>NW_028230449.1:7214211-7568598 GCF_043228905.1 Azolla caroliniana | reverse complement strand
ACGCGTCTACGGTTTGGTTGCGACGCACATACGGATTACGCACTGGCTGAACGGTCGTATGCAACTAAAAAAGGAGGCCAAGCAACTAAAAAGGGACGTATGCAAAGGAACATGGGAGGCTATGATCAACAAAGAACTCCGTATATGTTCCACTCTCTTTTTTTCTCTAGTTTGTTTTTCTCTTCTTCTCTCTCCCATTCCTTGGGGGGGAAAAGAATAATCTCTCATATTGATATTGAACCACTCCTTACATGGTTGTTGGCTCCTTTCTTTCAAGAATGATCTTTCATATTCATATCCAATCCATTGTAACATGATTCTAGAATTATAAAGAATCTATTTTTCTTTTGCAAGAAATGAACGTTTTCTCCCTCCTACTTGTCTTATGTTTAAATATTGCTTGTGTTGTAAGGGTGAGCACTAATTCCTTCCAGTCCATAACCCCGGAGGTTCCACCTCACGATTCGCACATAGTGACGGATTTTTCAAGACATAATTAAGTGGTGAACCCGACGTGAAGAGACGATAGGGAGGATATCAAGTGCGACGATGGCTTCGACAAGTGGAACCCAAGGAGAGGAATCGATGAAAGGCATGGTGTCCATCGTGGAAATCATGTTGAAGGAAAGAGATCGTAAGGCTTTAATCAACAAAGCTGGTTACAAAAAGGCGGAGGGACAAAGTCTATACAAGTTCAACTAATGGGTGTCATCTATGAAGACCCACCAGTGTGCCATGCATGCCTCCGTTGAGTTCGAGTGTTGCTTTACACAACTCTCGGAGCAGGATCAAAGATTGGTGGGGGTGGATAAAGTCCTCATGTTTGTGAAATCAATAGATCTGAAAAAAAGGAAGGCCATTGGAATCCGACTTGAGGATGACGATGGTGCAAATGGCCTCATCAAGGATTGGATGAAAGTGGAAAGAGAATGTCGACTACACGATGAGGAAGACAAGATTCTCATCGACAACATTACAACCCACGACGGATGGTGAAAGGAGGATAGGAAGCAACTACAAACTACCACCTAAAGAAGAGAGCTTGAAGAGGGAAGGTTGGATGGTACTCGACATAGAGGCCTTCATAAACTAGGCATATGAGAATTTAAAGGTGCAATTTGAGGCCAAAGAGAATCTTATAATGGAACCAAAACCGATTAAAATGGTTATCAAGGAAGAAGAGACCTCCCAACAAAGGTGGAGTAATGATATGGCCAATACGAAGACCCAAGTTCGGTATGACAACACCACGGGAGAAGGTGTGGAACAAGACGCTTTCACGTCTTGCAAAGAAACAATGATGAAGAATGAAACCAATTAATCGAGGGTGGCGAATGCCACTTCAAGCGAAGACAAATGTTTCGGAACACGCATCGTGTCTAAAACATCATGCGATGAAGGCGCAAGCATGAGCAAAGATTGCATGATCAAGGGAGATAAAAAGTGTGAGGCCGACATGATTGAGGAGATGGTCACGAAAAATGACATTGAGTCAAAACTGGCTATGGACAAGTCAATGGCGGATGGCCGTGTCGAGACTTTCTCCACACTTGTTCCAGAGACTTTGGCATTTGCATTGGAAAGCAAACATGAGACCCAAGAGACGGAAGGTGGCGACGAGGAAGTGAAGGCCAAACCTAACACATGCAAAGAAGAGGGAGATGTCAAGACGAAGAGCGTAGACAACGATCATGAAGAGACTTTGCCCACAAAAGTTCTTGAGACTTGGGCATTAACCGATGTAAGAACCAAGAGACGGAAGGTGACGGTGAGGAAGGAAAGATCAAAGCCAATGCGAACAACCATAAGGTGGAAGTGGCTAAGGGTAGCACGACAAAGGAAATAGCAAATTACAAAATCGTATAAATCCCTCCACACTCGTTTGAGAGACTTGGGCATTAACTGATGTAAGGCCCAAGAGAAAGATGGCAACAACGAGGAAGCAAGGGTTGAAGCTAGTGCATGCAACAAGGAAGTAAAGCAAATTAGAATGACAAAAGGTGATGTGTGCGACAAAGAGCTCAAGCAAAGCACAGGAACGAAAGTTGATGCTTGCAACAAAGAGCCGACGAGAAGGACGATAAGGGAAGACGAGGGCCAAGTGGGCCAAATGGATCCGAAGGATGTAATCACAAAATCTAACAAGGATGACACTAGCATGGAATTCATGGTCAACTCCAACACGAGAGTATACCACGAAAGTAGAAAACAAGTGAGAAGCATGAAATCTGTTCACTTAAGAACCTCGAGGTGAGCATGCAGCTGAAGAATGGACCACTAAGAGTACTCAACAATAGTATTTTGATAAAGCCTTTGAAAGGCATGCATGGAACAAGAAAGGATGATAAAAGAAAGCTAAATGACTAAGGAGATGGTCGAGATGAAGGTGGCACATGCACAAAGCATGAAGTATTATGCTCTACAGGAGAAAACGGAGCCATGGCAACCAAGCACGGAAATGCAAAGAGTGAGAGAAGAATATGGTGGATCGGATGGCAACGGCAATTCAGGTATAAAGAAGAAACATCGATGAAGTAGAGTAATCAAACGAGGAGCCTCACCAAAATTGGCACATACCGGTGGATTTGCAAGTTTGGTGGGGGTGAATGACGTGTGGTTTTTCACACACGATATGAAAACTAGTAAAATAATTATTTAAGATTAGCTCGTTATTAGAGACCCTAATGGATGTGCAGGTTTGGTTGGAAGCCTCGTTATTAGAGACCCTAATGGAGAGATCGTGCACACAGAGGGTATTATTTTATCCAATGCCAATACCAACAATGAAGCAGAGTATGCCACTTTGTGCTTGATCTTCGAATTTGTAAGGCAAGAGATATTAGAAGATTGATCGTAAAAGGTGATTCCCTTTTGGTTATCAAACAAATTCAAGGAGTGGAAATGTCAAAGTGATGGTTTACATACATTTTTGCAAGCATCACACAACTTGCACCATTCCTGCCTTTTGACAAGCATCACACGACTTGCAAAAACCACAATAGGATGCAAAGGGCCTGCTTGAAGATGTCTTCTTCCTACCTTTTGACAAGCATCATACAACTTGAAGTGTTTTCATAAAGTTCAACTAAAACATGTAAGTTGTTTGGACAATAAAGAGGCTAATGCACTTGCTCAAGGTCAACTAAAGAAATTGAAACTTGAGACAATATGCATTCTGGAAGAGTGTAAAGATGTGACATCTCTTATGGAGGCATGTGAGTCTCTTGATGGTGATGATTTTCCTAAAGATTTAAATTCTACACAAAGAAAACGATTGGTAGTGAGAGCATTCCAATATATGGTGGTGGATAAGGACTTATATCATAAAGGCAAAGATGGTCTTTTACGACGAGTGCCTATTAAGGAGGAAATTCTAGAGACCTTACAAAAGATGCATGAGGAGGCTTGTGGAGGGCACTTTTCTCATGATATCATGTTGAGAAAA
The DNA here is from genome assembly GCF_043228905.1 of Azolla caroliniana. Taxonomy (NCBI): domain Eukaryota; kingdom Viridiplantae; phylum Streptophyta; class Polypodiopsida; order Salviniales; family Salviniaceae; genus Azolla; species Azolla caroliniana. The sequence continues at coordinate 7,565,153 of NW_028230449.1, read as the reverse complement.
CTTTTATTAACAAGTTTTACATGGCCTTCTATTCACAAAGATATTCATGAATGGTGCAAGTCTTGTGATGCTTGTCAAAAGGCAGGAAGAAGACATCTTCAAGCAGGCCCTTTGCATCCTATTGTGGTTTTTGCTGCCTTTGAAAAATGGGGAATTGATGTTGGGTTCCCTTCCAAGAACCCAAAGAGGTAAAGAATTCATATTGGTAGCTACTGATTACATGACTATGTGGGTCGAAGCAATAGCAACATCCTCGATTAAAGCAAGGGATGTGGTCCAATTCATCTACCGTAATATTTGTACAAGATTTGGTGTACCGTTAGAGATTGTATATGATCACGGTCCAAGTTTTCGTGGTGAAGTGTTGCCTTCCTTATTAGAAATGTTAAAGATTAAACATAGGTATTTTGCTCCTTATTATCCTCAAGCTAATGGAGCAGTCGAAAAGGAAAATGGTATTTTGGTTAAAAATCTTCAAAAACTTATAACAAATAGAATAAGAACATGGGATTAATTCCTTGATGATGCTCTATGGGCTTATCGTATATCATATAAGTCATCCACAAGTTTTACACCTTTTTTCTTAGTGTATGGACAAGAAGCTTTATTTCCGATCGAACTTCAAGTTAGAAGCAATAGACTCTTAAGAGCATCTCTATGTGATAAAGAATGTTTCATGATTGATAGTTTGTCACAAAACCATATTCAAGGGAGGAAGCAGTAGAGCATTATAAACAACAAGCTTGGAGGAGGAAGAAGTATTATGATAAAAGGACAAGAAAAGATACTTTTTCAAAAGGATCTCTTGTCCTTCGCTACGACAATCGTTTTGACAATATAAATGGACAAAAGATGATAAATAGTTGGGAAGGACCTTTTGTGGTGCACCATTGCTTTGACGATGGAAGTTATCAACTCAAGAACATGGATGGAACTCTTCATGAACTACGTGTGAATGGATGGCGTCTAAAGAAGTACGTGAATTGGGGACATACCTACATTTCTATAATGGATAAGGAAATTCAAGAAAATGATCATGGGGAACAAGAAGTGAATTTGTCCCCAAGCATATTCCCCAACTAATTCATGATCCTCCTATATTTGGGAGTAGGAGAGATTATAATATTGTTGCCATGTTTAAAATTTTTGTTTTTGTAGGAGTGTGAATTTTTTTTCCCACCGCTTAATGGAGTTTTTTTCTCACACAATAATTTGTTACTTTTTTTAGCATTTATACTCCTTTGTCTATAGCCTACCATAAGGCGAAGGATTTTTTTCCATTTTCTTTTTCTTTTTAGGCTCACCATAAATGGTTCGCTCAACAAGCAAGGAGGGGGGCTAAATGTGAAGTCAATTTTTGCTATAAGAAAAGACCATGGCAAATACATCAAATGCTAAGGTTTATAAGAATAAAGCACAGTGTGAAAGGTTCAAGAGTTAAAAGAAGAATGAAATTGAAGGGATATGAAGTTAGAGGCATTTTCCAAAAGTAGAAATAGCAAGAGAAAAGAAAAAAATGGGGAAAAAACGCATAATAAGGCAGAGAAAAAAGCTCACAATTTCTTCATCTCTTATCCAAATTTCAAAATAAAATATTCCTAAGAAAGCTAACAAAGAGAGCTTTCTTGTGTGATAAATTGTGATGGCAAACAAGAAATAATGATATGAAAAAAGCAACACACAAACTCGAGGATATATAAAAGAAAAGAAAAGAAAAAAGCAAGAATTGCGTAACTAAAAACCTATAAATATGAGGGTATTCTTAGCTATTGAGAAAAAAGGAAGAATAGAATATCTACAAGAGAAGAAGGGAGTAAGAAGAGAATATCTACAAAAAAGGGAGGAAGAATAGAATATCTACAAGAAGAAGTGAGCAAGAATAAGATTAGAAGAAATGCGAAGAAGGAAAGACTATTTTGGCTAATAGTATATTGAAGTAGTTGGGGTTGTTACTTTTGGAGTCTAAGAGGATTGTATTGTTTTCATAATAGTATATTGAAGTATTGTTTTCTCTTCCTCTTCTCTTCTCTATCTTTTTTCTTTCTCTCATCATCAACTCTCCCTCAAGCTCAACTCATCCATTCTTGAGATCATCTTCAGTCTTCTTTCCTTCATGCTTTTCAACTATCATACCAATGCTTATAACTCCCATCATGTAAGAATGTCAGCAACTTGCTTAGTCCCATCATGTAAGAATGTCAACAACTTCCTGATTTGTACTTAAATACAACAGATCTACTTCTTCATCAATCACTTTTTCTCTAACAAAGTGATAATGCACTTCAATGTGCTTTTCAACTATCATACCAATGCTTATAACTCCCATCATGTAAGAATGTCAGCAACTTCCTGATTTGTACTTACATACAATAGATCTACTTCTTCATCAATCACTTTTTCTCTAACAAAGTGATAATGCACTTCAATGTGCTTTTCAACTATCATACCAATGCTTATAACTCCCATCATGTAAGAATGTCAGCAACTTCCTGATTTGTACTTACATACAATAGATCTACTTCTTCATCAATCACTTTTTCTCTAACAAAGTGATAATGCACTTCAATGTGCTTTGTTCTTGCATGGAAATTGGGTTTTTGCGAGTTGAATGCTACTAATATTGTCACACCAAATTGTGACTGCACCATCTATATACTCTCCCAAATCAGCAAGCAATCTTCTAATCCATACTTCTTCACAAGTAGCTATTGCAACTCCTCTATATTCAGTTTCAGTACTTGATAATGGAACAATAGCATTTTTCTTGCTACTCCATGAAATAGTTGCGCTTCCCAATGTAAACATATATCCACTCATGGATCTTCTATCAGTTTGGCTTCCAGCCCATTAAACATATGTATATCCTTCCAACTTTATGTCTAGATCAACCCTGTAAAACAATCCAATGTTTTGAGTAGCCTTTACATATCTCAAGATTCTTCTAATGTAATCCAAATGTGGCTTTGTTGGTTGTTGCATAAACTAGTTGACTAATCCAACTATATAACTCAAATCAGGTCTTCTTATAGTCAAATATATGAGGCTGCCCACCATAGACTTGTACATGTTCACATCTGCAATTTTTGCTCCCAAATCAGCCCTCAATTTGCAGTTCTTATCAAGTGGTACACCAACAAGTTTGCATCCAAGCATTCCATACTTTTTCAGCATAGTTGTTACATATTGTTTTTGCAACACATATTGTTTCTGATTATCTCAATACCAAGAAAGTATTTCAGTTCTCCCAAATCCTCCATATGAAATTGCTTATTTCATCCATAGAATCACCTTCGATGATTAAATCATCAACATAAATCAAAATCACAACAATGCAATCATTCATCTTCTTTACATATAATGATGGATCAGCCTTTGACATTTTGAAAGCAAATTTTTTCAGAGATTCTGAAAGTTCTTTGTGCCATGCTCTCGGTGCTTGTTTCAGTCCATAGAGAGCCTTTTTCAGCTTACAAACATATTCTAGATGCTTCTTATCTTCAAATCCTGGTGGTTGACACATGTAAACTTCCTTTTCGAAGTTACCATGTAAAAAAGTATTTTTTACATCCATATGGTGCAGAACCCATCTTTTGGTTGTAGTTACATTAAGTAGTGTCCTCAAGGTTGCCATTTTTGCAACCGGCGCAAATGTCTCATTATAATCAATTCCCTGCATTTGGGCATATCCCTTTGCAACCAGTCTTGCATTATGTCTACTTACATTCCCATTGGAATCATGCTTTGTTTTGTAGGCCCATTTGCAACCTACCACATGTTTTCCTTTTGGCAACTTTACCAAAGCCCATGTTTTGTTTTCAGTCAATGCATCCATTTCTTCTTGCATTACATTCACCCATTTCTTCTCGGATTTTGCTTCATCAATACTATTTGGATTAGGGATTTGTACCACTTTAGACACATATGCATAATGCATAACCATGTATGTATCATAACCAAATCTTTCAACAGTTTTTTGTCTCTCTATCTGATCTTCTCAGTTTCTGATTTGCATCTTTCATTGCTTTTTCAATACTAGGGATTTTCAAGGCTTGTGTACCCAACTCATCATCCAATGATACATTTGAATCTACATCTTCCATCACATTTTTTCCACTCCAAGCATTAGATTCAGATTTACTACCTGAGTTTTCAGATGGTCCAATACATGCTATCGATGTTGGACTATGCTTTCCAACCTTGTTACCATTTCCATGGCCTCATTTTCATTGACTTCATCAGTTTTTCATCCTGTTTTGGGTTGTGCCAATTACCCAACTCATCAAATATCACCTCACGTCTTATTCCAATCTTTTTTGTCAAAGGGTTATAACATCTATACCCTTTTTGCTCCTCTGAATATCCCACAAAAACACATTTTTCAGCTTTGGGATCAAGCTTACTTACTCCTTACTTTAGTAGGTACATGAACATAAGCAATGCATCCAAACACTTTTAAGTGTGCTAAACTAGGTTTCCTGCCATAGAAACATTCTTAGGGAGTTACTACATGTACTCTAGATGTTATGCATCTATTTATAATATAGTTTGTTGTGTTTAGAGCCTCAACCTAGTAATACAATGACATTTTTTTTTGTCATCAAAGCAGTTGCTATGTTTACCAAAGTTTTGTTTTTCCTCTCAGCCACTCCATTTTGATCTGGAGTATATCTACATGTGAATTATCTCCTTATTCATTGATTGCATAGAAAATTAGAAAATTCATTTGAGAAGTATTCTCCTCCATCAAACCTTAAACATTTTATTCTAGTTCCAGCCTACTTTTATACCATGCATTTGAACTTACGAAAACACTCAAATACTTCACTCTTCTCTTTCATGAAGTAAACCCATGTTTTCGTTAAGCAATCACCAATGAATGTTACATAAAACCTGCAGCCACCAATTAAGGCATTTTTTGTTGGTCCCCATAAATCTGTATGTACCAAATCCAACAGATTTTTGCTTATATGTCCTTCATGATGGAAAGATAACCTGTTTCGCTTTCCATATTGACATGCTTCACATAGTTTGCTTCAAATAGTTTTACCAAACTATCCCAAGCTTCTTTTGGAAGCAGAGCATCTTGTATATGTCCAAGCATCGAATTTGAGATGCTAAGTGATAACCAATGCAATACTTTTCTTGCCCCGTGCGTTGATACCACTGCTTCAATGCTTTGATTCCAATGCATTTTCTTCAGGGATCTTTGGAGCCTCTTCTAGGTCTTTCAGTGTAATCCCAATATCCTTTTCCCATCAGGAAATTTGTCGTTCTGAATTTCAACGCAGGGAAATTGTTTTTATCCAATTTCTTTGTAACTATTTGGCTTTTGTTTTTAGCAGCCATCTCTCTTTCAATTTAGGGCTTTAGTTACGATTAACTTCAACAAGAAACTCTCTAATTCATATCAGCAACAGAGAAATCTTCTTACATTTGTACAGTCTATTCTTTACGAGCAACTCTGCTCTAATACCATGTTACGAAGATACTATGACTCTTCTTAGTGCATAGTGGATTTGTGACGTGCTGGATCATTAGTATGTTTAAGAGAGAAAGAAAATGGGGGGGAAGAAGGCTCATCTTAGTAGCAACCCAAAGCTTCTATTTCATCACAGAAAGAAAACATCTCTATCTATCTTCTTACGTCTCCTCTTACTTCACTCTCCTACTTACTCTTACTTTTTTACCCAAGTATATAAGTGACTTACATATTCAGCTAATTAGCAGTGAGTAGCTAAATAGTTGTGAACAACTAAATAGTTGTTTTACCTATATGTCTAATAGTAGGTAATTTCCTAATAGCTACTATAGAAGATCTAAGTTACCGATATGCATCACATGCTTTTGTCGAGCTTGATCCTTAACAGCCAAGTCGCTTGTGCCATAACTCTCTACCCGAGTCAGTTGCCACATTCGCTTCCAACTTGCACAGTCACACATGCATCATATACAGTGTTCCCTCCTTTTGTGCTCGGGCCACTATGAGGTTACCACGACAGAACTTCCACATGCCCTTTCGGAAGCTACCACTATAGCTTTCGTCGTCCAATCTTCCAATCGATATTAGATTCAATCTGATATCGCGGACATGTTGAACTTCCATCAGTATCAGTCGACAACCAGTCGACATCATCAGGCACATGCATCCAATGCTGGCTATCTTGCACTCTCCATGATCTCCCATCTTTACATAGCCATGATCCCCGGCTATGTAAGTCGAAAAACACTCTCTCAATGGAGTTATGTGGAGTGATGCACCCGAGTCGATTACCCAGGTGCACTCTTCCCTTGCTAGATTTGTGCTTGCCTGTTCACAAATGAATAGGATCTCTTCTGCACTATTAGCTACAACCGATGTACCCTTTTCATCAGGAATCTTCTTGGGTTCAACATTATTGCCGACACTCTTGTCCTTCTTGAGGTGTTGACAGTCCTTTTGAAAGTGTCCAAGTTTTCCATAATAGAAGCATGTTAGCTTACCTTTGGACTTGGATTTAGCATTGGACTTTTCTCTCCTTGGTGGACTCCTTTACCAGTTCCTTCCTCTACCGGTATGTTGAGTCAGGTTTTGTTGGGAGACAGGTCCCTCCGGATGGGAAGGGAGAAGAACAGTGCTGACAAACAAACTCGGCCGAATCCGTATGAGGTGGACCCGGCTACGGAGAGCCGGATGATACAGACCCGGTGAAGACCGGATGAGGAGTACCCGGCTACGGAGAGCCGGATGATACAGACCCGGTGAAGACCGGATGAGGAGTACCCGGTTACGGAGAACCGGACGGTACAGGCCCGGTGAGAACCGGATGAGGAGTACCCGGTTACGGAGAGCCGAATGGTGCAGACCCGGTATGCACCGGATGAGGAGTACCCGGCTACGGAGAGCCGGATGATACAGGCTCGGTGAGAACCGGATGAGGAGCACCCGGCTACGGAGAGCCGGATGACGCAGACCCGATGAGAACCGGAGGAAGAGACATATTCGTAAATATGTTTCTGAGAGCCCATCGAGGCTATATTTGTAAATAGCCGAAAAGTCATATTAGTATAAATATGACTTAGGGCAAACTTTTAGTTGTGGTTGTCATTTTTTTCCTTGTTGGTGCAAGAAGAAGAGAGAGCACGTAATAGTGTACAGAGAGAGAGAGAGAGAGAGTGAAAGAGGTCATTGCCTCTGTTGTAACCGCCACCTGTGGCGAAGATCGTGAGCACGAGGTCGTTGCCTCCGTGAACTCACTGTTTTGTACATTCTTACACAGTGACAGTTTGCAGCCCGTGGGCTGCCGTGGTTTTTCCCCTAGTTTGGGGTTTTCCACGTAAACCTCCTATGTATCTTTCTGCTCTTTGTGTCGTGTTTTCGTTTCCTGTTTTTTTCTATGTATGAAAAGAATCTCGGTTGTGGCCGAGCTTAGTGCATAAGGAGCGTTGAGTTCCCGTCAAGTGGTATCAGAGCGAAATCATTTGGCGGCATGTTCAAGCTCACCGGCTCCAACTATTCAGTGTGGAAGTCGAAGATGAGGGACATGCTTGTAGTTAAAGACCTCTGGCTGTCGGTTCAGTTCGGGGACAAGAGACCGGACAAAATCGACGCCGCAATATGGGAGGTGATGCACATGAAGACAACAGCGTACATACGGTGCTTCATCGACATGAGCCTATACAACAACTTCAATGAAGAGAGCAAGGCTCATGAGCTTTGGGAGAAGATCGGCATAATGTTTCAGAACAAAAATGTTGTCAATCAGGTGTCGGTATTCCGGAAGCTAGTAAGACTCTGGTACCAAGATGGCTCCAGCATGGCGGAGCACATGAATGCCTTCCAGGGGCTGATCCACCAGGCAACTTCAGTGGAAGTGCCTCTTGCCGATGAGGTACTAGCGCTACTCCTGCTCGGTTCCCTCCCGGATAGCTGGGAGACGTTGGTTGTCACTTTGGGGAACGCCGGGCCGGAAGGAAAACGGTTATCCCTAGCAAGAGTAAAGTCGAGCTTGCTAGATGAGGAGGCGCATCGGAAAGAAAAAGATACGAGCTCCGACTCCAAAGCGCTCCTTACCGAATCAGAACGCGGAAGACATAGAAACCGTAGTCCCCAGAACCGGGAGAAGTCGGGGACACGGTCAAAGTCAAGGGGAAGGCCTACTTGCTTCTATTGCGGCAAGCCGGGACACTTCCAAAAGAACTGTCGGCATTTCCGTAAAGACAAAGAAACCGACGGTACCGATTCGAAGCAAACCCCGGACCGGAACGGTAAAGAACGGAACGGTAAAGACCGGAAGGGGACGGACCGGAAGGGAACGACAGCAATCGCGGCAAGTGAAGAAGAGTTGATGCTCATCACCGAGGAGAGTGAGATAAACCTTGCCGGCGAAGAGATGACCTGGGTGGTAGACTCCGGAGCGTCGTTCCACCTTACCCCGGACCGAAAATGCTTCTCATCCTACTCAGCCGGTGACCACGGTTGTGTCCGGATGGGGAATGAAGGTACATGCCGAATAATCAGCATAGGAGACGTGTGGCTGTCAACACCAACCGGATGCAAGTTGCTGTTGAAGGATGTCCGACACATTCCGGAGGTTCGTCTGAACCTGATATCAGCCGGTCGGCTAGATGATGAAGGCTACACGGGTAGCATCCGGAATGGTGTCATGAAGTTCAGCAAAGGGAGCCTGATTGTGGCTCGGGCCCGGAAGGTCAACACATTGTACCTGATGAATGCCCGGTTATGCCCGAAAGAAGTGAACGTGGCATCCAACACTACCGGTGAGCTGTGGCACAAGAGGTTGTGTCACATGAGCGAGAAGGGGATGAAGAGGCTTGCAGACGACAACCTCATTCCAGTGAAGAACGTGCACTTGGAGAAGTGCACTGACTGTCTGGCCGATAAACAAAACCGGACCTCCTTCCGACCAAGGCCACCGATGAGACGTAATGCACCACTAGAGTTGGTGCATACGGATGTGTGTCAATTAGACACGAAGTCACATGCCGAAGCGCAGTACTTTGTGACGTTTATAGATGACCACAGCCAGAAGCTGTGGGCCACACTGTTGAAGACGAAGGATCAGGTGCTATCCGTCTTCAAAGAGCTCCACGCGAGAGTGGAAAGAGAAACCGGCCGGAAGCTGAAGGCGGTTCGAGCAGATAACGGAGGAGAATACCGGGGGCAGTTCGAGGAGTACTACCGCTCGAAGGGAATCCGGCTCGAATTTACCGTGCCGAAGACGCCGGAACTAAACGGGCTGGCCGAGAGGATGAACCGGACCATAATGGAGAGGGTCCAGAGTATGCTAGCGCATGCAAAACTACCCAAGAAGTTTTGGGCTGAGGCACTGTCGACGGCGACATACGTGATAAATAGATCACCCTTAGTACCCTTGGACGGAGACACGCCACAGAGAGTGTGGACTGGTAAGGAAGTATCCTACCGGCATCTGAAGGTGTTCGGGTGTCTCGCGTACGTGCATGTAGCTAAGGACCGGAGAGGAAAGTTAGATCCAAAGACCCGGCCATGCATATTCCTCGGTTACAGTGACGATGAGTTCGGCTACCGAGTGTGGGACTTGGTCGACAAGAAGGTATTCCGAAGTCGAGATATTATCTTCATGGAGAACAAGACGCTCGCCGACTGGGAGTCGGAGAAGAAGATAATGAACTCCGAGTCGACCGGTAACGATAGACTCTACGATGAGCAGACCCAACCGGAAAGAGACCGGTTAGCACTCGAGGAACCAGCCGGTTACGGTGAGGATACCGAACCGGCAGAAGAAGAGGTAGAGGAAGCTGAGACTGGAACCGGCCAAGACCCCGAATCAGATTCGGATGAAGAGCAAATGGAGGAGCCGGTTACCGAAGCCCGAAGACGGAGATATCCTATTAGAGAGAGAAGGGCCCCCCGGAGATTTCCGGATGCAGATCATGTTCTGCTAACCGATGAGGGGGAGCCGGAAAGCTTCGAAGAAGCGAAGGAAGACACCCACAGCCGAAAATGGTTAAGTGCCATGCATGACGAGATGGATTCCCTGCATGAGAACCATACGTACGAATTCGTGGAGCTGCTGAAAGGAAAGCGGGAACTCCGAAACAAGTGGGTGTACAAGTTGAAACCGGGAGATGCCGGCAACCCCCTGAGATACAAAGCCAGGATCGTGGTGAAAGGGTTCCAGCAGAAGAAGGGCGTGGACTTCGACGAGATATTTGCCCCAGTAGTAAAGATGACCTCTATCCAGACGGTGCTGAGTATAGCAGCAAGCATGGACCTCGAGGTAGAGCAGCTGGACGTGAAGACGACATTCCTTCACGGCGACCTCGAAGAGGAGATCTACATGCAGCAACCGGAAGGATTCGTGGAGAAAGGGAAGGAGCACCTGGTATGCCGGTTGAAGAAGAGCCTGTACGGACTAAAGCAGGCTCCCCGACAATGGTACCGGAAGTTCGACTCCTTCATGACCGATCAAGGGTACCACAAGACGCAGGCCGATCACTGCGTGTTTGTGAAGAAGTTCGAAGGAGGAGACTTCCTGATACTCTTTCTGTACGTGGATGACATGTTGATCGTCGGACGGGACCAAGTCAAAATACGGATGCTGAAGAAGGCTCTCAACCGGACCTTCTCAATGAAAGACTTGGGTCCGGCAAGACAGATGCTGGGGATGCACATCATTCGGGACCGGTCAGTGAAGCAATTATGGCTGTGACAGGAGAAGTATGTGACAAAGGTGCTTCACCGGCTCAACATGTCAGAAGCAAAACCGGTCGGATCGACACTTTCGGCAAACTGCAAGTTGTCCGGTAAGCAAAGCCCAAAGACGAAAGCAGAGAAGGCGGATATGATGAAGATTCCATATGCCTCTGCCGTCGGGAGCTTGATGTACGCAATGGTTTATACCCGACCAGACATAGGATACGCAATCGGAGTGGTGAGCCGGTTTATGAGCAATCCCGGCAAGGAGCCTGGAACGCGGTCAAATGGATACTCCGGTATTTGAAGGGCACTTCAAATATGTGTCTCCGATTCGGCTCCGGAAAACCTCAACTGGACGGTTTCACCGATTCGGACATGTCGGCTGATGTGGATACCAGCCGGTCTACATCTGGGTATGTAATGACATATGCAGGGGGAGCTGTTTCGTGGCAGTCGAGGCTGCAGAAGACGGTTGCATTGTCAACCACAGAGGCGGAGTACATGGCGGTTGTGGAAGCCGGCATTCGTAAATATGTTTCTAAGAGCCCATCGAGGCTATATTTGTAAATAGCCGAAAAGTCATATTAGTATAAATATGACTTAGGGCAAACTTTTAGTTGTGGTTGTCATTTTTTTCCTTGTTGGTGCAAGAAGAAGAGAGAGCACGTAATAGTGTACAGAGAGAGAGAGAGAGAGAGAGAGTGAAAGAGGTCATTTCCTCTGTTGTAACCGCCGCGTGTGGCGAAGATCGTGAGCACGAGGTCGTTGCCTCCGTGAACTCACTGTTTTGTACATTCTTACACAGTGACAGTTTGCAGCCCGTGGGCTGCCATGGTTTTTCCCCTAGTTTGGGGTTTTCCACGTAAACCTCCTGTGTATCTTTCTCCTCTTTGTGTCGTGTTTTCGTTTCCTGTTTTTTTCTATGTATGAAAAGAATCTCGGTTGTGGCCGAGCTTAGTGCATACAGAGCGTTGAGTTCCCGTCAGGTTTGACTCTGACTTGACCAGGACACCCTTGTCCTTCCTTCTAGTCTCCTCGTTCAAGATGCTTGTCTTTACTACTAGTAGAGACAAGTCTCTTCCTGACACGAGGTGTTGAGAGTCACCACTAGATTCTCCTAGTTGTCTAGCAGGGTGCACAATAGCAAGATGGTCTGCATTGCATCGTCAAGGGGAAACTCGGTTTCCACAAGTTGGTTCACATACCCCATGAATGTGCTTACATGTTCGACTATGCTTTCCCTGTCCCTGTATTTCAGCCTTACAATATATCTCATCAAAGATGTTTTGTTGCGGGCATTCTTCCTCTCATATAGGCCTGACAGCTTCTGCCACATCTCATAGGCATTTGTGTCGTTCACCACATGCTAAAGGACACTTACATCGACGCACTGTCGGATGGTGGCCACCGCCTTTCTGTTGAGAAGTTTCCATTCTGACTCTAATACCCCTGTGGGTATTTTTTTTTCTCTCGATTGGCTCGTACAGGTCTTTGACTATGAGAAAGTCTCCCATCTTTATCTTCCAATCTGCATATTTTTGAGTGTTTAGAACAATCATGCCTAGGAAGCCGCTAACACTCCCTTCCATCTTCAACCTCGTGATGTGATACCGGTTTGTAAGGATTTGCTCTCTTTGATTCTTGAGAGGAACCAACTGTGTGATTCACAATATCGCGGAAAGATAGAAACACAACAAATACACAGAATACACAGTTTTACGTGGAAACCCTAAATGGGGAAAAGCACGAGAGAACAAAGATTCCACTATACATAAGAGAATACAAGATAAGATTAAAATACAACACTCTACACACAGAGTGTATCAACAACACAGGGCTCTTGGCGTCAAACCTCACTAGGCAATAGCGCCGCTCTCACCTTCCTCACTAGGCCATCATCAGGAACTTGAACACGAACGGGCATGAGCGACCATGTGGCCCTCTCCGGGAACACAAACAGGCATGAATAACCATGCGGTCCTCACTGGGAACTGGAACACAAACGGGAGTGAGCGACCACATGGTCCTCATCGAGAACTGGAACACGTTCGCATGAGTGACCATGTGTGGCCCTCATCGGGAATTGGAACGTGAGTGACCATGTGCGGTCCCCATTAGAAACACGAACACGGGCGTGAGCGACCATGTGGTCCTCACTAAGAACTGGAACACGAACCAGAGTGAGTGACCATGCAACCCTCACTAGGAACTGGAACACAAACGGGCGAAGGAGTGCATGTGAAGCAGTCAAGTTGACTTCTTCTATAATGAGAGGGTAAATAGTCAAGGTTGACCCAATACACAACACAAACGGTAGCGCTAGCAAGAAACCGACGTGATCCCCACCACAAAAGTGAGCTGATGTGACCTGTGAAAACGAAGGTGTAGAAGCATTAGACAACTTGCTTAGCCGGATAGCAACACAGAGAGAGAGAGATTAACACACAGAAGGTACATAGGAGAGATAGAGAAAGAGCAGAACAACTTAAATCTATTATCATCAACTCTGTAAAATACTCTCTGTATACAACGTGCTCAACAACACTATTTATACAAGTCCTAAGAGGACTGGCAGAAGTACGGTGTACTTCAATGCTCACACGAGCGTCTGACACTAAGTACGAGACATTAACTACCTAGTAGTCTAGGTTGCTACTAGGCTTCCGGTTACTACTGGATCCGGCTACCCGGCTCCCCAGCTCACCGGCTCACCGATCCGGCTCATCCTTTCCGAATGCCAATTCGGCTCGGGCTTATTCAGCCGATCTAGATCCGGTTGAGCTTGCCGCTCAACACTCCCCCTCAAGCTCAACTTGAGGCCGGATCATAGTGTCAGTCTCCATGGCAGTCGGTCCTTACACCCGTCTCCTTCTAGCGTCACTCCGCCTCGTTTGCGCTCCTTGTCCGGTCTGGTCCCGTATGTCGTGACCCTTCTGATTATGCGCACCTCAACCTCCTCGGTCGGCTTCTCTGCTCAATAGGTCCAATTCAGCTCCCTTGCTGTTGTGACTTCGACGCTTGCCGATTCGCCGATTCCTTCATGTTGGCGTCGACTTTCACTGCCTTCTCGTCCTCTTGGTCTTGAATTGATCCGGTTCTTCCAAATCCGTCTGTTGAACCGAATCAACTATCTCCGATTCGTTCCAGCTCTTGTCTGAATCGGTCGCTCTTGATTCGTCTTCCGGTTCCAGGCCCTTCACCACATCGGACCATCTCCAGGTCTTGGCCTTATTCTTCCGGTCGGCTCTGTCCTTCCTGACTCTACCGCCACTACCGCTTGTTCCGATTTGTTCCAATTTGTTCGGATGTGTCAACTTCCTTTGTCAGCTCGGCTCCTTTCTTCTTCTTGTCTCTCCCTTTGTTGGTTCTTCCCTCATCGGCGCAATCGGTAGTTTCTTTGTCTTTGCTCGTTCCGGTGTCTTTGCATGTTCTCCCCCTCAAGTGTGGCACGTCGAGATGTTGAACACCAAGAATTTCAGTGAAGTGTTGCGACTTGTCCAATCCGAGCAGTTTGGTGAAGATGTCGGCAACTTGCCAATCCATATGAACATACGGAAGTTTGACTTCACTGCTTAGGACACGCTCACGCACGAAGTGGTAGTGCACTTCTATGTGCTTTGTGCGAGCATGGAATACGGGGTTCTTGGCGAGCTGCATGTTGCTTATGTTGTTGCAGTAGATCAGGATCGGGGTCTGCACCTCGATCCGCAGGTCTTGCAGCAGTCGTCGAAGTCAAATGGCTTCACAAGTGGCAATGGTAGCGCCCCAGTATTCAACGTCAGTGCTCGAAAGGGCCACTGTTGGCTGCTTTTTGCTACTCCACGCAATAGCCACGCTACCAAGGGAAAACATATAGCCGGACGTGGATCAACGATCCGATGCATCGCCGGCCCAGTCGGCATCGGTGTAGCCGACTAGCTCCTCAGTTATACCATGCTTGTATAATAGTCCCCGGTCCTTCGTGCCGCTCACATATCACAAAATTTGATACGCGCACAGAAGGTGCTCCATGGCTGATCACGCCGACCGGATAACTAATGTCGGGTCGGGTGATTGTCAAATATATGAGGCTTCCGACGATATGTCGGAACTGCTTCTGATCGCAGGCCGGTCCGGAGTCGGGACAGAGCTTTTGGTTCCGGTCCAGAGGTGTGGAGATCGGTCGGCATTTCGTCATGCCAAACTTGTACAACATATTCAACACATAATGTCTTTGTGAGAGCAATATGCCGTCGTGGGTTCGGATCACCTCGATCCCAAGGAAATAATGAAGGTCCCCCAGGTCCTTCATCTCAAATGCATTCGACAGTTGGGACTTGACTCGGCTGATTTCATCGAGTTCGGGTCTGGTGATGACTAGATCATTAGCATACAGCAAGTTGCAAACCGGACCGTCTGGACCTTGCCGAATGAACAACGAAGAGTCAAACTTGGAGGCCGCAAACCCCATCTTACGCAACCGGTGCGTGATCTTCGCATTCCAAGCTCGGGGGGCTTGCTTTAGGCCATAATGTGACTTCTTTAGTCGGCATACCGCCGACTTGTTCATCTTCGACTGGAAACCAAGGGGTTGGATCATAAAGACCTTTTCTTCAAGATCGCCTTGAAGAAATGCATTCTTCACATTCATCTGGTGAAGATGCCACCCCCTTGCCGCTACAACCGCCAGCACCACACGAACCGTCATCATCTTCGCTACCGGAGTGAAGGTCTCGTCGTAGTTGATTCCGTGGTCTGCATGCACGTATCCCTTCGCCACTAACCAGGCCTTGTACCGGTTAACCGAACCGTCGGCATTGTACTTTACCTTGTACACCCACTTACATCCGATCGGTTTACAGTGTCGGGGAGGGTCAACTAGGGTAGTGTCGTTGAGAGATCAATATCCCGACTAGTGTCCGAATTACTTCGATACCAAGGAAGTAATGGAGCTCGTGCATATCTTTCATTTCGAATTTGCCAAGTAGGAGTGATTTTACCTTATTTATCTCGGCCAAATCCTTTCCTCCAATGACCAGATTATCCACATACAGGATGATGATAATCGAGTTGTTCGACTCGTTTCGGATGTATAGGGAGATGTCCGATTTCGACATTCGAAAGCCACTTTAATGAAGATACTGAGTAATCTTCGAATGCCAGGCACGTGGTGCTTTCTTAAGGCCATAGAGTAGCTTCTTTAGTCTACATACTACTTTCGGATGATTTTTCGATTCGAAACTGGGGGGTTGAATCATGAAAACCTCCTCTTCTAATTCTCCTTGGAGGAAGGAGTTCTTTACGTCCATCTGGTGGAGAGGCCACCCTTTTGTAGTTGTGAGTGCAATTACGGTCCGCATAGTCGTCATCTTTGCCATTGGGGCAAATGTCTCCTCGTAATCGGCTCCGTGCGTTTGTGTGTATCCTTTTGCAAAGTCATGCTTTGAAGTGATTTACAGAGCCATTGACGTTGTATTTGACCTAATAGATCCATTTGCAACCAATTGCTTTCCTGTGAGGTGAATGGCGAACAAGGTCCCATGTCTCGTTTTTGCACAAGGCCTGCATTTCTTTATTCATCGCGTCGACCCATCACGGGTCCTTCACGGCTTCATAAAATGTTTCTGGCTCTCGGATAGTTGCTACCTTCATCATAAAGGTGTAATGATACACCATGTACTCATCGAAGCCGAATTGGCTTATAGGGTTCTTTTCACGGGTGGACTAATGTAGCTTCTCGTTCGCAGAGACTAATGCTTTCTTTGCTCCATTTGTCCGGATGTAGAGGCCGTCGAACTCACTATCGAGGGAGTGAGTTGACTCATTGTCCATCAGGTCTTCATATTCTGGCATTTTGGCCTTCCCCTTGTCTAGCTTCGGAGGTGGTCGAGATGTGTTGTGATTACTCGGAGGCTCTTGTGGGCCAATCAGCCTTGTCGTAAGTGGGTTGTCTTCATATATGTGTCCGAGTCTATCTGTATCTAACATCTCTTGATTGGCTGATCCCGGACCGAACTGAGTTAAAATTGAGGTTGTCTCTGGTGCATACCAAGATGTTGACTCGTCGAAAACGACATCTCAACTCACACGAACCTTTCGCATAGGGGTTATAGCATTTGTACCCCTTTTGCTCCAATGAGTATACTATGAGGATACATTTCTCCGACTCTGGGTTGAGCTTTTGTTGCATCTCTTCTAGAACATGCACATAGGTGATGGAGCCAAATGTCCAAACATGTGATAGGTCTAGGTTCTTTCCATAAAACTTCTCATGTGGGGTAACCTCATGCATGCCGGATGTTGTACACCGGTTCATTAGATATATACTTGTGTTAGCCACTTCTACCCAGTACGATTTCGGCAGGTTCTTCTCGTTCATCATTGCCCGTGCAACCTCTATTATATGCCGATTCTTTCGTTCGGCTACGCCTTTTTGCTGATGTGTGTGCCGGCATGAGAATTCTAGTTGTATTCCTTCCTTTCGGAGATATGCCATAAACACCTTTGAGAAATATTCTTTGCCTCCATCCGATTGAAGGCAACGTACATGTCGACCCGTGGCTTTTTCGACTTCATTTTTGAACATTTGAACGTGTCCGAACACTTCGCTCTTCTGTCTCATCGGGTAGATCCAAGTGTGCCTTGAGAAATCGTCGATGAATGTGACATAGTATTGGCAACCGCCGAATGTGGCTGTCTATGCCGGTCCCCATACATCTGAATGTACCACATCCAGGAGCCCTTTGCTCACATTCCTCTCTTTCGGGAATGGATGCCGGTGGTTTTCCGAATTGGCACGCCTCGCATACGCCCGTAATCTCCTTCTCGGTAAAGTTCGGGAGTTCGATTACGACTCCTTTCGAATGCATGTTCTGGAGCTTCTGGAGATTAATGTGGCCAATTCTCTTGTGCCACATTTCAAGTCGGTTTCCACTTTAAGGCCTTTTGCATACATTGCCGACTTTACCTCGTTTGATTCGAGGATAAACATTTTACCTTCTCAGCGACCGTGAGCAATGAGGCGACCTTCTTTTTCGATGAAGCACCCTTCATCATTGAACCGCACTTGCATCCCTTTTTCGAAAATCTGGCATACCGAGATCAGGTTTTTAGTGATGGTTGGGACATGAAAGACATTTTTGAGGTAGGTTTGTTTGCCGTCGTTCCCGAATGGGACGTTGTCGAGATATTACGCAAGCGCGTGTGGAGACGAGGCGGGACCGCGGGGGTCTCGAACCAAAGAGCAAGCGAGGGAAGAGACAGAGGGAGAACCGGCTACGCAGGACCGGGGATACACAGGGACACGGCCCTTCAGCACGGAGAACGCGAACAGACACCGACACAGACAGATGCGAATGACTGAATATGTATATTAAGAAAAATGGCTAGCACGACTACAACCCCCGATGGGGCACAGGTTGGTTACAACCGAACAGGCCGGCGAACAGATGCCGATGCCTGTTCGCTTCGACGCACAAAGGGGGGGTAGCAGGTCGGAGGTGCTGCCGGAAGCGCTCGGGCGTTCCTCGAAACAGCGCGAGCCTCCTCGGAACCCTGCACAGAAAGCTATGGAGCTCAAGAAGGAAGGAAACAGAGAGAGAAGCGTCCAGAAACGGTCCGACAGCACTTCGTCCTCTCTGCGCCAGATCCCTGCAACAGCTCTTTCCTGCTCTTATATAGCCCGACGAGCAGGCCGTCGTGTCAGCTTTATTCCCTGTCCCTTTCGAACAGGGATCCGCTCCGTTCTTCACGCATCCGCGTAGTTACGCCGCCGACTCGTACAGTTCGCGCGCGCGACCGAAAAGACTGTTCGCGCGGTCTTTGTCTCCACTCGTGTTAGGGCCCGTTCCTGCCAATTATCCTCCTAATTCGCTTCTATGTACAACTTGGAGCGCGCGCGCGTGAAGAACCGGTTCCCGCGCCTTGGTGCGCCGATTCCGCTTATGGACGGTTTTCTTCACGACATCCGCCCCCACCTAACCGCGCATCCTCCGGTATGCGCCAAGAGAGTTGGGACGGAGAAAACCGGCCCGTCTTCATTCCTCGCCCGTCGGTTCTTCCTCGTTTTCGGATCGTTCGTCACTGCTGACCGGGAGAGCCGGGTCTGGCTCGTCGTCGTGTCGCTTCTTGAACGCTTTGATCCGCTTCCCTGCAACCGGTATCGCCATTCTCGTGCCGTCGAGTTCCGCCAGGTGATATGTCCCGTTGTCATTGGCGCCCCGTACCACGTAAGGCCCGAACCACCTTCGTGCGAACTTCCGTGTAGCTCGGTGCTGGTTGTCGAGGCTGCTGTCGTAGACGAGCACCCAGTCACCTTCTTCGATTTTCTTCGGTCGGAGCCGGTGCGTTCGGTCGAACCTGGCTTTGTTCTTTTTCCTCGCCACCCGGAGCTTCTCCGCAGCCAGTTCCACGTCCTCCGGTCTCCGCTCGAGCTGTCGTATGCGCGCGGCCAACAACTCCTCCCGGCTCATCTCGTCCCTCCAGTCGACCGTTGCCCACGAGGAGATCGTCCGTTCCATCGGCATGATCGGCTTCTGGCCGAACATGAGCTCCGTCGGCATGTACCCGGTTACCGAACTGTGCGTGGTCCGGTCTGCCCACAAAGCATAAGGTAGCAGCCGCGGCCAGTTACCGACTCGGCCTCCGCATGCCCGAACCAACGCCTTGACGATCGGTCCGTGTCCGCGCTCCACCTTTCCGTTCGCCTCCGGATTGTACGCAGTGGTGAGCGAGAGCTTGACTCCCAGCCGGTCGAACAGCTCCGCGGCTTCTTCGGCGTCCAACTCCCCTCGGTCAGCCACGATCTCCCCAACGCACCCGTACTGGCATATCACGTCCTCGATTAGGAACTGGCATACGGCCGCGGTCGTTTTGTTCGGAAGGGCCCGGCCTTCCACCTGGTTCGTCAGATCCTCCCGCGCTAGGACCAGGTACCGCATCTGTCCTACCCCCATTGGCATCGTCACCAGATCTACCATCCATTTGAAGTGGATGGTCGGAGGGTACGTGGGGTGAAGCTCGTCCCGATGTCGGACTATGGAGTGCATCTGACAGCTCTCGCAAGTTGTCACGAACCGATGCACGTCCTGGTACTGCCCCGGCCACCAATACTTCCCCTTCAGTTTCTCAAACGTAGCCCATGTTCCACGGTGTCCAGCCCAAGGGCTGTCGTGGTAGGCCGTCAGCAACTCCTCCTGCTCTTCCCTCATCGCCACCACCCGGAGCGGAGCGCCGTCCCTCTTCTTCGGGTGCTTCCATAGATAGCCATCCCGGAGAAAGAACCGGTACGCTTTCTTCCGGATCCGGTTGGCCTCGTCCTTCGTCCATGACGCATCGGGCGTCATTGTCTTCAAGAACCCACCGATCTGCAGCCACTCCCCGTCGTACTTGCTCGCGTCGAAGTCGTTAAGCGCCGGAGTGCTTGTTCCGTCGGTTGTTACATACGCAGTCTCGAAGAAGTCCACGCCGACCTCTTCGTCCTCCGAAACCATGCCGCCCTCGTCATCGAATCTCGCCCTCGAAAGCATGTCGGCCATGGCGTTGTCTTTCCCGGAAATGTGTCGTATTTCCGGGTCCAGGGACTTGATGTACGCTATCCACCTGAGCATTGCCAGGTCCGGCGTCGCGCATCCGGAAACCATGCCGAGAATCGGCATGCAATCCGTCTCTATGATTACCTCCGTCCCGATCAGATAGTCCTTGTCGGCCTCCACCGCCGAAACGATACCCCAGAGTTCGCGTTTAACCTGGGCGTATCCGCGCTGCCGTTCGCTGAGGACCTTCGCGCCGAATCGGATCGGAAACCGATTGCCGTCCTCGTCTTCTTGGTTGACGACCCACCCGATTCCGGTCGGGCTCGTGTCAACCGTTATGTACACTGGGGTGCCCTTCCTGTAGACGGCCTTTCGGAGCGCCGGTGCTGCCGAAAGAGCCTCCTTCAGCTTCCGGACCGACTCCGTGTGCTTGTCTAGCCATTCGAATCTTCGCCCTTTCTTCAATAATCCGTACAGCGGTTCCGCGACGTGCGCGTAATGCGGGATCCATATGTGGTAGAAGGCGCATGCCCCCAAGAATCTTCGTACTTCCGTGACCGAGCTGCAATCAGGCTTCATCGCGGAGATGGCTTCTACCTTTGCCGGAGACGGTCTCCGGCCATACGGTCCACATAAATGTCCGACCACCATGATTTCCGACTGCCCGAAGGCTGACTTCTCCCCCGAGAAGGTGAGCCTCGCATCCTCTAGCCTTTGCAGCACCTTCTCGCAGTCGTCGATGTGCGTTACCACGAATCGCCGGCATCCGTCCGGCCCGATCGTCTCGTCCTTCTCTTCTACCGGGCATCCCTTGATCGGGATGTCGTCTAGAAACGGCATGGTGATGTCCGGGATGCAGTCCCTCAGCACCTTGTTCATTGCATTCACCATGTGGGCCACCGAGTTGGTCCCTCCTTGCGGCAGCGTACACATCCGCACTAGGCCGAGGGGAGTTCGCATCGTCGTAATGTCTCTGCTCTCCACGGCTAGCTGGAACTGGTCGTACCCCGAATATAGATCACCGACCGAGTAAATCGACCTCCCGGCGAAGGCCTCCGCGAACTCGTCTATGGTCGGTCCGATCCCTGCGTTCCGAATGGTCACCCTATTGACCGGTTGCAGGTCCTGAATGAAGCGCAATGATCCGTTTTTCTTTGGTACCGTAAACCACCGGTTCGAGTACGGGGCGCTCGACGGCTCGAGAATGCCCATATCAACTTTCTGCTTCAACAGCTCCATCAACTTCGGGATGTGAGCTCTCGGAACCGGAATTGGCTTGAGATTCCACGGTACATGCGGTACCGTGAATATCACCATCGGCTCTACGATCGTCGGGTCTACGCACCCGATTTCCTCCGGTGAGAATGCGAAGGCTTTCCCGTGCCTTCCGAGCATCCTCCGAAACCGGTCTTCCTCCACCGGCAGTAGGAACCTGCCCCCACCGATCTTCAGCTCGCGGAGCGTCTCGTTGGTGAAGGCGTGTCCTATGCAGCCCGGATCTCGTAAGCTGGGGTCCGATGCAACCCCTTTGATTCGGGATTCGCTGCCCTCCGGTAAGGGCGCCGCAACTGGCCTCACCTTCCGGTCCACAGTCTTGTACTTGGTGTTAACTCGGGCCGTCCGTTCCGACTCGAGCCCTCGACCGAATTCCGCGATGACTTCGTACATTTCTTCGGAACATACCGGTATCGTCCGGTCTTCGATAAGGTCTTCTTCGACTACCCTCCCCAGCATTCCCAAGGTGTCGTCGAAGGAGACTGCCTCCACGGCTCCGTTGATTTCTTCGTCAGGGCCGAGAACTCCGCACGCCCGAAGTCTCCCCTCCGTCTTTGTTTTCTCTCGGCCGGCGATGCCGGCCATCGTACATGCTCCGTTGTCGGAGAAGCAAAATTTCCTACCTATTGTACACGGTTTTATCGTACAGATGTGGGGTTTTCCCGGAGCATCCGGACTGTCGCGGCCCCACGCCTTGGCAGTCCTCTCTAAAAATCCTCTCGGTTTTCGGAACCGAGGGAGTCGCGGTTACGTTCGTGGTTCGGCCGTACCGTCAGAAACTGGACCGAATGGCGCCCGTCTTGGCTTTTGACCCTCGCGTAGGCCGAACAATTGTCCAGCACCTTGGTCTCCATCCGCGCCGCCGTGATGTACGGCTCTCCCAGTATGACCGGATGCGAAGACGTCTCCTGCACGAAGAAGTGCTGGTCAATCTCGACGTCGCCGATCTTGACTCGCACATTAGGATAGGCCCCGTGCAGCTCCTCGGTGGCGCGCGTTGCCGCCCTTATTTTCCACCCGTGCTTGGTGTTGATCGGCCATTTGCCCTTCTTATAGAAGTCCATGGACATCAAGTTGATCTCCGATCCGTGGTCCACCAAAGCTATCACCGGTTCCTGGACATCGCCGATCTTCACCGGGGTTTCCGTGGTCGCTCGGGCCCAGTGTGGTCTCGAATAGTGGCTTTCCGCCCACTCGTCTCCCAGCGCCATGTCGTCTAGGTGCGTCGTCTGCACTTCCACTGGTCTTTCCGGTTCTGTCTCCGTTGACAGCCTCTTCCGTTTCACCAAGTCCACGATGGAGTCGTGGAACTCCTTCTTGGCGATTCCCAGCACCTCTCGTAACGACAACTCCACCTTGCTGTCGAGGATCCGTTCCTCCAGGACCTTTCGTAAGTCCGTGGTCCTTTCTATCTCCGTCCCCAGACGGTACCCGCCCTTCTGGGGTTTATCTTTCGTACCGGCCCCGCCGGCTTCGTCCCGTCGTGGACCGGACCGGGTCTCGTATCGTTGTGAGGGCCCGGTCGTCCCGGGTTTCCCCACCCGCTTCTCTTCTACCAGAGCCTCGTAGTTCTGGCAAGTGGCTTCCACGAAGCCCGTCCTTTCCTCGACCGGGTCGCTCCACCCGGTCATCTCCCGTACCCGTTTCTCCGCGCGGTCCGATTCCTCCCCTTTTAGCCTTGCACCGGCAAGGCCTCCCAGCATCGTCGGCCAGAATCCGGCTTTGCTTTCCCTTCGGGCCTCGCCGCCCCCGACTCGAATGCCGGCCGACGCCGAGTAGTGGACGGTTTCCGCGTGTCGGGCCGCCGCCTCTTCCATCAACCTTTTCATACCACCTCGCCCGTCGTTTCGGCTCAGGGCCCTTCGGGTGTCGCTGGCATGCACCCGCCCTTCCCACAGGTACACCACCCTGTCCCTTAGCGCCTCCGCGAAGTCGCCGCAGTCCTTCCGAATGTGGCCGACTTCATCGCACCACATGCACCTGTTTCCTGCCGCCGGCCGTCGGTCACGAGCCGGTTCGCCACCTTCCCTTCGGGCTTGCGCGATTTGGAGGTCCTTTACCGCCCTCGTCAATTCCTCCAGCGCCGCTCCTCCGGTTGAGCCTCTGACTACGCCGGTCGAAGCCGAACCGGTTTCCAACCACTCTCGGGTCTCATCCTTTCGCACCTGTGGCGCTGGTTCGAACTTCCTTGCTGCGACCGAGCCCGACCCGGTTACCCCGTTATCCGCCCATTCTCGCCGTTTGTCGAAACGGCCACAGACTTTCTTGACAGCCGCCCAGTCGGTAGTGAGCCCGTCTTCGGTTTCCAGCAAGAGGCCCACTTGCTCCCGATCCCGCTCGTCGACCGACTTGACAAACAGCAAGACCCGGCTCGTGTCCAGGATGGTTCGGTCGAGCGCCGAAAGGCGCGCAAAGTTTTCCTCGAACTCCCGGAGGAGTGCCGACGCGTTTCTTCCCTTCCCCGGGGACTCCACCCATTCCATGAACCTTCGCTTCGAAAGCCGGAGCGCGTCGTCCAGCCCGTATTTCTCTAGGAGCCGACCTTCGAACTCCTCCCAGGTACGGCTCTCCGCCCGCACCTCGAGCACCTCCGCATGGATGCTCGGCATTGCTACTCGGGGAAATCCGGCAAGACGCCTTTCTTCCGGAATGTCCCGCATCAGCATTTCTGCACCGTAGGACGCCAGATACTTCGTGGCATCCCTCCCATCGAACCGGCCGATCGTGCCGACGACCGCCTCGATAGCTCTGTCGAGGGCACCGGTGCCCTCGCGCGCATTTACAATCCGATCCACGGCCGAAGCCATGGCCTCTGCAAGATCCGACCCCCTCATCTTCTGCTCTTCTGCCGCCTCTTTCACGTCGGGTTCACCAAAGATGTCGAGATATTACGCAAGCGCGTGTGGAGACGAGGCGGGACCGCGGGGGTCTCGAACCAAAGAGCAAGCGAGGGAAGAGACAGAGGGAGAACCGGCTACGCAGGACCGGGGATACACAGGGACACGGCCCTTCAGCACGGAGAACGCGAACAGACACCGACACAGACAGATGCGAATGACTGAATATGTATATTAAGAAAAATGGCTAGCACGACTACAACCCCCGATGGGGCACAGGTTGGTTACAACCGAACAGGCCGGCGAACAGATGTCGATGCCTGTTCGCTTCGACGCACAAAGGGGGGGTAGCAGGTCGGAGGTGCTGCCGGAAGCGCTCGGGCGTTCCTCGAAACAGCGCGAGCCTCCTCGGAACCCTGCACAGAAAGCTATGGAGCTCAAGAAGGAAGGAAACAGAGAGAGAAGCGTCCAGAAACGGTCCGACAGCACTTCGTCCTCTCTGCGCCAGATCCCTGCAACAGCTCTTTCCTGCTCTTATATAGCCCGACGAGCAGGCCGTCGTGTCAGCTTTATTCCCTGTCCCTTTCGAACAGGGATCCGCTCCGTTCTTCACGCATCCGCGTAGTTACGCCGCCGACTCGTACAGTTCGCGCGCGCGACCGAAAAGACTGTTCGCGCGGTCTTTGTCTCCACTCGTGTTAGGGCCCGTTCCTGCCAATTATCCTCCTAATTCGCTTCTATGTACAACTTGGAGCGCGCGCGCGTGACGAACCGGTTCCCGCGCCTTGGTGCGCCGATTCCGCTTATGGACGGTTTTCTTCACGACAACGTTTCCAATGTGTCGTATTGAATGAGTCGTGTCATTGCCTGTTTCGACATAACCGGGTGGATCGGGCTTTCGTAATTCTCCGAACCAATCTTCATGAGACGTCATATGATTGGAAACGTTCCAGAGTCAACAAACCACACATTATCCGAGGTTGAGGTGCTTGTCTCACCTTGTGTCGACATCAAATGCACTTTGTGCCTCATCATAAACATTCCGCCACGATCATCGTAGTTAGTATTCGAGGTGTAATTCGTAAGTTGTCGGATGGTCGATGCCAACTCTCGCGTCTTCTTTCGGCACTCCTCTTTGTTGTGATGGCTTGGTCCAGCAGGATGGCTCCCCCTTCTATTGAAGTTCCTGGAATTATTCCTATCGTATTGCCATTGATGGGAGTTGCGTACTTGGGTCGACTGACCCTGTCGCCCTCGGTAGAATCAACCTCTATTTCCTCAATTGAATCCTCTTCTATCATCCGACTGTGAGTAAAGCATCTGACCATCCAATGCATTGCTCTTTTGTCGGGTGTGTTTTTCTTCCACCAATAATATCGATTGAAGGTCAAAAAAGGAAGGTAGGTTTTCCCTTGCGAGAATGGTTGACCTGATTGTGCCGAGGCATATTTGCACCATTTCGTCATTGTCGATGATGACATTGATCGATCCGAGGGCATCACACAACTCCTTGATTTTCAAGGTATAGCCGGTGACTAACATATCCCTCTATTGCATGTTGTTTAGCTCCTTTCAAAGTTGGAGCTTTCGTGCAACCATATTTGCTGAAAAAATCTTCTTTCGGCGTTTCCAAATCTCAAATATAGCCGAGCATGTGGTCATGAATGCATGACGCAAGGTAGTACAACACAGGATTCACAGCCTACTCCCACACTAGGTAGTCGTTGTGTGTCAGGTTGGGTTGCGTTTCGTAAGTTCCCTCGATGTAGCTCCAATAACCTTGTTTGACAAGGTAATGATGCATCTTGTACTCCCAAGATGCGAAGTTTGTCCTGTCGAGCTTCTCCATAAGAAGAGTGCTTCCCATCTGAGTATTCATGATGATTTCTTCTCTGTTTTTGAACCGGTTCTATTGTTCATCGGTGTGTAGCACAACACAGTCGATTAAGCTTGATCACCCATGTAAAGAATGAGAGGCATAGATGGTGCTATGCAGTGGAAGTGAGCTTTGTGTGTGAGTGTGTGTGCACGTAATGCAACACATAGAGAGAGAGAGAGAGAGAGAGCTCTAAACAAGAAAACTGTATATTACCTCCAACAACAACTAAGTTCAAAGGGTTGGTTTAAATACCAACTAGTCTAGGGAAAATGCCCTTTCTACTAATTATAGAAATGTCCTAGTAAGTTGTCCACTTCCTAGTGTGAGCACTATTCCTATGGGAAGTTGAGTTCGATTCTCAACAGATCCAAACCCAACATGATTATAAAGTCGGCACCTTGAACGAGCAGATTAATGCATCGGAACAACGGTTGGGTTTAGGCGATGATCGACTTCGGTCGATCATCCAAGCAAAAAAACAACAGATACATAAGTGGGTCAGTGAAACATTACACAAAGGGTAGAAGGACTGGTCTGAGTAGGCAGCCGAACTTCAGTTATTTCGTGCCACCTTGGAAAACTAACAAAAAGAAAGCAGGGGCTTTTACAAGCTCGACGAAGCAAGCATCACCTCCATTCGGGAAGAGTTGTTAGAGGACTTTCAAACTCTCGCTCAAGGCCACTCTACTGAAATTTGGAGGACGTTAGAAGAATTTGAAGATGAACACATCCAACTGACTTTTGCTCTCGAAACATACGAAAAGGAGTGCCTGCACGTTAATAAAGATGAAAGAAAGGACAAAGACACGGTCAATGACCGATTGCAGACACCACCATTGGAACCAGAGACACAATCAGAAGGGTTAAAAATAACTGATAACACTAGCCTTGAAGAGAAGCAGGCAACAATGGAGATTGAACTAGAAGAAGTTGTCCTAGAGGAACCACAACCACGGGCTTCCCAGCCACCACACCTTTCTAGTCCATAGCCGACTGACAAACTACTAAGGAAGACCAACAAGCTGAACAAGATCCCATACAGATGGTGGAACCAGAGGTAGCAAAGGAGAAAAAGCAACAGATACCAACATAGATGCACGAGCCAGAGGATAGAGACAAGATCAGGACAAGCAAGATGAGCTCGATTTTGGGGATGACGAGGATTCAACACCGGACGAGCTGAATATTTTGGATATTTTTGAGGACAACACCAACTAAACCATTTTTGTAGGTTCTATCGTGTAAGGCAGTGTCCCACGAGCATTCCATGTGTTAGTCGATCGGATCGATCAACTAAGCTAAGTATATAGGTCGACAAACTAGTATAATGATAGTCGAAATAGTAGTCATAGTCGTAGTCGTAGTCGTAGCAAACAAGTGTGAAAAGGATAGTCGAACAA
This sequence comes from Azolla caroliniana, assembly GCF_043228905.1. NCBI lineage: Eukaryota > Viridiplantae > Streptophyta > Polypodiopsida > Salviniales > Salviniaceae > Azolla > Azolla caroliniana. Next base: position 7,537,572 of record NW_028230449.1, on the reverse strand, counting down.
TTATTATTATCGCCAAGTAGGAAAAAATAGGACAATTAGTTGTAATTGTAGGTTCTTCCTTAACGACATTGCTATAAGTTCTTAATATAAATTTTGTTAGTTAGAGTATATTTTGTGCTTTAAAGTACTATTCAGTGTCTTCTATACTCTTACTTTGAATACGTATAGCTGACAATCGATCGTATTTAGTATTTTCGGTAACAACAATGGTTAAGTATAGTAATTTGAGTATGTGTTATATGGTATTTAAGTAATCATTGAGTAGAGTCGACTGACTCGAATCTCCCACCACAATCCCATTGACAAAACGACTCTGTGTGGTTCTTTTCTTGGTTGGAGATCGATGGGGCAATCATAATGCTGATGTTTTGGGAGTGTACTAGCTTTGAATTTAATGTCCACAAATTCCTCATATTTTTTCAGAAGTTTTGTTTTAAGGAGATTGTCACAAGCAGTTGAAAGGTTGGTTATTACTGCAAACAAGACCATTTCTTCTTGTCGCCCTTCTCGACATAGCGCTTGCACTAAAATGGTTGAAATCTTATGCGGTTGAGTCATGGTTTCTATGGGCTGAACCTGTGTATTGACTTGTTTTCTACTACAAATTTCTCGGGCTTGCAAATTAATCTTTGCATTATGCAGCTTAAACCAAGGCAAACCAAGGACAGTCTGATGTTCAAGAATACTAATTGTATTGAAAGATATCACACATGCCAATTCTTCTAAGACCATTTGAACTGGTTCAGACTCTTCTACTATTTTGCAAGAAATAATAGGTTTACCAGCAATGACTATCACTGAAGTTGGACAAGGAAGCTTGTCTAAAGTTATGTTGTGTGTGAAGGCAAAATCTCGACCCATGAACCAAGAGTTGGCACCAATATCTAAGAGAGTAGGAACATGTACAATGGTACTACTTGATGTGCTTACATGGACTAGGGTTGAGAAAACATTACTGTCTTGTTTGGACAAAATGGAACCATTACTAGGAATTGGTTGAAATGACCTATGATTATCCAAAACACCGGGACATTTGAAATGTGTAATATGTCGTGTTCTCTTTTTTACTTCTTGGGGAGATGTTAAAAGATGTCTATTTCAACACAATTTCACAATGGTATGATGCATGCATAGATGGTTAGAACTTGAGTTTAGAATAGGACTATTGTAACTTTGTTTCGGACCAGGATGCATTACCGTGGAAGAGGGGACCATTGGCAGTCCACATGGATGCATTTTTAAATTATGTGTGGAGTTTGTAGTTACATGGAAAGATTTGATAATTCCCATATTCTTCAAAGGCTCTTAATAGGTATATGTGGAACGGGTTACATGGAAATATTTAATAATTCCCATATTCTTTAAAGGCTCTTAATAGATACATGTGGGATAGGTTAACTATAAAATTCTTTAATGGTTGTCTATTGTTATAGGAGTAACTAGAATAATTGTCATATACTTGAACTACTAATATTTCAACAGAAGAAATTTAAATAACAATGCAAACCACCTTAACTTTAGAAAACTAGAATGTTTTAATAAATTGTGAATAACCTTGTAACTAGTGACACATAATATCTTACCCATGGATAGAAACCTTTCCAATCATAGAAAAAATGATAGTTTACTCTAGGTCGAAACTCCAAACTGAGCTCTCAACGTCAAGGAAGATATTGGGGGAATCACTATCTTTATGATCCATGTTTCTCACTTTACCACAATTGAAACTTTTACCTAACTGCAACTTCCCTTTACCCTCTATCGTTGCGAATATTAGGAGCAATACTCCATCTTCATCCACATAAACTAGACCCCATTCTAACTTACTATAAATTGTGTCTATGGTCTAACGAATTCAAGGACCATAACTAGTTTACCTTTCGTGTTGCCTATAGATGACTTTAATGTTCCATCACACACTGATTCAAACAAGGATTGACGAGACTTCTCTTCATTGGAGTGGGGATCTTCACCTTAAAGGTCGGTATTTTTTTACCAGGCTCACTGAAATCTATAAAATGAGGATTTTTTGGCAAAAAACGTGCTAGGTGAAAACTACACAAAATGGAGGTCTAACTACATAAAAAACTAGACGAAATGAGTTAAATTTCGTTGACTTTCAACAAGAATCCAATATAGTGCATCTAATTCTCGTTGATAATTAAAACTTGTTTTCTTCCAAGAAAAATAATTTTTTTTATAAAAATCCAAGACTTTCAATGAGAATCCGATGCACTACATCAGATTCTCATTTTTTTTTCTTTTCCTTTTTTGAAAAAAAAAAGGCATCAACCAAAATCTGATGCTCTACATCAGATTTCTATTGAAAACATCTTGGTTGAAAGTTTCTTTTATTTTTTGAATTTTTTTTTTTTCAAAAAATAAAACTTTCAACCAAAATCCAATGCACTGCACCACATTTTTGTTGAAAACAACAAAATCCGATGTAGTGCATTGAATTTGGTTCAAAGTTTATTTTTTTTCAAAATAAAAAACTTTCAACGTGAATTGGATTCTCGTTGAAAACAACAAATTCCGATGCAGTGCATCGGATTTTAGTTGAAAGTTCTTTTCTAATTAAAAAAAAAAATCCGAAAAAAAAACTTTCAACAAGAATGAAATCAGCAAAATCAAGATACTAAAAGAGAAGATCCCAAATGTGGCTCCAAATACAACACACAGACAAACGAGAAGCATGACTCATAAGCACGGTGAGGTTGGATTGCAATTGGATGAAGACATTGCATTAGTTGCCATTAATGATGAGGATGAGACCTCACAAACTCCTACTAGTTCATCTGATGGGTCTGAAGATGATGGCATAGACTTGGAAAACAATAGTTCTGATACATGAAAGTAAATATTGTATTGTACATCAAAATCTATATTCACAAATTTCTATAAATATAGGTGGTAGTCATTTTAGACATTCATTTGTAAGTTTGGCATTCCCATCATTTAGGCATTATTTGGAACACCTAAATTTCTGTACATGCTAGAAATCAATATATTTTGGAGTCATTTTTTAAAAATTCGTTATGCATGTGATACTCCTTTTGTGAATCGGCCTATTTTGTCCCATGTGGTCCCAGTATTTTGCAACATATTACCTATTTCAAATGTCCCAGTGTTCCAACAATGGCTCCAATTTTGTCTAGACTCACTACTTTACCTGTTCATCTAGCTGCCTCAAATGTACATTAATGTCGGGCTACCTAATTTATTACCCGTTGTCCCAATTAAACTAGACTCAGGTTTACTAATAGTAACGATTTGATTTACTTGATGTCTCGGCCTATGAGGACAATTTATTGGTATATGTCCTGGACCACCACAATATAACCATAGACGATTTTCTCAACATCGTTACTTATCCTTGTTCAATAAGGGTCCTCGTCGACATGTTAAATTGATTTCATAGGGTGTTGGAGAATCCATTAGAGCTGGATTATATGTTGTGGAGAGAGTGATTGTGTCATCATAGATGCATAGGTAGACATAATCCTTGGTCTTGTGATTTGTTGTTTGCGCTTTGATCGACGCTCAAAAAGTTGATTATCACATTGTACAACTCGACTAATGGCTTTAGTAAGTGATTTGGATCTTCGGGAAATGTGAGAAGCAAATCTTTGACATCATTGCAAAGGCCAAAATGGAATAGATTCATTAATGCTTGATCATCCCATGGAATATTAGATGTAGGAAGATGAAAATCAGCCCCATATACTGAGCCTCGACGATCTCCTTATCATAAGTGGCAAAATTTATTGATGGTAGTCCTAACACTATCTATATATCTGAAGTAACTTGTAAACTCTTTAATAAATTCTTCTAAATGATTTAACCGAGGAGATTTCTTTTCTAGTAGAGGGGCAAACCAAGATAGTGTTGTGCTTGTCAATAGGGTTCCTACTAACCCTACTTGAGATGCATCAATTGGATATGATGTGGGATGCATTTGAATGACAAGTCGTACCTGATTTAAAAATCCCTTCAATTGAAATTTCGTACCATCAAATTTCGCAGGTGGGCTAATCTTGGGTTCTTTAATAATCCCTTGATCTCCTGTTGATTGTTATTGGAAAGCAACCAACGCCGACTCTAATTGTTGTACTCGTCGTGTGAACTCATCATGTTGTTGTTTTTCCAAAATCACCTTTTGGACATCCTCAAGCAATTGTTGGTTCTCCATCTCTAGCACCATAAATTTGGTCTTAAGGCTTTACAATTCAGAGACAACAATAAGGAAATGGGAATTCCAGTTTAAACTATGAGAACTCAGATAAGATAACACTTGAAAGAGCCAAAGAAAGAGTGATGGATGATATAGATAGACGAGATAGCAATGGATAGAATGAACGAGAGATATAGTGAGAGAGACAATGTGTGTGTGTGTGTGTGTGTGTGTGTGTGTGTGTTTGTGTGTGAGTAACTATGAAAGGAAATACATATTGAGATAAAGAGATACAAGAGAGAGCTTACTTGGAGGACTCAAGATTGGAGTTGAACCGGAATGGTTCGACAAGAGTAAGGGGGCTTCATTATATAGTGGCTCATGGACCATTCGAGGTTTCTAGAATATTTCAAGAAGTTCTAGAATGTTCTAGGGTTCTACCAATTAGGATATTATGTTGTAACAATATAATAAATATTTACATTAGATAACTTAATGGTTAAATCCTTAACATGCGTACACATAGGTCATAGGTTCAAGCCTAGGCATCACATGGTAACCATCACAATTGCCTCAAAAAAGAACAAGAACAACTAAAACGGGGGGTGAAGGCTAATATGTACATTAGATAACTTAATGGTTAAATCTTTAACATACCTACACATAGGTCATAGGTTCAAGCCTAGCCATCACATGGTAACCATCACAACTAGCTCAATGAAAGAACAAGAACGACTAAAAAGGGGGTGAAGGCTAAGGCTAAGGCTCCAATGCATATTATGTCCTCGATTAATTTGAACCCCAACGCATCACCACCCAAGCCTACCTAAGACCTGGAAAAGATCAAGTATCAACAAAAGTCTAGTACCTTACTTCCAACCAAGCATCAAGATTTGTGAGATGCCTTTAATAAGGACAAGGCTGCTAGTCTTCCATAGTATTGACCTTATAATTGTCCTATCAAAAAAGGGGGGTGAAGGCTAAGGCTAAGGCTCCAATGCATATATGTCCTCGATTAATTTGAACCCCAACGCATCACCACCCAAGCCTACCTAAGACCTGGAAAAGATCAAGCATCAACAAAAGTCTAGTACCTTGCTTCCAACCAAGTATCAAGAATTGTGAGATGTCTTTAATAAGGACAAGGCTGCTAGTCTTCCATAGTATTGACCTTATAATTGTCCTATCGATCTTTAACCAGGAAAAGATCCGCCGTGGGGACCAATTTATAATTTATCGGCAATAAAGCTCAAGGTTCTTCGCGACTATATCGATGAAAATTTAGCAAGTGGATTTATTCGCCATTCCAAGTCTCTTGATGGTGAACCAATATTTTTTGTTAAGAAGAAAGATGGATTGTTTCGCTTTGTTGTAGATTATTGAGGCTTAAATAAAATCACAATTCGAAATAGGTATGCCTTTCCTTTAATCTGGATACTTTGGGAGCGCTTGAGTGGAGCCAAATAGTTTACAAAGCTTGATCTTTTGAGGTTGTTATATCTAGTTTGAGCTCGTCTAGGTCTTGAATGGAAAACCACATTTTGTACTTGATATGGCATTTTGAGTATACAGTTATGCCTTTCGATTGCACAAATGCTCATGTAATTTTTCAACATATGGCCAATGTTATTTTCTAGGACTTCTTCGATATATTCACCACTATTTGTTTGGACGACATTTTGATATTTTTCAAGATTCAAGAGAAGCATGATGAGCATGTACGCCAAGCTCTACCACAATTACAAGAATATGGTCTCTATGCCAAACTTGCAGGTTGCCAATAATTGTGCAAGAGAGGGGATGTGACTCTTGTTGGTTTTGAATAATTTATTCTAGCAACATTTGTCTTTGTTTTATGTTTGCGTACGTTGAATTTGTGTCTAGAAAGTGCCACTTAGATCATTCATCATTGAAGGTGCTTGGACACTAGATAAACCCAAGTGACCCGTCCCCAAGGAGTACATGACAACCAACAAACTCTGAACCTACACTAGTACCCACCTGTTAATTCTGAGCTAGCTATTGCCCTTCAATCTATTCAAACATTAGTCTCGTTGATGGAGAGAGAAAGACATACAAACATGGGCCCGAGACACTCAACAAACGACTGCAAAAGGAGTGTCTCTATATCAAAGTTGGTGCCCAAGTTCCTCAGATATGAAGATGTCTACGACCATGTCGAAATACTCAAACTCAACAAAGCATATGAGCAATAATGGAAGTTGAAAAGGTAGTAACATTCAAGCCCAAATCGAAGATTAGAAAGGAGATTGTTCTGGATGCTTGTCGAAAACCTCATAACCGATTTTGATTACGTCATTGAGGACTTCCTACAAATTTCACATGACGGGGGAATAAAAGGAATCTTGTTGACCAATTGTTCTCGATCAAACAAGAAGCGAAAGAAATAGTCAGAGATTGTATGCGGTACACCAAAGGTTTGCACAATAGGTTTTACATTCTTAAATGTGAATGTTACAATTATAATAGTCACATCTATTGTTATATAGGAAAGACGTAAATATCGGAGTTAGTTCCAACAAAATCTAGGTTAAAAGCTAGGGCATGAGAAAATGTGATAATAATTATGTGATAATGTGGGAGGAGAGTAGGAATGGCGTGTCATATGATAAAAAAATATTAAGTCATGATCATATATATAGACAAGGTCAACAAAGCTTTGAAGTGGCATGAGAATATTAATTATATTGGGTAAGATAGAGTTTATAAGAGAATATCATGGATTATGTATAAGACCATAACATTAGTATTTAACGTATATTTAGTTACCATAAACAATGCTAGGTAGTGAAGTTATCACAAGCATAAGGAATTAGGCCCTCAAAGGAAATATAGAATGTCTCCCGTGAAAGTGTGATTCCACTATTATATACTCTCCTTTTGGTGAAAGAAAGCAAAAGTAGCTTTGATATGAGTTTGTTTGATGAAAAAACAAAACAAGTGTTTCTTTGTATTAATAATACTTTAATTTATATTAAAATATAGGTTGATTAATGCACAACAGAAAATGAGTTGACAAGGATCATGAATGGGACTTGGTGTTGTAGACAGTGTTGGGCAAAGTTTGTAGCCCCTACCGGAAATTTTCCTGCTTCTCATGAACCTAACCGGAATTTTAAAATTTTGGCCGGCCACGTTCCTACCAACGACAATGTCAACCGGAACATGTTGAAATTTTTTTTGGCCACATAACCAAAAAAAAATCTAATGCAATACAAAATCAAATCAATCACAAAATTTTGGAACCCAAAATCTAAAGATATATATTTACCAAAAAATATTCTAACTCTATAAACATAATTCACTTTTCAAACCTTTATAAAGTAGCATTAACAACATTAGATCAAATTAGATGTAATATATAGAAAGTTCCAAAACAAAATCGATCACATTTATAAAGTTTTAATCTATATCTTCTATGAAGTCCTCGATCTCATCATCATGCTCCTGAGATGTTCCTGTAAAAATATGATGATATGCCTTGCTTTCTCACCACAACAAAATGCTAGCATTGAAGTCATGTTCTTCTAGTTCAGGTCCTTCAATAGTTCAGGTCCTTCAATAGAGATTTACAAATGGGAGGAATGGACAGAAATTGATTTGCAATGGTATGAAGTGTTAATTCATGCACATAAAGATAACTTACACAAGGTAACTTACCCTTATACTTGAAAGTTCAAGGTCAGTTGATGAGATAGGTAAAAACATCCAACATGTTTATTGTCTCGATAACATCCCCTTTTACTTTGTTCAAAGAAGAACTCCCCAAGGACAACATGTGTTTCTAAAATTATACATACATAGAGACATGCATCCCCTAAACCCTTGTCATCTTGGTGATGAGTTTTGGTATATCTCTTCTCAATGGGCAGGCAATTCGATTAATTGAACATATGTGACCCATGTCATCTTAATGATCACTTTAGGTATTCTCTTCTTAGTGGACAAGCAATTTGATTAATTGGAGCTAACTATAATTTTTTCGCATGTAGTAGTACTCTTTGTCATCTACTATCCAATTTAGTGAAGTTAAGGGATCCCCTCATTAGTCTCTAAATGGAACTACAATAGGGTCATGTCCTGAAGTTACCAACAACATACAAATGATTAGCCTTATCCATGCGTGTACTTCAATCACTTTGTCCTATGGGGCATCAACATGCTTGCATAAGCCTCACAAAGGGGCCTTTTGCACTTCATCCTGCATTTCATCTCTTCACGACAACGAGCATAAACCGACATATAACAAATCTTATGTGACAAATCATGGGAGATTATCTAATGATCGGCATTCTAAATCATGATAGTAATCCATTGGGTCACGCTTGATGCTTTGAAAGAGATTAGGTAATGACTAATGTATAGATTAGGATTAGGCTATTAGGAAGTAAAAGATAAAAAAGGGAAATGGACTGTATAGAGGGCATTGGATTACAATGGCAATGGTATTGGCAATGGCAATGGCTATGGTAATGCCCACATCAATGGCAATGGAATTGGTGATGCTAATGATCATTCCGTGGGAGAAGATCACAAAGGCATCCATCTACTCATAGGTACTACTACAGTTACTACTACTACTACTCAAGTTCAATGCCCACCTTCACCCCTCGGTGGACACTTTGCTAGGAGCAAGAGCGTCGGAAGCGTGTCTATCTTATCTTCGAATGTGCCGATGCATAACCACCATGTTATTAGCCCCAAGCCGTCGTCTCGCAACGGCGCGACTCGCCTCCTCAAGTGGTTCAAGAAGACATTCAGCAGTAAGCCCAAGAAATGAAGAGAAAAGAAGTCCCTCCCCCCTCCTCCCTCCCCCTTTACTATCAATGATTAGTATCCAATGGTTTGTATAAAGGAACTCCATTATCTAGCTCTAATGGGTAATGGTTAGTGATTAATGGGTAGTTTGGTAATCTGTGGATGGAAGTTTGGATGATCCATCTATCATTGGGTAATTCAGATATAATGAAACCATGATTAATGGGAGTAACATGTCATATATGCCTATGGGCATTGGGTAATGTATCTCAACATATATATGCTTATGATCCTCACTAATCACCACCACTATTCTAAATATGCCTCCAAATTGTCCATTGGATTCATTCTTGCATCATTTAGTGTATCTAATCTCTGTACAAGACTATGTAATGCGAGGGTTTATTGTCTTTTCATGTCAATGAATCTGGCCATCATTCCACTGGCTAAGGGAGAAACATTTGCCAGAACCTATCATACATAAAGTTTGGGGAATTACTTTCCTTAATGTCATTAACCAACATTGAAAGATCAATTAAAGCCCTCCAAAACCCAATCAATCATACAATTCCATTAGTTGGTCATCACTAAGTCTAGCGAGATCTCAACAACTGAATTACCTCTCTATATTGAAGTTTGCAAAGGACCTTGGGTTATAGTTTGAACTATATTTAGCTATGTTGCATGCTATTTTTTTTATGATGGTTTTGTATATACCTTATATGTAATGCATGGATATGCACATCTGAGTCACCACAGTTCTACGTCACAAACAAAATTATACACAGAAATTCGAGAAGAGAAGTAAAAAAAATCGACCTGATGAAGAGAAAACAAAGGAAATTTCCCGCAGAAAGTTCTGTAAGGGAATGATGGAGAATACCTGGAGTGTAAGCACCAAGTCCAGTTAGAGCATTTCCATATGAAGGTTGAAAGAGAGTGACGTAGTCTGTTCCAGGAGGGGCAGATGAAGCAGAAGAAGAAGAAGAAGGAGCAGAAGACGAAGACGAAAGCAAATAGTGAACAGGGATCAAGAAACGTGACTATTTGCAGAGTCGAGAGGGAAGAAAGGGGGAAAGAGGGGGAAAGAGGGGGAAAGTTAAATCTATATATTTGTTATATATACATACCTATATTTTTAAAAAACTATATAACTAGCCGGTTGAAAAAATATCAACCGGCTAGATTCCTGTTGGTAGGATAACCTGGCCGGAATCAATTCCGGCATTCCCCCACCTTGGCCGGCAAAAGTCCCAATGCAACCGGAAGGCTGACACTGTTCCTGGGACTTTGCCGGTGGTGCGAGTGAATTTTATATCTTGTCCGTCTAATTTTCTCGACAATAATTTCAATGAAGAATATTTAATGCTTTATTCATAACAATTATAAATTAGAACCACATAACTCGTTGGAACTATGGGTACCATGTGCACTTGTAAATTATGCAACACCATCATCAAAGAATCCTAGCCCTACCCCCTTCCCCCCCTTTTGCATACCCCATTTTGATGTTTACATGGTTTGCGAAAATGACATCTACGTACGTACGCATGTATGTATGTATTATGTGTGGATGTATGGAAATGGAGTGGCCCTCTTTCCGAATTGGAGGTTGGGAGCTTCTTCTTGTAGGCGCGATTATGTTTTTGATGACGCACATGTGTGTGTGTGTGTGTGTGTGTGTGTGTGTTGTGGGAAAGAGATAAAGAGAAAGGGGAGTGAGTGTGTGTGGAAAGTTGAAACTCTCACTCCTCTCTCTCTCTCTCTCTCTCTCTCTCTCTCGTAACAAAAAAAGAGGTTACGGGAAAGAACTCTCTCTCTCTACATGTCACGCCTTCTTCTTCTTAATCTTCTTGTTGCGAGAAAAAACAAGTCACCCACCCAACTCATCGCAACCTCTTCTTCTTCTTCTTGGCACGTGTGTCCGCTTTCCCATCTCTTTCTTGTTTTTTTTTCTTTCCTTACCATTCATAAATCCTAAATTAAAAAGTTTGTAGACTGTATGTATGCATGTAATTACCACTCATAATCACCACTAGTAATGATCAAGATCGTCCTTAGTTAATAGCAGCACCCTCTATTATTAATCACACTCGTACACATGGATTGTCGTGGTTATGGGCTAGGTACGGGGGGAAGCTCCTTATATAATGATCTTGATGATGATGATGATGATAATAACAATGATAATGGCATTGGCTTCTGTGTTCATGGCAGTAGTAACTATGGTAATAAGAACGTTGCATGGAAACTGGTGTTGAAGAAGGTGGTTGTGGGCTTTGCAGTGCTTGTGGCTGCATGGGCACTCTATGTAGAGATCAAGAAAGATTATATGATGAGTAATGATCTTGTTGACGGTAATGTGGTCCCGAATATGTACACGCAAAAGGAGAGGTATAATCACAGTTATAGTAGTACTAGTAAAGATTCTTACAATATCACTCCCAATAATAATGCAAGCAGAGAAAGGAGTAATAACATGTCGTCGGATGATTTTGGGAGATTGATGAAGGAGAAACGCAATTGCAGCACTGCCACTCCTTATAACCACATTATGGATGTGGTCTCTGCACCATCGCCATCGCCATCATCATCAATATCCTTGGCTGGACTCGATGGCTCCAGTGCCAGTCATGTAATGAAGCCAGGGATATTGCCCACGACTGGGCTAACGAATCCAATTAGCCAAGCAGATTTGCAGAACTCTACAAGTAATAATGTATCATCGCATTCCCATTCCAATGCTGCTGCTTACATTCCCAAATGGCCGCTCTCAAAGGTAGAGCTTGAATTGATTGGAGTAACTGTGGATACCATGAAGAATGGCCCTCCAAGAACTACGTTGCATAGCATTGAATTAAACCCTTCGATTTATCGTAACCTCTCGCACTTTCTCAAGTAAATATCTGAATCAGGAGTGATAGTGAGCATCCTGTGTCAGTTAATGTTGATAGGCATCCTATACAAATTTATAATAATTAATTATGTATCAAGTTGATTTGATTTGGTTACATTTGAAGAGACTGTGTTTGAACTTGCACTGCATTATATTAGGAGCTATGAGCTGATGGAGAAGATGCTAAAGATATATATTTACAAAGAAGGGAAGGGGCGTTTGGTTCACACAGGCCCAGTGCTGGGCATCTATTCATCGGAGGGGCTATTCATTCGACAGATGGAGCGAGGCCGGCACGCGTTCCGCACGAGACGCCCCGAGGAAGCACTCTTGTTCTTTATGCCCTACAGTGTGGCCAACATGGTGGATGATCTCTATGAGCCTGGGTCTAAGAGCATGCATTCACTCTCATTGTTCATCGGCTCATACATCGACAACATTGCGGCAGCACATCCCTTCTGGAACCGCACACATGGCGCCGACCATTTCTTCGTGGCGTGCCATGATTGGGTAATCTTAATTCATGAAGTTATGCTGCACATAGCTTGTACGTACATTCATGCATGCATGCATGCATTCTCTCCCATGAGGTGAGGGCGTCTGTCTGTGTTCAGCTTAAATTGGCATATATGTAAGTAACTGTTTTCTGAGAAGGTTTTGATGTACAACTGTTTAAATTTGTGGTAGGGGACGCTTGTAACCCAGGAGCACGAGGAGCTGAAGAAGAATGTGAAGAAGGTGGTTTGCAACGCCGACAACATGGGCGGCTTCTTCGAAGAAGGCAAGGATGTGTCTCTTCCCGAGGTTTACATGCACTCTGAGAACCTGGAGGAGATGGAGAGGGAGAGGGAGATAGAGATGGATATAGAGAGAAGGGTAACCCTAGCCTTCTTCGCGGGCCGCATGCATGGGCGAGTGAGGCCAAAGCTGCTGGAGGTCTGGGAGTACCCGAAAGGAGGAGAGGAGATGCAAATCTACGGCGTGCTGGAGGAGAGCCTGCGGAACATGAGCGTTTACGAGGAGCACATGCGGCGCAGCAAGTTCTGTGTGTGCCCCATGGGCTACGAGGTGAACAGCCCCAGGATCGTGGAGGCCATTCACACCGGCTGCGTGCCGGTGGTCATCGCCGATGGTTTCGTGCTCCCATTCTCCCATGTCCTCAATTGGTCGTCCTTCTCCGTGCTGCTGCCCGAGGACCGCATTCCCGACTTGAAGTCGGTGCTATCGGACATCCCAGCATCCCGGTATCGGGACATGCGCCGCCACCTTGTGCATGTGCGGCGCCACTTCATGTGGTACCCCCCGGCAGCAACCCCGCCTCGACCCTTCGATGCCTTCCACATGATCCTCCATGCCCTTTGGACCAACCACTTGCACCACATCACCCTAATCAAATCCTGAACAAAATTGTTCTATGACATAATAGACTAGTTTGTAAGGCTTGGTTGGTGCGTACAATCCTCTCCAAGACCATACATACTTACATATTATATTTCATGTATTCTTGGTTATAGTTCTCTCTAATCAACAACATCCCTCCCAATCTTACCATTACTTTTTGCATTTTGCTACTTAGAATACTCTGCCGGCCAAAGTCCAAATAAAAAGATATACATTGTTGCATAACATAATGCATCTTGGAATCATTCAAAAAAACAAACCAAATTTATCGATATTGTAAACACAACTAGGATGATACTTATTGACCACAACATAGAGCCTTTCCAAAGAAGCCAACAATTAAAGGTCATTTTGATCAACTACCAGTCCGTTGACCATACAAACTCGCAGTATTCAAACATTGGCGATGACAAATTCCTAAGCCAAACCCAAGTTGTCTTGAAATCCTAATCAGAAAATATTCATTACTCTAGACAATTGTTGTACCTTCTCCATAATGACTAATGGCGGCAATGCAATTGATAGTTGATGAGATGCATCAAATGAAGGATACAAGTATTCATCTAATTTAGGGTATTTAACTTTTGATCCTCTAAAAGTTGTTTTTCTTGTATTCTCATCTTTTTGTTGAGAACATATGTGTACCCATCCTTCTTTATTAAACTTCTAACTACAGATAAGTTATATCAAATTGGCTACCTATGTTGCGAAGAGAAGGAAATATTGAGTGTTCCCCTAACTCCAAAATATCAAACCATGCTTGTAGGTTGAATTCATCTCTGTAATGCCAGTTAATTGATTTTAGATTGTTAATTGATTTTAGATTGGCTCAAACAGGAGGAAGGTTTTCGACATGATTGAAACATCAAATTCCCTCAAAAGACACCAATTTAAGTACACATATTTGACTCGTAAAAGTGAAAAAATAACCAAGTATAAAACATATATGTTTTCACATTGTATAACCATAGAATGAACCATACATATCATACGTGCATTCGCATTCGAGAATGATTCAATCAAACGTCTATGGTAAATCATCTCAAAGTTGGATTGGATTGACTATGGTCTATATTATATATTGATTCACTCTCAATCCTAATAAGTAGACTCTAATCCATTGTGAACCACCAAAATAAGTATGGTTGCAATATTTGCATTGTATCACATGCATACTTTTGGGATGTTTCTTAAGAATCAAGGCATCTCTATCATCCTCACTTTAGAACTTTACAAAAAAATGAGTATGAACTTTAGAGATTGAATCAAAATATATCATTATAAATTATGTTGAATGAGTATGAACTATAGAGATTGAATCAAAATATGTCATTATAAATTATAATCAAACGTTCAAAAACTCATAAAAACGTATATTCAAGAATATGAAGAAAACATGACATAAGCAGTAGTAGCATAACAACTTACCACTAGGGTGACCTAATTTCTAATAACAAAGAAAGAAAGAAAGAAAGAAAAGGAACATGACACTAACATAAAATTTTGCCATGACATAGGTAGTAGTAGCATAACAACTCACCACAAGGGTGAGCTAATTTCTAATAACAAAGAAAGAAAGATAAAGAAGAAAAAGGAACATGACACTAACAAGAGGATATGAGAAAGTTTAGATTTGAACCCAAGACACAAGTAATAATAGCACACCAACTTACCACTAAGTTTTGCTTAGTTCTAATAATAATAATAATAATAAAGACTAACATAAAATTTTGTTATGACATGGTACTAATGAGACAAATGAGAAATTTGGGAATCGAACCCAAGACATAGACAACAATAGCATGACCCCTTACCACTACGGTGAGCTGATTTATAAATTATAATGACAATAAATGAAAAAAAAACGAGTACGTATTTTTCCCATTTCAAATGTGTTCGTTTCCAAACGTTTGAATGCTTGCACGAACACGAATATTACGTTCTATGTACAATATAACTATATTAATATTGTTCAAAGAATGAAAACTACAAACCAAGGGTGTATGGAGCAAGATGAGAAGGCTAAAGGTTTTGAGTATTGGGGGGGGGGGGGGGGGGGCGCTTAAAGATTTGGTTAAAGGCCTTGCTACCAGACTTTCCGACCCAAAACGCCCATCATTTTAGAACCATTCCTATCCCATTATAAATTTTCCCTTCCTTATCCACCACTATTTTCATCCATATGAAGTATTGGTAGCATAAATATAAACTGTCATTTTACATAAAACAAAAACATTTTGCACCTAAAAACAAATGATCTCATTGTATAATAATTATGGCTTTCATTTTGAACACCTCAATGCCAATGCTACACAATCCTTGAAACTTCATCATTTATGCAATTTTTGTAAGCTGAACCTTAATTGTAGTACACATACTAAAGTAGAATTGGTTGTTGGTGATACCAAAATACGGAGTTAATAGTGTTAGTAAAGATGTTGTTTATGTGCCATCGTTGTGCCAGACCATTAGAGATGTGGTTAGTGACCCATTTTGCAACCGTGTTGTTAAGAGAGACAGTTTTAGCGTCGCAATCAAAGAGCTATGCCCTAAAACAACTATTTTGTAGCCTATAAATAGTGATCTCCCTCTCATTCTTGCTCTCATGCTCTTGTGCTTTCTCTTTCTTTGTCACTTTTGTGTCACTCTCGATGTCTGACTTACTCACACTTACAACAAAATATTTCGGACGAGTGTCATTAGATGAAAATTTTAACATATTAAAAAAAGACACAATCTAATGAAGAACACTGTTCATTAATAACTCACTTTTCATTAATAACTCTGCCATTACACCAAAAAATACACAAGTTGGGGAGAATGATAATAATATTTTCAATAAATAAAAAATGTTGGTGATATCCACTATCGTGATGAGGAAGCATCAAATCATAAATTATTGATTTGTGCCACCAAATTCTTAGTTGAATTTGGAAAACTTACGTAATCTATCCTTCGGGGTCGTTCAACCTCAAGCACATCTTGAGTGTAAAAAGTTATGTATGAGGAAGCTTTGTGTACGAGACACAACCGGCTCGGACAGACAACAATTGATAGTTAAGAATACACACACACACACACACACACACACACACAGAGTAACGTAGACAACTACTTTCCATTACAATTGTCGGCCTATATTGAGCTTGTTTCTAAACACCCCGCCTCAAGCTCAACTTGAGGTCTTGTCGGTTCGTCCGCTCCAACTGATTCTTTTCTCCGGCTTCTCTATCTTCTTGCTCACACTCCGCGACCTGTCCGATCCTGTGCTCCTCGGCCTACACGGTCGGCTTGTTTGCTACTAAGGCCCTCAATGGCCTTCTTGCCCTTGCGGAATTAGCGCCCCTCGACCTATTGGCTCGTCTGGTTCAGCGTCGACTTTGGCTGTCTCCGATTCTTCCTCCTTCAGGTCCTTGATTATATTAGCCCAAGTCCTAGCCTTCTTGTCCACGACTCTACCACTCTTAGCTTTGCCTCCCCTTGCAATTGGCTAGTCTACACTTAGCCATTTTTCTTCCACTTGTCCAATCCGTCCTCGGCCTTTTCAACTATCCCGAAATCAAATTCCTCATCTGATTCAGCTTCTCAAACTTCATCCCTCTCTCTCTCTCTATCAAGGTGATGTCCCATAGAGGGTGTGAATAGGAAAGGATGTCTCTTATCGACACCTAAAGGTGTTCGGATGTCTGGCGTATATGCATGTGGCAAAGGATCAGAGGTCAAAGCTCGACATCAAGTTGAAACCATGCATATTCATGGGGTACTCTGAGGATGAGTTCGGCTACAGGTTGTGGGACTTAGTTGACTAGAAGGTGGTAAGGATTCATAACGTAGTCTTCTTAGAAGACAAGACAATTGAGGACTAGAAGCAACGGAAGTAGGAATTGACTTCCTAGTCGCCCCCCACTACCACTCATTTAAGACTAGTCAAACCAACACAGTCGGCTGTTCGGAGACAGACAGGTGGCACAGCCGAATCTGAGTTAGTCGGCTTAGAGCAACCGACCAATACATATGAGTCGGAGTCAGTAGACCTACTGAGTTCGATTGAGGAATACGAGTCAGGGTCTGCTAACCCTGAGCAATCAATCAACATGTATGAACCCGAGCCGAGAGAAGAGTTGGCAGAGACATCCGAACCAGAGCTGACAATCAGTGGAAGAAGATACCCACTTAGAGAAGGAGAGCACCAACTACATATGCTAGTCAATACATCCTCATGACTGATGAAGGTGAGCCTGAGCGCTATGATGAGTCCATAGCTAACAAGCACAAAGAGAAATGGCTCAGTGCAATGCAAGAAGAGATGGAATCCTTGCACGAAAATTACACTTACGACCTGTAATAAAGGGGTCTTTAAGGGAAGAGCTGCTCAAAGGGAAGAGCGCACTAAGGAATAAATGGGTCTACAAGGTGAAGACTCGAGAAGTCCACATTGCACCCAAATATAAAGTTTGTATTGTGGTGAAAAGGTTTCAGAAGAAAAAGGGTGTCGACTTTGACGAGATATTCACGCTAGTCATAAAGATGACATCAATCAGAACTGTTTTGAGCATAGCTGCCAATATGGACCTGGAGATCAAATAGTTGGACGGGGAGCTAGATGAAGAAATCTATGTGTTGTAGCCTAAAGGCTTTGTGGAGAAAGGGAAAGAGAACATGGTGTGTCGATTAAAGAAAAGCTTGTATGGTCTGAAACATGCTCTAGTTGGATGTCAAGACAACATTCTCACATGGGGAGCTAGATGAAGAAATCTACGTGCTGCAGCCTAAAGGCTTTGTGGAGAAACGGAAAGAGAACCTAGTGTGTCGATTAAAGAAAAGCTTGTATGGTCTGAAACAAGCTCCACTCCAATGGTACAAGATGTTTGAGTCCTTCACCAGCGCCGAATCAGAGGCACATACTCGAGGTGCCTTTCAAATACCAGAGTATCCACTTGACCGCGTTCTAGTGCTCTTTTCCGGGATTGCTCATGAAACGACTGACCACTCTGACTGCATATTCGATATCTGGTCGGGTACACACCATTGCGTACATCAAGCTCCCAACAGCGAAGGCATATGGTATCTTCATCATATCCGTCTTCTATGCCTTTGTCTTAAGGCTTTGCTTTCCAGATAGCTTGCAGTTTGCCGAGAGTGTCGATCCGACTGGTTTTGCATACGACATGTTGAACAACTGAAGCACCTTTGTCACGTGCTTTTCTTGTGACAGCCACAATAGCTTCTTCGTTCGATCCCAAATGATGTGCATCCCTAAGATTTGTCCTGCCGGACCCAAATCTTTCATGGAGAAGGTCCGGTTCAGGGCCTTCTTCATCATCCCGATTTTGGTTTGGTCCGGTGTTGTCCGCCGAAATAGTAACCAACGGACAGGAGCACAGGAATATAATATAGTAAAATTGTAATGCATGTTAACGGTTCATGCGGGAAGCGTGAACGGCTAAAAAGACCCTATGTATATAAAGGGCAGAAATCCTCTGATAGAGGTAGCATGTAATTTGAATGTAAGAAGCGTATCTTAATAGAGTTCTATCTTCTCTGATATCTGTGTGTATCTGTGGTTAATCTAATGTGTGTCTGTGATCCTTGGTGGCGTACTGTAGTCGTAAGAGCGTAGGCGTGAGTAACAATGTGGTTGCTAGTCCACTGTCTAAGGAGTTCGGTTGTAGCCGTCTCCCTTATACGCTACTAGGTTACGAGAGGTATCCCACTAAGTATTAGGCTACGACCATACCATTTGTTGCAACATAGTCAATTTGAGGTCTAGGTCGAAGGACTGACCGTAGACCGTGTTCCTAATCGGTAACACTTTTGGCATGCTTGGTGATCTGTGTCTCCTCATAGACGAACAACAACGAATGGATGTTTAGCCGCAGACGACCTAGAGAACCAACACGACCAGACACACCAATCACACGGTAGGCAGAGGAGCGCGCACGGAAGAAACCCTGCCTCAACGACCTTAGTGATACCTGTTGCGACCACAAAGACGATTTCTCGCTCCCCAAATACCTCGGCGACACGCAGGAAGTGCACTCACCACATAAGCATTGTGGTCTTTCCCTGCCTACCGTAGCATCTAGCATGGCCTTTTCTTATCCCCGCTTCAATGGAGGAACCAATGCCGCAACCCACATTCGACTGTTCTTAAATGTTTGGAATGCCAACCACATGGCGCAGAGCCTTTCCGAAGGAGTAGCGCACTAGTCCAAAATGACGAAGTTCGGATTAACCTTGGATGGGAGAGCGGTGTTTGGGCATTCGCAAATGGATCTGCCAACAATCACGACCTTCGACCAACTGTAGTAAGCCTTTCTACGTTTTTTTCATCGGAGGGTGCCGCAACGCGACATCCTCGGGCAGTTTTACACAATTAAAAAGTTGTCAGCCGAGACGGTAGCGGATTTCAATTTACACTTCCAAAACCTACGACGGAAATTAGAACGGGGCCCGACGGAGGATGAGGCTCGGGAGACATTTCTGGCAGCATTACGACGACCGATTCGGACAACGCTCAACAACAATAGCGTGAAAGGGGAAACGGCCGATATGGGCATAGAACGAGTGCTACAACTCGAGTTGGACGAAGAAGAGGAAAGGTTTTCCATGTCCTCATTACGACAAACGTTACCTTAGGACGAGGAACGACATTTTCACCAGGCAATCCAGTGCACAGTTTGCTTAAATTCGGGGCATTCCGCGGTTGAATGCAACAAGCGAATCCACTGCCCAATCTGTCACTCAAAGGTCACACAGTTGAGCAGTGCGAGTACAATATGTTGAACAAATCCACGCCCACAGTACGCATCGTGGAAACACAACGTCCCCCTCGCCGTAATAAGCAAAGGCGGCAAGACGAACAACCCCGGTATATGGATCGGAACCCACACGATGACCGGCACTACCGGAATCGCTGGAATCACAACGATTCCGAGGAAGAAGAGCCGGAGGATGAAGACTACCGTGGCAACCACAGAAATACTAAAGGGGGTCGATGCTATGAGAGTTACCGTCCGACGAATAAACGTGGCGGCTTCAATGGTCCTCGCGGAAAACATCGTCAGTATCGTGACCAATATCGGTACGACGAAAGTTCGGACGATGACCGGCACCAGGAACCGCGTCGGGACCAATAGTAACCACTGCGTACGCTCCGACAAACGAATCAGGACCGGGAGGAGCAAGTCACACCGGAGGATCGGCACACACGACCAGTTGCCGAGAAGGGCGAATCTAGTGTCCATTGTTTTGTTTGTCAACAACCCGGACATTATGCCACACAATGCCCAGTATGCAAGGGCAAGGGGTTCGTCGTCAATACGATTACGACGGAAGTACAACAAGTCACCACACGTCAGCAAACAAAAAATGTTGATTGGACCGTCGCTTCGTTCAGCGAATATCAAACTGAGCTGGCAACACAAGTGTATCAACTTTTGATGCGGACGCACCAAGGTCCGTGTACCAACAGAGGAAATGGCGGCACAACCCAAGGGCATAACACCATTGGTACCGGCCAGTGTACTATGCTAGTCGGAAATTATCAACGACTGAGCATAACTATTCCACAATGGAACGTGAGGCGTTGGGTATGATCTACAACATCAATAAGTTTCGGCATTATCTTCTAGGGTGGAATTCACATTCCATGTGGATCATTCAGCACTGCTATATTTGGTAGGGAAAAAAGTGTTGACGGGGAAATTGGCGAGATGGATGCTGTTGCTTCAAGAATTCGACTTTGTAATTCAGCACCGCCCGGGTATGCAACACGTAGTAGCAGATTTCTTGAGCAGACTTGATAATGGAGAAACGGTGCAGAAGGATGAAGAAGACATTCCGGATGCAGACGTTCTACGGGTAGCAACGCTAGCAGAACGAACGGAAAAGACTTTCCCGGATCGGTGGCTCATGGAAATGACCTACTTCCTGACCATGGGATTACCGCCACCCCAATTACGGATGGACAAGAAAAAACGGTTGGCCGTACGAAGTCGAAATTTCTGTTTAGTAGAAGGCATACTATACCACAAGGGCAGTGACGACATCTGGAGGCGCGGGATACGGCAGGATGAGAAGGCCGCAATTCTAAGTGAAGCCGACTGTGGTACGGCGGGAGCACATTACGCGGGCGATGTTACGGCCCGGAAAATTTGGCAAGCAGGACTTTGGTGGCTGATGACGCAAAAGGACGCGTATGAATATTGCAGACAGTGCAATTTATGCCAATGACTAGGCCAGCCCACGGAAGTTGCATGAATGCCACACCAACCAGTGTTGCCACTAGATCCTTTCCAAAAGTGGGGGTTAGATTTCGTGGGACCCTTTACCCCGGTGGTCGCTCGAACAGGCAATAAGTACATCCTGGTGGCCACAGATTACTGTACCAAGTGGGTAGAAGGGAAACCACTACGCAAGAATACCGCGGCAGTCACAGTGAAATTCCTTTATGAACACATCTGGTGTCATTTCGGCTGCCCTATCGAGCTCATTAGTGACCAAGGGAGTCACTTTCTGAATACGGTCATTAGGGAACTGACCCAACATTACACTGTGGTGCACAAAAAAGGTACGTCGTATTATTCGCAGGCAAATGGCTTGGTGGAATCCACGAATAAAACCTTACAAACTATCCTCAAAAAGATAGTCAATGAGAACAGGACAGATTGGGACACCCAGTTGCACAATGCGTTATGGGCATACTATACCAGCTATAAGACCAACATACAATCAACGCCGCCGTTCAGGCTAGCATTTGGTCTGGAGGCCATGATGCCAATTGAATTCCAGGTACCTAGTCTGCGGATTCAAGTACGAGCCCGGCTACCAGAGGGCAAATCCGAACAAGTACGGCTATAGCAACTGTGAGAGCTAGGAGAAACAAGGCTACGCAATATGGCCATATTAGAGTAGGAACAACGGCGGTGCAAAGCATTCGTGAATCGACACCAGCATGTGCGTGAAAAAGATTTTACGGTTGGAAAACCGGTATTAGTTTTCCAAACACGCATGGGGCATATGCAAGGAAAATTAAGATTCCGTTGGATAGGCCCGTACTGGATAGTGGGAGCAGAACAGTGCACGTTTCAACTAGGCACATTGGTCGGGGAAGTGTTACGACAAAAAGTGAATGGGTTTCGCCTTAAACCTTATCTGGGACCTACGCCACCTAACCCGTTCCCCGCCGGACAGGACAAAGCTGGAGAATCTGCGGAGTAAATATA
Source organism: Azolla caroliniana (assembly GCF_043228905.1). Lineage (NCBI taxonomy): Eukaryota > Viridiplantae > Streptophyta > Polypodiopsida > Salviniales > Salviniaceae > Azolla > Azolla caroliniana. Next base: position 7,515,095 of record NW_028230449.1, on the reverse strand, counting down.
AGGCCCCACTTGTACTATAGTGTAAAAATAATATTGTAAGTAATCGTTACGAAAAAGAAGAAGAAGAGAGAAGATAGTGACGCTATTAAAAGGACTTAAGGCATGCACAGACTTCTAGGCCAAGAACACGCGGCACCACGATGGCTCACCGACCAATGAACCCTAGGCCACAGAAAGAAGGAAATAGAAGGTTTTTTGCACAATACAGAAATCAACCTTCTAACTTTCTTCGCTCTCATTGCTCCGCTTCCTCACCCTCTTCTCCATCCTATCACAGAGCTCAAACTCGCCGCAACCAACAGTCTTCACCCATTAGCTACGAGCCTATTACGACTATGCCGATACCCATCTCTGCCGCCTTGCGTCGATGGCTCATGGAGAAACACTTGGATGGGTACATCAGAGTCGTTGAGCCACCTCCACACCCTGACGCACTGGACATCGCTAGGAAGCTCAACATTGACACGGTCACCAACTCATCCATCCGGAAAAAGCTGAACCTATCATCACTAGGTGAAAGGCATTTCGAAATCCCTCCTGCGGAATCTTTGCAGAGCTATTTCGGTCCATATTCGTCATTTGCCAAAGCATATAGAACGAAGGAAATCCCAAATCCCTTTTTTCGCGAAATCGCCAAGTTCCTATTGGAGGTCGGATGTGTACATGTAAACGCATATGGGAGGCCCAAGCAGAAGGCAAGTATCATCATTGATACCTTTGAAGGGCGTACGGTCAATTGGGGGGTCATTACAGGACCGACGTTATGAGAAGGCCTGCACGCGTATCAAGGAGGAAAAAAGCTAAGTCCTATAATACAATGGTATCTAACGATATTGTTCCCACCCCGAGGTCTGCCCGCACCCCAGGCTAGCAAACCCATGCCTTAGCCACAATCCGCGAAGCGAAGGTTAGCAGAGTTGGCCTCCATAGAGTGGGAGGATGAACCCTAGCCCAACACACGAACAACACAGGAAGAATGGGTGGAGCACAACGAGGAACCTGCACAGGAACTGGAAGCCGAGACATGCCAAGGAAGCCCGAGGCCGAAACGGCGGAGGCTAGATAGGAAGGATGGGCATGGGTTAGTTAAAGACACACTCGCGGCCACGAAGATGACAACCGTGGGCGACAGCTCCATAGCTACGGAGCCCAACACCACCTTCGAAGTAATCCGAGAACCACGGCTGATCATTACAGCCCAGTCACAGCGGGGGAAAGCCGTATTGACGGCGGAAAGCGAGGTCTTGGCGTATCCGGACATTCTGGACACGGCCCATGAGTTCGACGCACTATTACAATTCGGAACCACTTTTGAACTCATGGAATTCTTGGCAATGCCATAGATAAAAGTCTCACAACGAATGGCCGACGAGCACGCGGAGCACCAAATGATCGAGCGCACGTTAACACAAACGACGAAAAGCGACGATGAGGATCAGTTAGCAAGAGTCAGCAGGTAGAGGAACGTCGGTAGGCCAGTATACGCCGTATGGGGATGGAACTACCCCCATTAAACGCGGCCCTTGCTGAAGTTCATAGGGAACTAACAAAGGTCAGTATGGGCACCAAGGATATGGTGATTAAAAATAAAAATGTCTGGAAAAAGGTTAAACTGACCCAAGCCGAGCTACAAAAGGCCAATGAACGCATCGTGGAGTTGGAAAGTAACGCGACTACGGCGCAACAGGCAACTCCACCAACAACTGTTAATCCCTAGGGCCGGACAATGGCCTAACATAGGGTGTCTCCGGAAGACACTTCACCAAAGGGGTGTTATGGCGAGATAACTTAAGACACAATGATTAATCCGACTTAATTGGCTACTTAGCAATACGACATTCACTTAATACACGTGTAAGGTAAAACAATTACTACAGAATGGTAATCAATACGTGAAGATGAAACAAGAAGCTTATATTAATTCTCTGTTAAAGTTTTACATTGTAACCAGGCCTTTATATAGGTCACCGGTGCTGTGTACAAAACGGTACGGACTGGCACCTGTTTAGAACCGGTCCGGATCCGGATCGGCATACCCATTCCGGTCCGTTCGTTCACTACATAATTATAATCTACTTAATTAAAATAGATTCCGAATAACAATCCCTTTCACAATCTGGTCTTTAACTCCTTTGCCGGCCGGGTAACACATGGCACGCTCGTGGGACAGTACCTTGTACGTCGAATCCCACTATCCGGCCCTTAGCCTTCATCCAAGATATCCAGAATACTCTGCTCCAGGGTATCCAATGGTTGTTCGGAACTCTGTTGTTGTTGTTGTGGCTCCGGCTCCTCCGACTGTTGCTCCTTAGATGGCGTCTGTTCGGCTCCCGGTACCGGCGGTTGTGGCGGTGATTCCTCCGTTAGCTGCTCCGCCGGATTTGACTCCGATTGACTCACCCCCGGCCTTGTCTCCGTCCAGTCCTTGCTCTGATGATGGCTCCTCATCACTGAGGTTGACGGTCGCCACCTGCTTTGCTTCTTCTCTCAGTAGCCTGGTCCGTTCATAGCTTTCAAACTAGATTTGAGCATCCACTCGATCATCATCTAGCTATGCTACAAGTCGTCAGACCACTGCTGACTGTTCCTCCGCCAGAGTTACAAAATCCTCGGCTAACTCATCTCTTATGGCGGTGAATTCCTCCTTTGTTAGCATGTAGCAATTGTTGTCATCCTTCTGTCGGTTTTCCGCGTCCGCCCTTAGCAACTGGAGCTCGGGTGTGTGCTTTGCCCATTTGTCCCACCATTGCACGGAGCTTCCGTCAATCAAGCGTTTGGTCTTGTTCCTCCATGCCTGGACAATGAACTGGATCCACTCCAATCCCATCTTCAATTTGTCCTCCGCGGCTTGCCGTTCGCCCTTCAACTGCTTGATCAGGGCCACCGTATCCACCTCCTGCTCCCAGTAATGTGACAATTGGGTTTGATAGGTGTTCTACAACCTTTGCAATACCATTGTCGCTCTTTCCTTCTCTTCCTTCATAATGCTGCTTATGGAGCTCCATACGTTCTCGCGCGACTTCCTCCAACTGCGTGGTTCTTTCAGCCCGTTCCTCCGCTAGCACCGTCTCAACTCGATGCACCTCCTACCGGAGCTCTGCCATCTTCTCCTATTGTTTCTTGTGCTCCGTATCCAAGTGCTTGTAGTCCCGGTGCAGGTGCTCAAAATCATTGGTCTTCTGCTTCAGCTTTTGATTGAGTTGTCGGCGAGCGCAGTCTTCCCGATCCTTCTGTTGACGGAGTTCTTCTTTCGATCTCTGTTTCCGCCATCTGTCACAACTTCTCCTTTTCTTGCAATGCCTTCTCTTTCTCCTCCTTCAGCCAGTCATAGGCCTGATGTCCTTTCCGTAGATTCTCTTCTGCCCGACGGAGGTTCTCGGCAATCTTCCGTTGCTCTTCTTCTGCCGCTTTCTTCAAGTCCTGCTCTCGGGTGTGTAATGCTTCCAATGCGGCCAGTTCATCTCTGAATTCAGCAAGCTCTTTTGCTTGCGCCACCACTATCTCCAGGGTCTTATTGCTGTGTACAGGTGCCGGTGTTTCCTTATTCTGTACATCTACCGGAGTCACCGGTGCTTGGATCAGTGGTCTGGTTAAGGCCATTTTGGCCAATTCATCTGTGGCCAGGTCCAAGTCTTGTTGTAAGCTCCGGATCCTTGACCGAGCCATCTCTAGTTCCCTGGTTGTGATGAGCAACCGGTCCACCTGCGCTTTCTCTTCCGCCTCTATGTACTGTACCACTCCGGCAATCTGTTCTCCAATCCACCGGATCCATTGGCTGCCGGTGCCCTGTTGTTGCGTCTGCCTGGAGGGTTGGTTGTTGGTGTCGCTGGCCAGTGGTCGGTTTTGTCCGGTTGCGTCCAGCTGCAACTTTGGTTCTTGTTGGTGACCACTTTGCCGTTCTGGTTGTGGCTTTGTTGGCCGCTCCGCCTCTGAATGCTCTTGGCCTGTCAATGGCGTAGGCAACTGTACTTCCGGCGCTTGCATTTCGGGTCTTGCCGTGTCCTGACCCGCCAGTATAGCTTGTTGTGCAGGGAGCTTTCTGACTGGTTCTGTCCGAACCAGTTCCGGTTCCATCCTTGGTGCGGGCGGCTCAGTGCGGGGGACAGGCGTTCCATCCTTCTTTGGGTCCGAATGCTCACCGGCCTGTTCGGAGGTGCTCGCCTTCTGGTGCCGTTGGAGGTGCTCTAACGGTTCCTCCTCTGCTTCCTCCTCCTGAGTCCCGATGTTGATTTTCGCTGCCAAGGGGTTCAGTGCTTGTTGAACCGGTCGGTGAAGCCTAATCTTGATTGGCCGTGCCGGTGGCTCCTCCTGTGTTTCCGCCTGCCGCTTCCTATTGGCGCGCTCCTTTGCTTCCTGGTTCGTGTCGGCCACCTTCCCTTTTTGGTTGCCTTAGAAGCCAACAGTTGTTGCCATTTCGAGGCCATTTTCGGGGTGCCTTCAGTTGTTCTTCCTCGCTTCGTGGTCTTGACGGGCTCGATAGGTGGCGCCAATAGGGTGAGCCATTGCGCCACTGCCGTCCATATCTTCCGACCCTCCTTGCCTGTGACAGAGTCGATGGCTGCACATAGGCCATCCGCAATTAGTACTAGCCAGTCCACCTTCACGCTTTCATATGTTGTTATGATTAAGCCAGCCCGGTTCTGAGGCATGCACGGGGGTCGAGGGTATACATGTCCAAATTCATGGAGCACACGGGCAATCTCTCGAAAGAGTGGATCTTCGCCACCCTATGTCTGTTAGGCCTTGCTGGCCAGGGAGTATTCACCAAAATATTTTCGGAGCGGCTCCGAGGTAGGGTTGTCGATAATGAAGATGCCCCCTTCCGGAAGACCAATCAACGCATGGATGGCCTCCTCAGTGATCAGCTCTGTGTCGATTTCCTTGACTATCTTCTCCGCCTCCCGGAGCGGTGGTGCCTCCATGATTGTGAGGAAACCTTCTAACCCGTTGTCGTGAAGAAAACCGGCCATAGGCGGAATTGGAGAAAAAGGCGCATGAACCGGCTCTTACGTGGGTGGACGCGAGAATTGATATTTTGTGCATAATTCATAATTAGGTCGGCTGATGTAAATACTAGGTAGTACACATTTATTAGGGGATTTTGTGCGTATCTCTGTCAAAAGGGACAGGGAATAAAGCGATTTGACTAGGGAAGGAGGGTCTCCCGTTGGCGAACTATTAAAGGAGGGAGAGGAGGAAAAGGTATCGCGCGTTGGCAAGGACGAAGTGCTGCTGCAAAACTGAGTGTCGAGCTCTCTCTTCTCCGATCATCGTTCTTTGCGGGTGTCGGGAGTTCGCTACCTCTACTTCGTGGATAGCCCCGTGTGCTTCCAACAGAGGCTCTCTCTCTCTCTCTCTCCCCCCCCTTACCTTTTTGTTTCTTCGAGTCGAGTGCCTGTCGTCTGTGTGCGTGAGTAGGACCCTGTGTCAGGTCCATTACCGCTTTACCGGTTATAACTGTTCGAGTTGTAAGCTATTGATAATAGTAATCGGATTCCTGTTTCTTGCTCTTATTTTCTATTTGTGTATCTGCAACTCTCTCTCTCTCTCACTGTCTCCTTGGTCCAAGACCCCCGTGGTTCCGCCTCTTCCTACATGCGAACGCAAACTTCGCGACATAATTGGTGAACCCGATGTGAACAGGTGGCAAAGGAGTTGGAAGATGAGGGGATCAGAGCTAGCAGAGGCAATGGCGGTAGCTGTCGACCGGTTGGTGAGCGCTCGTGAGGGGACGGGTACCCTCGACAAAGCCATTGAATCGATCGTCGGCAGCATAGGCCGATTCGGTGGGAAGAATCCCACAAGTTATTTGGAGGCTTACCGGGCCGAAATGATCATGAGCGATATCCCGGTGGATAGGCGGTTGTCCAGATTCCCTCGGGTGGTGACGTCGAGCATCCATGCGGGGGTGCTCGAGGTGTTGGCCGGATGCCGGACTTGGGAGGAGTTCGAGCTGCGGCTCCTCGAGAAGTACGGATTTGATCACTCACTTCGGCTATCGAGGCAGGACTTCATGGCATGGGTGGAAAGCCCTGGAAAAGGGAGGAACACATCGGTGCTCCTCCAGGAGTTCGAAAACCGATTCGCGCGGCTATCGACGCTGGACCGGACCGTGCTCGAAACGAGTCGAGTACTACTTTTTGTCAAGTCGGTGGACGCGCTCGACAGGGAAAAGGTGGGTCCCCTATTGGAGACAGACGAAGGGCTCACGACAGGCTAGGCCGTGGTAAAACGGGTCTGCAGCCGTTTGGACAAACGGCGCAAGTGGAGCGATGAAAGCTTGTCGGAGTCAGGACCGGCCCCGGCGAGGAGGCTCGAGGAGCCGGTATCGGTGCCATCCGGTAGGAAGGAAGAGACCCGAATTTGGCTGGAGTCGGGGTCGGCATCGAACGACGTGGTCAAAGGCCCATCCGGACGAGCAGCTCTGGAGGAGCTGACACAGATGGTGCGCAACCTGCAGATCGCATAGGCCCGGAGAGACAGCGGTGAACAACCTCGCGACCGGAGGCCGCCGGCTGGGCAGCGGTGCATGTGGTGTGACGCGATCGGTCACAGTCAGAAGGATTGCGCAGATTTCGCCAACGCACTCAGGACCAACGTGGTGTACCTCTAGAACGGGCGGGTGCACGCGAGCGAGACCCGGAGAGCCCTAGAACTGAATACGGGGCGCAACGGAATGAAGAGGTTGATGGAAGAGGCCGCGGCACGGCATGTAGAAGCCGTTAACTACTCATCGTCGGTGGGAATTCGGGTCGGGGGTGATGAGACCCGGAAGGCGAAGGACCTCGGATTCTAGCCGCTAGTGCTAGAAGGCCTCTCCGGAGTTCGGATGAAGAAGGAAGAGGCAGACCGCGCGGAACAACGTGTCTAGGAGGTCACCGGATGGGGCGATCCGGTCGAAGAGAAAATGGGCTTCGTAGAAGCCGCTTGCCAGAACTACGAGGTTCTGGTGGAAGACAAATGGGCAGGAAAGGCCGGAGGGGTCGGTCCCCTGCAGAGGTACGAGACCCGGTTCAAACCGAAACCGACCAGTGCCGACAACCCAGGCGCGCCGGATGGGAAGAAGCAGGCGGGGTTTCGGTTGAGCACCGAAATCGAGAGAGCAACGAACCTACGGAAGGTCCTTGAAGAGCGGATCCTCGACAGTAAAGTGGATCTGTCGTTGCCGGAGGTGCTGGGAATCGCCAAGAGGGAGTTCCACGACTCCATCGTAGACTTGGTGGAGCGGAAGAGGCTCTTGACAGAGCCGGAACCGGAGAAGCAGGTGGAGGTGCGGACTATGCACCTAGAAGACACAACCCTAGAAGACGAGTTGGCGGAAAACCACTACGCGAAGCCGCATTGGGCCAGGGCAACTACGGAAACCCCTGTGCGGATCGACGACATTCCGGAACCGGTGGTGGCCTTAGTAGACCATGGATCCGAAATCAACCTGATGTCCATGGATTTCTACAAGAAGGGTAAATGGCTGATCAACACCAAGCATGGGTGGAAGATACGCGCGGCGACGCGTGCTACGGAGGAGCTCCATGGTGCGTGCCCGAATGTACGCGTAAAGATCGGTGACGTCGAGATAGATCAACATTTCTTTGTGTAGGAAACATCCTCGCACCCAGTTATTCTCGGCGAACCATACATTACGGCAGCACGCATGGAGACGAAAGTGCTAAACAACGGTTCGGCATACGCGCGCATCAAGAGCCAAGACGGTCGGCATTCCGTCCAGTTCATGACCGTACGTCCGAACCATGAGAGGAATCGCGAGACCCTCGGCGGCAATAGCCGAGGGGATTTTTAGAGAGGGCTATCAAGGCGTGTGGCCGCGGTAGTCCGGACGTACCGGAAGAACCCCACACATGTACAGTAGGTAGGAAGTTTTGGTTCTCCGAAAATGGAGGTTGTACTATAGCCGGCGTCAGCGGCCGGGAGAGGAAGCGAGCGGAGGAGCGGCTTAGGGGATGCAGAGTCCTCTCCCCCGACGAAGAAATCAGCAGCGTCGTGGAGGCGGTCTCTTTTGACGACACCTTGGGCGAGTTGTGAAAGGTGATCGGTGAAGACCTTAGAGAAGACCGGACCATTCCAGTTAGTTCGATGGGAATGTATGAAGTCATCGCGGACTTCGGGGAAAGGATCGGGTCGGATCGGACGGCCCGCGTTGTGGACCGGAAGGTGAGGCCAGTTGCGGCACCCTTGCCGGAGGGCAGCGAGGAGCAGATAAAAGGGGTCGCGTCGGACCCAAGTTTACGGAATCCGGCTGGCATAGGGCACCGGTTCACCAACATAATGCTATGGGAGCTCAAGGTCAGTGGGGGTGGCTTTCTACTGCCGGCGGAGGTGGACAGGTTTCGGAGAATGCTCAGAAGGCATGGGAAAGCCTTCGCGTTCTCGCTGGAGGAGATCGGGTGCGTGGACCCGACGATCGTCGAACCGATGGTGATCTTCACGGTACCGCATGTACCGTGGAATCTCAAACCGATTCCGGTGCCGAGAGCTCACATCCCGAAGTTGATGGAGCTTCTGAAGCAAAAGGTGGAGATGGGCGTCCTCGAACCATCGAGTGCCCCATATTCGAATCGGTGGTTCACGGTGCCAAAGAAGAACGGCACGCTGCGCTTCATTTAGGACCTGCAACTGGTCCACAGGGTGACTATCCGTAATGCAGGAATTAGACCGACCATAGACGAGTTCGCGGAGGCTTTCGCTGGAAGGTCGATCTATTCGATCAGTGACTTATACTCGGGGTACGATTAGTTCCAGCTAGCCGTGGAGAGCAGGGATATGACGACGATGCGAACTCCTCTCGGCCTAGTACGGATGTGTACCCTACCACAAGGCAGGACGAATTCGGTGGCCCATATGGTGAACGCAATGAACAAGGTGTTGAGGAACTGCATCCCGGACATCACCATGCCATTCTTGGACAACATCCCGATAAAGGGGTGTCCGGTGGAAGATGCGGATGAGACTGTCGGGCCAAACAGATGCCGGAGGTTCATCGTGAACCACATCAACCACTGCGAGAAGGTGCTACAGAAACTCGAGAGCGCACGACTCACCTTCTCCGGAGAAAAATCGGCGTTCGGGCAATCGGAGATCTTGGTGGTCGGACACCTGTGCGGGCCTTACGGTAGGAAACCGTCTCCGGCAAAGGTAGAGGCCATCTCCGAGATGAGGAACGATTGCGGGCCCGTTACGGAGGTCCGCAGATTCTTGGGTGCATGCGCATTCTACCACATCTGGATCCCGCACTACGCACCTGTCGCGGAACCCCTCTACGAACTATTGAAAAGGGGGCGTAGCTTTGAGTGGAGGACAGAGCACAGGGAGTCGGTCCGGAGACTAAAGGAGGCGCTTACGATAGCACCAGCTCTCCGTAAAGCGGCTTACGGAAAGGGAGTCCCCATCTACCTGACGGTGGACACGAGCCTAACCGGGATCGGGTGGGTGATCAACCAGGAGGACGAGGATGGCGCACGGTTCCCGATCCGGTTCGGGGCGAAGGTATTGAGCGAGCGGCAGTGAGGATACGCCCAAGTCAAGTGCGAACTATGGGGTATTGTTTCGACATGCCGAGTAACAATTGAGATGGACTGCCTGCCGATACTCGGCATGGTTTCCGGATGCGCGACGCCGGACCTAGCAATGCTCCGGTGGATAGCGTACATTAAGTCCCTGAACTCGGAGATACGACACATCTCCGGAAAGGATAACGCCATGGCCGACATGCTTTCGAGAGCGAGGTTCAACAACGAAGAAAACATGGTTTCGGATGATGAAGAAGTCGGCGAGGACTTCTTCGGGTCGGCTAACGTGACGACGAGGAAAGTAGACACTCAGGCGCTTAACGAATTTGACGAAAGCAGGTACGACGGGGAGTGGCTCCAAATCGGGAGGTTCCTACAGGCGATGACGCCGGACACAGCGTGGATGAGAGAAGAGGCGAGCCGGGTACGGAAGAAGGCGTACCGATTCTTCCTACGGGACGGGTGCATATGGAGGCACCCAAAGAAAAGAAACGGCATCCCACTCCGAGTAGTGGCAAAGAAAGAAGAATAGGAGGAACTACTGGTGGCATTTCACGAAAGTCCCTGGGCCGGGCACCGCGGAACGTGGGCCACATTCGAGAAGCTGAAGGAGAACTACTGGTGGCTGGGGCTGTACCGAGATGTGCATCGGTTCGTAACGACTTGCGAAAGCTGTCAGATGCACTCCGTAGTCCGACATCGGGACGAGCTACACCCGACCTACCCGCCTACGGTCCATTTTAAGTGGATGGTGGACTTAGTGACGATGCCAATGGGAGTAGCTTGCGCGAGAAGATTTAACGAACCAAGTGGAAGGTCGTGCACTGCAGAACAAGACAACCGCGGCGGTATGCCAGTTCCTGATTGAAGAAGTAGTGTGTCGGTACGGGTGCATGGGGAAGATCGTGGCGGACCGGGGAGAGCTGGATGCGTAGGAAGTTGAGGAGTTGTTCGACCGGCTAGGGGTCAAACTCTCCCTCACTACGGCGTACAATCCGGAGGGAAACGGGAAGGTAGAACGTGGGCACGGGCCGATCATAAAGGCGTTGGTGCATGCATGTGGAGGACAGGTCGGGAATTGGCCGCAGCTCCTTCCTTACTATGGGCGGACCGAACTACGCATAGTTCGGTGACAGTTTGATGTTATCGCGTACTGCTTTGGCTTCCACCCATTTTGTGCAGTAATCCGTAGTGACGATCACGTACCGGTTGCCGGTTCTCATTGCCGGTGGTTTGAATCGCCCGACAAAATCCAACCCCCATTTCTGAAATGGTTCTAACGGTAGCACAAGCTGGTGAGGCCTCCTGGCTTGTTCGGTTAGTTGGCCTATTCGCTGACATAGGTCGCATTCTTTAGCGTACCGGACTGCATCCTTCAATGTTGTCAGCCACCATAATCCACTCTGCCATATTTTCCTTGCCGTACTGTTGTCGTGGAGAATTTCGGCCAAAGGTGGAAACCGGGAAACATTGGCTACATCGGCGGGATGCAGCATGTGTGATCACCCGTGTACATTTAGTGTGAATAACGAGGGCGCCTTTATGGCGCCGAAGAGTAGTCAAGTCGGGACAGACGATCCCATGTAAGTAGGGATTTATCCCACATTGTAACGCATCCCTCTGCTTGTTCTATAAAACGAAGGGAGCGCCCTTTGTGAAAGGGGTTGACCATTTTGCGTTAGAGGGTATACCGTTAGATTTAGGGTTAGCTACGTTTCTTCTTCTTCTTCTTCTCCCCCTTCGTGTTCGCTTAGGGTTTGCTTCAGCTCCTCTCCTGCGCAAGACCCCGCTCAGCACGACAAGCCCGTGAGCTCCCCCCCGACCGGCGGCTTGGCAGTTGACGACTACTGTAACCTACCTTGGTCCGGCTCGAAGCCGGGAATGTATTCTTCCTCTTATATATATACATTTGCGTCTGTCTATGTATATTCGCGTCTCTGTTGGTGTCGAGTGCTTCCCCTTTCCTACGTTTCCTGTACATAAGGGCGTGAGTCGGGTCAGCCTGTGTGTGTGTGCGTGTGTGTGTGTGCGTGCGTGTGTGTGCGTGACTCGGTGTTAAGCGCGCACTCCCTCTCTTTCTCTCTCTCTCTTCGTTTGCTTCCGGTGTGCTTCTGGGATGCCCCGGAAACGGTGAAGTACGACTTCCTACGCTCTGTCACTCTCTAGTCCAAGACCCCCGTGGTCCCGCCTTTCACCACGCACGCGCGTAACAACGCGACATCTTTGGTGAACCCGATGTGAAAGGCGGCAAGGGAGGATGGAGTCGGAAGAAGAAGACCTCGCGGTGATGGTGGCCGAAGTGGTGTTGGAGTCGGCACGAGTGGTGATGAGGCGAGAAGCAACAACAAGCGGTTGAGCGAGTGGTCGAAAGAGTCGGCCGTTTCAACGGGGACAAAGTCCCATCTTACTTGGTAGCCTACAACGCGGATATGGAGGAGCGTGGCGTAGACGAGGCATTGAGGCTGGAGTTCTTCTGTCGGGTTGTAGTTGTCCGGATGCATGCGGAAGTAAAGGAGCTCCGTGAGGCTCATAGTTCGTGGGAGGCCTTCGAAGAGGCGCTCCTAAAGGCATACGGAGGACGGCGGAAGAGCCGGGGACGACATGACTTCGACCAGTGGGTAGCATCGGCAAAGACCCACCGGGGCTCGACCAAGGCGTTCCGAGAGTTCGAGCGACGGCTTGCTCGGCTCCCGGAGCGGGAACAAGGTTTGGTGGGGACGGACAAGGTCCTATTGTTCGTCAGGTCGATCGACCGAGCGGAACGGGAGGCCATCGGGATTGCGCTCGAAGATGATGACGGAGCGAATGAGCTTACGGAGGACTGGTCGAAGGTCGGAGGGGTGTGCCAACGGCTAGACAATGAGCGAGCCGAGAAGGCTAAGAGGAAGGCGCGCGACGGCATGCCATCACAGCGGGAAGAGGCCGAACGGCAAAGAGAGCCGGCAAGGGTCGGCGTTGGGGCCAGGATTGCGGAGGCGTACGCAGCTCTCGAGGCGATGCTCGAGGAAGAGGAAAGATCAAGGCCGCAAGCCGAGACTGAGGAGACGGACTTGCCCCACGCGACGGCGGAAGATCGGTACCACGGTACCACGGGAGAGGGCGCGAAACAAAACGCCCTCTCGACTTGTGGAGATAGAACGGCCAAGGACGAGGCCGAGATACAGATCGCGGAACCGGATAGTTGGGACCAGTAGTTTCGGGCGTGTCAGTCCGAAACCGCGGAAATCGGAGAAGTAAGCCCAGGCGGGGCTTGCGCGATCGGTAAGAAGACGACCGCCGACCACGAAGAGTCGGTGGCTACGGACAAGGGCGTAAAACGGACGGGCGATTCTTTGTGTCTTCCCACACTTGCTCCTGAGATGATGGCAGTCGGGCCCGAGTGCCCACGTGAGTCCCAAGTGGAGGAAGGCGGCGGTGAAAGGCCAAGAATAACCAGCGAGACGATACGGGGAAGGATCGGACGAAAGCCCACGGACCCGATTCCGGAGAACTCGGTGTTCGGTCCCGTATGCCCATGTAAGACCGAGGAGATGGATGGCGGTATCAAGGAGTCCTGGCACGATGCCAGCGAAGATGGATGGGAGACGGCCAGCGAACGGGGTGACAAGGAGACCAAGGAACGACCTGACCGGGGACCGAACCACGCGACGCTCCGGTACGGGTGGAGCGTGATCCGGTCGTGGATTGTTCGATCGGGGCTAGAATCGGCATAAAGGTGCCGATACAGGAGAGGGTGTGGGATGAGCCGCCCTCTTTTACATGGGGAGAAAGACCGACCAGGCGAAGGTCGGGAATTGGAAAGGAAGGTGATCAAAGGTTCGGAACGAGTCTGGCAAGATCGGCATCGGAGCCGAAACTCCGGACATTGGAGAATCAAGCTCAGGCGGGTCTTGATTGATCACAGAGCGGATGCTATCCACCGACACCACTAAAAGGGGCGGTGGCCCGGACGAGTTGCAAAAAGACGTTGCGAAATCGGTTACGCCACATCTTATCCGGAGACTTCGGTTGTTCGGCCGACGGGGCAACGTAAGACCGAAAGAGATGGAAGATGGAGGCGGGAACGCAGCAAGGAGAGCAACGACAAGTTCGGGTGAAGTACAAAGGACGAAGACGAGAACGAAGACCGGCCCTACAGAGATCCTTACACCGATCCGGTTGTCGGCCCGAGTGCCAGCGTTAGTCCTATAGGAGAGATCGGTGGTAACAGGAGATCGGGACCCGGCAATCCGGGGAAGGACGAAGGGACCGAGACGAGAACCGGGCGGAGCGGACTCCCGGACGACCATTCCAGGAAGGAGGAAGAGAGCAGGCCTACGAAGAGGCCGAGGAGACGGTACGTCGGTACCACGGGAGAGGGTGCGGAGTAAACCGCCCTCTCGGCATGCAGAAAAGGACAACTCGGGACAGGGTCAGGAAGACAAATTGGAGGCCCAAGGAGGATGCTTCACACCGGTTCTACAGAAACCAGCGGTCAGCCCGAGAGCCGGCGGTCGGCCTAAAGCGACAAACGGTGGCGGCAAGGGGACGAAGGCAAAGGGCTACAGATGGGCGGTCTACGGAGATCTTCACACCGATCCGGCGGTCGGCCCGAGAGCCAACGTGAGTCCTATAGGAAAGGACGGTGGCGGCAGGTGAACGTGACCAATAGAAGCGGCGGGGCAGGCAACCGAAGCCAGAAGGGGAGGTCCCATGAAGATCCTCACACCGATCCGGCGGTCGGCCCGAGAGCCGACGTGAGTCCTATAGGAAAGGACGGTGGCGGCAAGTGAATGTGACCAACAGAAGCGGCGGGGCAGGCAACCGAAGCCAGAAGGGGAGGTCCCACAAAGATACTCACACTGATCCGGCGGTCGGCCCGAGAGCCGGCGTGAGTCCCATAGGGGAGATCGGTGGCGGCAGGAGAACATGATCGGATGACAGGAGGCGACGAACGGCAAGGAGGTATCAGGCCGGCGAGGCGGCCACAAACCAAATCGGACCTTTCGGCAAGGTCAGTGGGCGTAAGGAAGTCCGGTCCTATGGGATCCCCACACTTAACCAGAGACTCCAACAGTTCGGCCAACGTGGCAACATGAGACCGAGAGAGAAGGTTGGTAGCGGCGGGAAACGGGACCCGACTACGCGGAAGACACGAGGAGAGTTCGGGAGGGACTCAAACAAAAGACACCCAAATTTCAGCAAGCATAGAAACGGAAACCGGTCCTATGGGACCCTCACACCAATTCGGAGACTCCGGCAGTTCGGCCAACGTGGCAACGTGAGACCTAGGGAGAAGGACGGTGGCGGCAGGGAATGGGACCCGACGACACGAGGTAGCGGATAGGGAGCCGGTAAGACGGGCGGACGAAGTGCGAAACCCTCACCGGCCGGTTACGGTTTCGGAAGGAGCCGATAGGGGCAAACACGGGGAGGTGTGTCAGGCCGGAAAGGCACACCTGGGACGGAACAAGAGTCTCGCAAGTGGCCATCGCGGGCCGGATCAAAGCGTGACTGCGGGACGGTGTTCGACGCGGGCGGAAGACGGCACAAGGGAGGTGTCGGGAACGAGGTGACGAGTGCGTAGTGGACTGCACAGGGTCGGAGTCAGGGGATGACAAGAGAGGCCGGAGGAGGATCCTCCACACTCGCTTCGTAGATCTCGGGAGCTCCGTCGAAGTAGCGAAGACTGACACGGCAAGCCCGGGGTGACAAGCTGGTGGGGGCGAGGGGACAATGGCAAGCGGAAGACTCGGGACCTGTTGCAGCAGCACGAAGACGGGAAGGGCCAAGCGGGCTACTACGGGGTGTTCCTCGGATGCGAAGGACACTAGTATGCGGGTGAGCGGCGATGCACGATCTGGCCGGAAAAGGGGGGCCGACAAGGCGTGCAATGAACCGGAGTACGGCACAGGCAGTGCCAAACAACGGACGAGGGTATGTGGCACACGGAGGTGCCGGAGCGGGAAGGCGAGCGCGGAGACAGTTTGCGCGGTTCGGAGGTAGCGCAAAGAAGGCCAGAAAGGGATCCTCCACACCGTTCCGGAGACCATGGTGATTCGAGCCAACGCGGCAATGTAAGACCATGGAGAAGGAAGGTGGCGGCGAGAGGAAGAGGGCAACGCGAAACAACATGGGACGGCAATCAAGACGACGCGAATGATCAACGGAGGCCAAGCGGGCCGCTACGGGCGTTCCCCAAGCGGAGGACATCGGGCATACGGCGGGGAGCGGGGCGTTCATACGGCCGAACAAGGGCCAGCGGAAGTACGCGTACTACGGAGATCGCGGCAGAGGACCCATCGACGGGTCGAACGAGCCTACGGGGAGGTGAGCGCGAAGGAAGAACCGAAGCCGACGGATCAAACCGGCAGCGAGCCGGGATGCAGATTACGGAAGACCAGTTTCTCACCGATCGAAATCTCTCACCCTTCACTGGATTTTGGCACGTACCGGTGGACGTGCGGTTAGGTGGGGGCGGATGTCGTGGAGAATTTCGGCCAGACATGGAAACCGGGAAACATTCGCTACATCGGCGGGGTGCAGCATGTGTGTGTGCTCACCCATGTACATTTAGTGTGAATAACGAGGGCGCCTTTATGGCGCCGAAGAGTAGTCAAGTCGGGACAGACGATCCCATGTAAGTCGGGATTTATCCCACATTGTAACGCATCCCTCTCCTTGTTCTATAAAAGGAAGGGAGCGCCCTTTGCGAAAGGGGTTGACCATTTTGCGTTAGAGGGTATACCGTTAGATTTAGGGTTACCTACGTTTCTTCTTCTTCTTCTTCTTCTCCCCCTTCGTGTTCGCTTAGGGTTTGCTTCAGCTCGTCTCCTTCGCAAGACCTCGCTCGGCGCGACAAGCTCGTGAGCTCCCCGATCGGCGGCTTGGCAGCTGACGACTACTGTAACCTACCTTGGTCTGGCTCGAAGCCAGGAATGTATTCTTCCTCTTATATATATACATTTGCGTCTATCTGTGTATATTCGCGTCTCTGTTGGTGTCGGGTGCTTCCCCTTTCCTGCGTTTCCTGTACATAAGGGCGTGAGTCGGGTCAGCCTGTGTGTGTGTGTGCGTGTGTGTGTGCATGCGTGTGTGTGCGTGACTCGGTGTTAAGCGCGCACTCCCTCTCTTTCTCTCTCTCTCTTCGGTTGCCTCCGGTGTGCTTTTGGGATGCCCCAGAAACGGTGAAGTACGACTTCCTACGCTCCGTCACTCTCTAGTCCAGGACCCCCGTGGTCCCGCCTTTCACCATGCACGCGCATAACAACGCGACAGCGTCACTGGCATAATGTCCTCCAGCCACGCCGCAGTGTGCTTGGCGCAATATTATTTCCTTTTCGTCATTGCGCACTGCACGCTGCCATATGCCATCTATGCCTTTGTGGTACAGTGTGTCCTGTAATAGACAGAAGTGTCGGTTTTGAACTGCTAAGCGTTTCCTTTCGTCTCTATTCATCTCCTCCGAAGGTAAGCCAGTGCTCAGAAATTGGTGCATGTTGGTGAGCCACTTGTCTTCCTCTACGACCATACTATCCGTTGCCGTTTCTGTGGTGACTCTAAACAGGTCTGCATCCGGAAAGTCATCAGGGACGCCGTCACCGGTTTCGCCGAAGTCTAACCGGCTTAAATAGTCTACTACCGCATGTTGTATGCCGGGTCGGTGGAATATCTCGAACTCGAATTCTTGTAATAGTAATGTCCACCGGGCCAGCTTGCCGGTGAGCGATGGTTTGGACACCAAGTAGAGGAGCGTCGAATGATCTATGTGAAAGGAAAATTTCCTTCACAAAAGATAGTGTCTAAACTTGGTGACACTGTAGATCATACCCAAGGCCTCCCTTTCCGTTGTGGAATAATTACGTTCCACTTGGAACAGCTTCCGGCTGGCATAATACACTGGTCGGTACCATTTCGGTTCTGTAAGTTGCATCAGCGCGCTCCCGATTGCGATGTCGGGCGCGTCAACGAACAGATGGAACTCTTTAGACCAATCCGGAGGTTTCACCACTCACGCTTTTAGTGCCCGGTAAGCCTGGTCTTCTGTGTCCGTCCATCGAAACAGTGTCTGATGTACCGTGGCATGCAATGGTGTAGCCAGGTCTGCCAGATACCAGAGCATTCGGCTATGCCACCGAATTTGTCCTCATAACCGGCTTAGTGCCTTTGTCGTGGATGGTGTCGGTGCCTCCAGGATTGCGTTTACTTTGTCCGGATCCACTGCGATACCGTCATTGCTCACTATGTGGCCCTGTAACGCTCCGCTGGTTACTCCGAACACGCATTTTGCCGGGTTTAGGCTTAGTCAGTAAACCCTACATTTCTCCCGACATAGTCGGAGGTGCTGAAGGTCCCTTCCTGGCTATAAACAGCGAAGTCGTCCAAGAACACATGCATGAATGCCGGAATGAATTCTCCGAAAATCTCCATGATGATCCGTTGGAAGGTTGTCGGCGCCATTTTCAGTTCGAACATCATCACTACGGCAACAAAGACTCCCCATTCGGTGACAAAAGCGGTTTTCTCCTAGTCGGCGGGGTGCATCCAGATCTGATTATAGCTACTGAAACCGTCTAGAAAACTGTACACCTCATGACCGGCGACCGCATCCAAGACTCCATCAGTAAATGGAAGTGGGAAGGCGTCTGTTACCGTAGCCGCATTCAATTTACGGTAGTTGACGCACACTCTTATCTTACCGTTCTTTTTGGGTACTACGACTATCGAGCTGAGCCATGTGGCTTTCTTTACCGGTCGGATGAAGCCCACTCTTAGCAACTTGTCGATTTCTTCTTTGACTTTTGCTGCATAATTCGGGTTCATCTGGTAACACCGTTGCGCTACCGGTTTGGCGTCTTTACTCAGATGTATCTGGTGTTGATACAACTGAGGATGGAGTCCCCGCATGTCCTCGTAGGACCAGGTGAACACATAGCGAAATTCTTTTAGGAGTGTGATCATTGTCGTTTTGTTCTCCGGGATCATTTCCTTAGCGATGTGCACAGGTCTTGTGTCCTCTGTGGTACCTAGGTTTACCTCTTCTAGTTGGGATGCTTTCATGCGCTGCGATACTACCATTTCTTTTTCCAGTGCCTCCTGTGCTTGCCGTAATTCCCGGATTGCTTCTTTATCCGGTTCCTCGTCGGTCCTGTCCGGTTGTAGTATGTACGGTGATACTGCTTCGGCTACATCAATCTCCAACAAAGGTACGATCTTCGGATTTTCCTATAAGTATTGATCTACCTCTTTGTCCGCCAATCCTTCCAGCATGTTGACACATTCCGCATATAGCGGCATTGATTCCTTGTCGGTATTGGATCGTGGTTGAGTCGATACTCATGCTTTCTCTTTTCCACACCGGAACGTTGTCGTGCCCTTCGGCTCCGGATCGTTGCGTGAGTCGGGTGGGAACCGCCGAGGTTTTGGACTAGGAGGAAGAGGAATACAACTTAAGGCTAGTTATGAATAATAGGAAGAGAAGTAAGATAGTAATCTCGTGAATCCCACGAGTTTAGTGTATTTTAAAACAATATTTAGATTATAAGAGTAATTTAGATGGCAAAATTCGTGAATCCCACGAATATATTAGATTGATCAATTCTTCTATATTAATCAACAACCATATACATATTTTTCTCCTCCTTATATAAAGATGGAAGAGGCTAAGCATGGCTTCATGCTTTTTCACCTAAAGTGCCCCATGCACACTAAATGTGCATGTGATGTTTTATCATTTCCTAAATATAGGGCTCGTGCACGCTAGATGTGCATGAGTCACTTTTAATGTCACGTGTAAATAAAATATTCACACTCTAAAGAATACATGATTTTTACCTTTTAATAAAGGTATGTGTAAATAAAGGTCTTATACGTATTAAATCTATATTTATAACACTAAAGATAAGTTATTACAATGGTAAAGTTGGGGTTTATCTACGTGGATGTGCATGGTTCGAATCCTGCCCTATGCACGGGATAAATTCTTTTGATATATTATTTATTTATTTATTTATATGTATCTAAATTCGGATATATTATTTTATGGTTTTCACGTAGTGTGCGGAATACACTACGACATTCGCCCCCTCCGAACCCGCACATCCTCCGGTATGTGCCGAAGTTCTCGATTCCCCATATCCGTCTTCACCCAAAGCTTCCTCCGATTCTCCCCTTATGTCGACTATGAGTTGTAACTCACTTTCTTCGCTTCCCGCATCACCGAGGTTTTCATCCGATTGCTCCTCGTTGTCGGCCTTGGCTTGGATCACATAGGGTTTGTCGTCGGTCCGCTTCTTGAAAATCTTCACCCGCTTCCCGGCTATAGGCACTCGTAGTATTGTTCCATCCAACTCGGACAGTCGGTACGTTCCGTTGTCGAAGACTTTCCGAACCTCGTATGGCCCGAACCACCTTTTCGCGAACTTCCGCATCGTTGTATGTTGATGGTCCAAACTACTGTCATAGACAATCACCCAATCTCCTTCTTCAATCCTCCTCGGTCGTAGTCGGTGCTTTGTGTCGAACCGGCTTTTGTTCCTTAATCGTGCTTCTTGTTGTCGGCGTATTGCTTCCGCTATGTCTGTCGGTCTTCCCTCTAGTTGTCGTATCCGGACCGCTAGTAGTTCTTCCCGGCTCATCTCTTCCTTCCACGGTAGCACTGTCCATGTTGCGATCGCGGTTTCCGTCGGCATTACCGGTGCTTGTCCGGTCATGAGTTCTACCGGCATGTAACCGGTTATGGAGCTATGCGTCGTCCGATCCGCCCATAGTGCATACGAAAGCATCTGCGGCCAGTCCTTCACCTTTCCATCACATGCCTTCGCAAGTGCTTTCACGATCGGACTATGTCCTCGTTCGATTTTCCCGTTGGCCTCCGGATTGTATGCCGTTGTCAGCGATAACCGAACTCCGTGTTTAGCGAAGAATCCCCTAGCTTTGTCCGAGTCGAGTTCTCCCCGGTTCGCAATCACTTGTCCTATGCACCCGTACCTGCAAAATACTTCCTCCAAAAGAAATTGGCATACCGCGGAACACGTTTTCCTCTGAAGCGCTCGACCTTCTACTTGATTCGTGAGATCTTCCCGAGCTAATACCAAGTATTTCTTTTGTCCGATCCCGGTCGGCATGGCCACTATGTCGACCATCCACTTGAAGTTGATTGTCGGTGAGAATGTCGGATGTAACTCATCTTGATGTCGAACCCCGGAGTAGACTTGACATTTCTCGCAGCTTTCCGTAAACTCCGCGATATCTTTGTACATTTTCTTCCACCAATATTTTTGCTTGATCTTCACAAATGTTGCCCATGTTCCTCGGTGTCCAGCCCAATCGGATTCGTGAAACTTGGACATTATCCGGTTTCGTTGCTCTTTTGTCCCAACTACTCGAAGTGGTATACCATCCGGTCTTTTCGGCGCCCTCCATATTAATCCGTTTTCCAAGAAGAACTTTTGAACTTGCCTCTTCTTCCTTCGGATCTCGGCTCTTCTTCCTTTATCGTTTGTCGAGTCCTCGGCCTCTTGTAACATCTTTCCAATCATCAAACTTTCTCCCTCATATTCTTCTTCCCGAAATTCTCGGATTACGTTCACTCGGCATATGTGCTCCGACGCGAAGTAGTCTTCAGAAACTTCTTCATTATCCGATTCGGTTATGTCGTCTCCGAACCGAGCCCTTGATAACATATCCGCTACCGCGTTTTCCTTCCCCGAGATGTGTCGAACCTCCGGATTAAGCGACTTGACATATGCAACCCACCTTAGCATAGCTACATCTGGTATCGTACAACACCGCATCATCCCGAGTATCGGAAGACAATCCGTCTCGATCACCACTTCGGCTCCGATCAAATAATCCCGATCCGATTTTATCACCGACACGACTCCCCATAGTTCTCTTTTGACTTGTGCATATCCACGTTGCCTTTCGTTGAGAACCTTTGCTCCGAATCGGATCGGATACCGCGAACCATCCGAGTCGGCTTGATTGATGACCCACCCGATACCGGTTGGACTTGTATCAACCATTACTATGATCGGTCAGTCGTAGCTCAGCTTCTTAAGTGCTTCCGCCCTCCGAAGTGTCTTCTTCAATTTCTTCATGGCTTTGGTGTGTTCCGGTTTCCATTCGAATTTCTTACCTTTCCGCAACAAGTGGTAGAGCGGGTCCGCTATATGTGCATAGTGCGGAATCCATATGTGATAGAATGCACATGCACCGAGAAACCTTCGGACGTCGGATGTTGACTCGCATACTTCCTCCATAGCTTGAATCGCATCGATCTTTGTTGGTGACGGTCTTCGGCCGTAGGGCCCACATAGATGTCCGACCACCAATATTTCTTCTTGCCCGAATGCCGATTTCTCCCCGGAAAGTGTTAGGTGCACATCTTCTAGCTTTCGCAACACTTTCTCGCAAGCATGAATATGGTCGACCATGAACTTTCGGCATCCCCGATCATCCATAGTCTCATCTTTTTCTTCGACCGCGCATCCTTTCATCGGAATGTCATCGAGGAACGGCATCGTTATCTCCGGAATGCAGTCTCGAAGCACCTTGTTCATCGCGTTCATCATATGAGCAACCGAGTTTGTCGCTCCTTGTGGTAGTGTGCACATTCGGACTAATCCTATCGGTGTTCGCATGGTTGTGATGTCTCGGCTCTCCACGGCTAGTTGGAATTGGTCATACCCCGAGTATAGGTCTCCGATGGAGTATATCGCACGACCGGCAAAAGCTTCCGCAAATTCGTCCACTATCGGACCGACTCCCGAGTTCCGGATCGTGACCTTATTCACCGGTTGCAAGTCTTGGATAAATCGGAGTGACCCATTCTTCTTCGGAACCGTAAACCATCAATTTGAGTATGGAGCAGTTGATGGCTCTAGAATCCCCATCGCCACCTTCTCCTTGAGCAAGTCAATGACTTTCGGAATATGCGCTCGTGGCACCGGGATCGGCTTCAGATTCCACGGTACATGGTCAATCGTAAAGATCATCATCGGCTCCACTATTCTCGGATCGACGCACCCTATCTCCCTTGATGTAAATGCAAACGCTTTGCCGTGTTGCTCCAACATCTCGCGAAACCGTTCTTCTTCTTTTTGTAATAGGAACCCACCTCCACCGATCCGAAGTTTCTTCCGGGTCTCATCCGTGAAGGCATGTCCGATATCCACGGACTTCCGAAGAGTCGGATCTCCTGAGACTTCTTTCCTCTTTTGTTCGCTATCGGCGGGTAGTGGTCCCGCGGCCGGTTTCACCTTCTTCTCCACGGTCTTGTATTTCGTACTTACCATTGCTTCTTCTTTACGGAGCGTATCCGGCTCCATTTTCGCAATGATCTCGTACATCTCGACCGATTCCACCGGGACTACCCGGTTCCCTTGGCTTTTATCTTCCGCAAGCTCTTCAAGTCGTTGTAGCGTGCTCCCATAGAACACTTCCTCGACTATCCCCACGATTTCTTCATCTTCTTTTATTATTGATGCCGACCGCAACTTATCCCCCTCTTGTCGGTATCCTTTCTTCAATCCTCCGGTTACGGTCATGTACGTAGATGCCCCATCCGGACCGATTCGTACATGTTTTGCTCCGAGAGTTTTCTTCCTGTGTGGGGTATCAGGGCTTCTCGGACTATCACTTCCCCACTCCGCAACAGTCCGCTTTAAAAATCCATTCTCACTTGGGACAAGAGTTCCCTCTTGTTCCTTTCGTGATTTGCCGGCACCGTTAGGAATTGGACTGATTTCCCACCGTTTTGGCTCCGAATTCGTGCAAAAGCCGCACCGCTATCGAGCACCTTCGTCTCCATCCGTGATGCCGTGATAAAGGGTTGGCCGAGGATGACGGAATGTGGCCGCCCCGTCACATCCCCGATCTTCACCGTCACATCCGGACAAGCCGCAAATAGATCTTCCGTTGCTTTGGTGGCCGCCCGAATCTTCCATCCATGGTTGGTGTTAATAGACCACTTCCCCTTCCGGTAGAACTCCTTGGACATCAAGTTGATCTCCGATCCGTGATCAATCAATGCTAGCACAGTTTCTTTGATGTTGCCGATTCGGACCGGAGTTTCCGTAGTCGCGCGTGCCCAATCTGGCCTTGTATAGTGGGAGTTCGGAATTTCGTCCTCCACTTCGGTGTCGTTCATTAAAACGGTGTTCGCATTCACCCTTGGAGCATTTTCCTCCGTACTTTGTCTTTTTCGCTTCACGAGATCTACGAGAAGATTGTGGAACTCCTTCTTTGCTATTCCGAGTAGCTCTCGAAGCGAGAAATCTACCCGGCTATCCAAGATTCTTTCCTCGAACACTCTTTTCAAGTCGGTTTGTTGTTCTATGTCCGAGGCGAGCTTGAATGCCGGAGTCGCCTTTTCTTTTCCCTTACCTCCGGAGTTCCAGCTTTCCGGTATCTTCGATGGACCGGCCGCATCCTCCGTTCGTCGTCGTTTCTCGTCCACATACACCTTATGTAATTGACACAGGGCGTATACGCTATTCTTGTCGACAGGGCACTCCCATCCCGTAGCTTCCCGGACGCCTTCCGCGGTGCTTCGGATCTCGTTGGAGTCGGTTTTCTCGGTGTTTTCTAGAACTTCCGGCCAAAAAGACGTCTTTGCTCTCGATGACTCCCCGACACATATTCCCGCGGTTGTCGCATAGTTGCTTCTCGCCGCCAATTCCTCCTCGAGCACCTTCTTCATGCCGCCTTTCCGGAAGTTCGGTCAGAGTGGCTTCCGAGAGTCCATCGAATGAATCCGGTTTCCCTCGTAGTAGATGAGATCCCGCCGTAGCGCCTCCTTATGCTCGTCGCAATCCCTTGTCCGGCGTCTCCACCCAATCTTCGAATCCCCCTCGCGTCGCCTTGGAGGAATCCTCGATGGCGAACGTCCTCTTTAGCTCTACTTCAAACGCCTCCCATGTCGGATTTTGCTGTCGTAGCCCGTGGATGCTTGCTTGAAGCCCGTCGGTCGCCACCCGATTGAAGGACGTCACTTGCAGTCCTTCCGATATTCCGCACCGTAGCATCTCCACCTTGTAATCCCGAAGATACCGCGACACGTCTTTCCCGTTGAATTGCCCGTTTCGTTGTACGAGCCGCTCCACTGAGGCCGCTATCTCCGACATCGCGCGTTGTTCTTGTAGCATGCACTCGAACATCATCATCATGTTGCTAGCCTCTTGTTGATTTTCCATCTCCTTGCCACCCGTCTTCACGTCGGGTTCACCAACTGTGTCGTGCCCTTCGGCTCCGGATCGTTGCGTGAGTCGGGTGGGAACCGCCGAGGTTTTGGACTAGGAGGAAGAGGAATACAACTTAAGGCTAGTTATGAATAATAGGAAGAGAAGTAAGATAGTAATCTCGTGAATCCCACGAGTTTAGTGTATTTTAAAACAATATTTAGATTATAAGAGTAATTTAGATGGCAAAATTCGTGAATCCCACGAATATATTAGATTGATCAATTCTTCTATATTAATCAACAACCATATACATATTTTTCTCCTCCTTATATAAAGATGGAAGAGGCTAAGCATGGCTTCATGCTTTTTCACCTAAAGTGCCCCATGCACACTAAATGAGCATGTGATGTTTTATCATTTCCTAAATATAGGGCTCGTGCACGCTAGATGTGCATGAGTCACTTTTAATGTCACGTGTAAATAAAATATTCACACTCTAAAGAATACATGATTTTTACCTTTTAATAAAGGTATGTGTAAATAAAGGTCTTATACGTATTAAATCTATATTTATAACACTAAAGATAAGTTATTACAATGGTAAAGTTGGGGTTTATCTACGTGGATGTGCATGGTTCGAATCCTGCCCTATGCATGGGATAAATTCTTTTGATATATTATTTATTTATTTATTTATATGTATCTAAATTCGGATATATTATTTTATGGTTTTCACGTAGTGTGCGGAATACACTACGACAACGTAATTATATTCTTCCTCCAGTTTTGCTTGATGTGTGTTGTTTTTAACCAAGGGCATCCCAACAATAGTGGGTAAGCTCCCTGAGCCTGTAGTTGGAGAACTACTGCGGAAATGCGAAATGTGTGACCCCCGATGGTCACTTCTAGATCATGTATTAATCCGGTCGGCCGTACTGAGCTTGTGTCCACCATCCGAAGCCAAAATGGCCATGGTTCCCAGTCATGGATTCCTAGAGTGTTACACGTTCGGAGGCTGATCACGTTCACGTCGGATCCTCCATCGATAATCGTGCCCGGTAGCTCATTTCCTTTCACGATGGTTGTGATTGTCAGACTACTCGTGTCCACCACTGTCGGTCCTTCCTCCGGATTTGAAAAGAATGCCGGAGCCGATGGTGTGTCAGCTGCCGTCCTTCCTGTCTTCAGTCCTTCCGTGAAGCGTGGTACCTGTTGCAATAGCCGGCCTAACGGCAACGTTATTTGGCATTCTTGTAACGCCTGCCATGTTGGGTTTTCGGGCTACCCCGGGCCAGTGAGCTCTTCGGCATTCTCCTTTTGTTGTTCGAGTTCTGCCGCATTCTGCTCATTTTCCTTCTTCACCCATTTGGTTGCCTGCTTCCGGATGACTTCTTGAGTTTCCCACTCCGTGGCTTTGCCTTTAGATCTTGTAGTGACTTGTTGTATGTCCGGGACTTCCACATCTACCATGTTCACCGCTGGTCTCTTGTCGTAGCTCTTCGCCGGACATTGATTACTATAGTGTCCTTCTTGTCGGCAATAATAACAGTACGGCTTTCGGGCGTTGCTGGATTCGGCATGTGTGCTTGGTGGAGGTCCTGTGGTGAGTGCTTGGTTTTGGTCCGGTTGGCTGCTTGGAGTGCCCTTTTCCGGTTCCCGTGGACGACCCCCGTTTTGTTGAAATGAACGTTTCTTGAAATTCTTTTTGTTTCGGTAACCTTGACGGTGTTGGTTGTCATACTTGCGATAGTCGTCCCGTCGGTGGTTGTAACCAGGGGAGTGATCACGGTTGTATCTCTCGTACCGTCCATTATAGTCTCGGTATCTATCCTGTCTGTCATACCAGTCATAAGCGTCTCTTCGATCGTTGTACCGGACATCTTGTGCTGGTCAGTAGCGCTCCTCTCGCCGCCAACGTTCTTCTTCTTCCTCCTGATTGCTCCGTGGTTCAATTTGCCGGACTGGTGGTGCTTGCCGATTTAACAAGTTATACTCGCACCGTTCCATTGTGTGACTTCTGGAGTGGCAGAGCAAGCATTGGGAACGCATGGTGCATTCCAGCGCCAAATGTCCGACATTCAGGCATGTCGTACATTGAATTGCTTGTCGGAAACGGAGGTCCTCTTCTGTTGGTAGTGCACGCTGAAGTATACCCATGGTTAGCCATGAACTTGAGGTTTCCATTTCCCAAACTCGGTCGATCACTTGATCTATGCTGCTGGTGCGGAAATCAATAACGGTGCACACCGTACGTAAGGGTTCCTAGAGGGCTGCTAAGAATATGGCCTTTGTTTCTTCCTCCGGTGGTGTCCGGTTGAGCTGACTGTGGATCTGCTGGAACCGGATGACAAACTGTTGAATGTTCTCTGTTGCTTCCTGCCGGATACTGTAAAAGAAATGCAAGAATTTTGTCTTTAATGTTTCAAACGTGGGGATGGTGCTGGGATCTTGTGTTCGGTGCCATCTGGCGGCCAGTCCCTCCAAGGTCATGCCGAACTCTGCCCTTTTTGAGCGTTCCTCTTCGGCTGCATTTAAGCGTTGGGACACATGGTTTGCCTCCCAGGTCTGCTGAAACGCATGGACGTGGGCTTCCACGTCCGAATCATCCCAATATCTGGGATATTGGAATGGCATATCTTTGTCTGGTTGCGGTACGCGGGCTGGTGGTGTCGGTGGTCTTTCCCTCTATCGGCGTCGGAGGTCTCTCCTCCATGACTTCTGGTGTCGGAGGTCTCTCGTTCTCGACTTCTAGTTCTGGTTCTGGAGTGTGCTCGACTTCTCGTGTCGGAGGTTCCAGCGTTGTCAATTCTGGTTTCGGTGTCGGTAAGGTATCCAACTCCTCGTCCCCTGGTCCGTCTGGGGTGTCATTACTACTACAATAGTTCGTCTGCGCGCTGTATTCCCCGTCCGAACCCGATTCAAATTCCGAAAATGCTTGGGATTTGCCTTCGCCCGCTGCCAATGCCAGGAGAAGGGATTCCGCGTCGCGGAGGCTGCTTCCTTCCTCCAGGTAGTCGTTTTGTGGTAGCCGAAGTGACTCCTTGGCCACTCTCCGGATCACCTTGAAAAATGAGCAATCCGCTCTTATTTCTTCTGCCGCTTGCTGGAAAACCTCTCGCTTCCTTAGTCGTTCAGCAAGCCTTCTTGCTCGCTCCGTAATCGGGTCGTTCGTTGGTCACGTCATCCATTCCCGTCGTTGTTCGCTGCGATTGTGCAGGAATCGTGGTCGCCAAAAATTGTGTTAATCCCTAGGGCCGGACAATGGTGAAAGTCAGGAGGGCCTATTTCACCAAATCACGCAAGTCGGCAACAGGTGAACCAACAAGGAATCCATCGTGATACCTATTCCGGATACTGCCGAACAAGAGGAACCTCAACCCATGTCACCGGAAAGAACCACTACGGTGCACAGCACGGAACGGCAAGCAGAGTCCCCCGCAATACCAAAAAGCGAAACCGCCGATCAAGAGGAACCCCAGCCTCACTCACCAAAGTGCACGACTATGACCAACAACATGGAGGAGGTTACAGACAAAACAGAATCCCGACCTACCACAAGCCCGCCGACGGCGGAACCGACCACCATAGCACACGATGAGCCCGCAGAGCCCAGACCGCCCACACAAGAAGCCAACGACACCATAGGCAGCCCTCCCGAGCAGGTACTGGAACCACGTACCGACGTGCCTATGGACACTACGCCATCCCCGGACCCGAACGCTGGAGTAGAACCAAACATCCGGGCCATTTTGGAGGAAGATTAAAGGGGTGGGTCCGACTTGCCATGGCACTGTCCCACAGGCATGCCAGGTGTTGTCCGCCGGAATAGTAACCAACGGACAGGAGCGTAGGAATATAATATAGTAAAATTGTAATGCATGTTAACAGTTCACGCGGGAAGCGTGAATGGCTAAAAAGACCCATAAAGGGCAAAAATCCTCTGATAGAGGTAGCGTGTAATTTTGAATGTAAGAAGCGTATCTTAATAGAGTTCTATCTTCTCTGATATCTGTGTGTATCTGTGGTTAATCTACTGTGTGTCTGTGATCCTTGGTGGCGTAGTGTAGTCGTAAGAGCGTAGGCGTGAGTAACAGTGTGGTTGCTAGTCCACTGTCTAAGGAGTTTGGTTGTAGCCGTCTCCCTTATACACTACTACGTTACGGGAGGTATCCCACTAAGTATTACGTTACGACCATACCATTCATTGGACCACAGTCACTTTGAGGTCTAGGTCGAAGGATTGACCGTAGACCGATTGGTTTTGCATACGACGTGTTCAACAACTGAAGCACCTTTGTCACATACTTTTCTTGTGACAACCCCAATAGCTTCTTCGTTCAATCCCAGATGATGTGCATCCCTAAGATTTGTCCTGCCGAACCCAAATCTTTCATGGAGAAGGTCCGGTTCAGGGCCTTCTTCATCATCTCGATTTTGGTTCGGTCCGATCCGACAATCAACATGTGATCCACGTATAGAAGGAGTATTAGGAAATCGCCTCCATCGAATTTCTTCACAAACACGCAGTGATCGGCTTGCGTTTTCTGGTACCCTTGATCGTTCATGAAGGAGTCGAACTTCCAGTACCATTTCCAGGGGGCTTGCTTCAATCCGTATAAGCTCTTCTTCAGCCGGCACACCAGGTGCTCCTTCCTTTTCTTCTGCAATCCTTCCGGTTGATGCATGTAGATCTCGTCTTCAGGGTCACCATGTCAGAATGTCGTCTTGACGTCCAATACCGTATGGATGGATGTCATCTTTACTACCGGGGCAAAGATTTCATCGAAATCAACACCGTTCTTCTGTTGGAAACCCTTCACCACGATCCGAGCCTTGTTCCTCGGTGGATTTCCGGCGTCTCCCGGTTTCAGCTCGTACACCCACTTATTCTGGAGTTCTCTCTTTCCTTTCGGCAGCTCCGTTAATTCATATGTGTGGTTCTCATGTAGGGAATCCATCTCGTCCTGCATGGCACTTAACCACTTGCGGCTATGGGTGTCTTTCTTTACTTCTTCGAAGCTTTCCGACTCCCCCTCATCGGTCAGCAATACGTGCTTTGCATCCAGAAATCTCCGGGGGGGCTCTTCTCTCTCGGAGAGGGTATCTCTGACCTTGGTTTTCAGCAACTTGTTCCTCCATCTGTTCCGAATCTGAATCCGATTCGGGATTTTGTCCGGTTCTAGTGTCTTCTTCTTCTTCTCCTTCGGTAGGTTTGGTTTCTTGTCCGAATTCGGTCGGTTCGTCGAGTGGCATCTGGTTATCAGCTAACATTCAGTTTCCAACCGGGTAAATCCTTGTGTTCTCAAACCTGTCTCCGTCAATCGATCTGGAGTCCATCTTCTTCTTCTTCTCCGACTCCCAGTCAGCAAGGGTCTTGTCTTCCATGAAGACTATGTCCCGACTCCGGAACGCCTTCTTGTGAACCAGATCCCACACCCGGTACCCGAACTCATCATCGTCGTATCCAAGGAATATACATGGCTTGAACTACGGATCTAGATTTTCTCTCTTGTCCTTTGCGACATGCAAATATGCGAGACAACCAAACACCTTCAGATGCCAGCAAGATACATCTTTACTGGGCCATAGTTTCTGCAGTGAGTCCTTCCTAGGGTGCTAAGGGTAATCTGTTTATCACATAGGTCGTCGTCATTAGCGCCTTAGCCCAAAACATATTGGGTAACTTGGCATGTGCTAGCATGCTTCGGACTCTCTCCATTATCGTCTGGTTCATTCGTTCAGCCAACCTGTTCAATTCTAACATCTTCAGCACGGTAAATTCAAGCCGGATTCCCTTCAACTAGCAGTACTCCTCGAATTGTCCCCGATATTCTCCTTTGTTATCTACTCGAACCACCTTCAACTTCCAGCCAATTTCTCTTTCTACTCTCGCGTGGAGCTCCTTGAAGACAGATAGCACCTGATCCTTTATCTTCAACCAAACACCTTCAGATGTTGGTAAGATACATCTTTACCAGTCCATAGTTTCTGCGGTGAGTCTCCTTCCAAGGGTGCTAAGGGTGATTTGTTTATCACATAGGTCGTCGTCATCAGCGCCTCAGCCCAAAACTTTTTGGGTAACTTGGCATGTGCTAGCATGCTTCGGACTCTCTCCATTATCGTTCGGTTCATCCGTTCAGCCAACCCGTTCAATTCCGACGTCTTCGGCACAGTAAATTCGAGTCGAATTCCCTTCGACTGGCAGTACTCCTCGAGTTGCCCCCAGTATTCTCCTTTGTTATCTGCTCGAACCACCTTCAACTTCTAGCCAATTTCTCTTTCCACTCTCGCGTGGAGCTCCTTGAAGATGGATAGCACCTAATCCTTTATCTTCAACGGTGAGACCCACAGCTTCCGGTTGTGGTCGTCTATGAACATCACGAAGTACTGCGATCCGGCATGTGACTTCGTGTCCGCTTGAGTTACTTCAAGTGAAGTTTTTTGGTTTATGAGCCCCTGAAATGCGTTCATGTTCTCCGTCATGCTAGATCCGTCCTAGTACCAGAGTCTCACTAACTTCTGGAATACTGAAACCTGATTTACGACCATAGTGCCGATTTTCTCCTAGAGCACATGAGCTTTACTTTCTTCATTGAATTTGTTATATAGGCTCATGTCGATGAAGCACCGGATGTACGTTGTTGTCTTCATGTCCATCACCTCCCATGTCGTGGCATCGATCTTGTCCCTGAATTGTACCGGAAGCCAAAGATCTTTGATCATGAGCATGTCCCTCATCTTCGACTTCCACATTGGGTAGTTGGAGCCAGTGAGCTTGAACATGTCGTTGAATGATTCTTCCATTTCCTTTGTTCGCTCTGATACCAGTTTGAACAGAAATAACGCTCGGCCACGACCGAGTCTTCAACAAGGAATAGAAGAGAGAACAATCTGAAACCGAGATGACACAGATTGTTTACGTGGAAAACCCTAAATGGGAAAAAACCATGGGAGCCCACGGATTCCCACTATCAGTATGAGAGGAGGAATACAAAGTGAGACATAGAGGCAACGACCTCGAGCTCTATGTCTTTGCCAATGGCAATTACAAACAGAAAACTAGTTTTGTATCTCTCTCTCTCTCTCTCTCTTTCTTTCTCTCTCTCTCTCTGTATACAACAACTCACAATAAGCACATACTAAAGTAATTGCCCTAAGTCATATTTATACTTATATGACATTTGGGCTATTTGGAAATATAGCCTCGGTGGGCTCACCATGAAACATATTTACACATGCTTGGATCCGGTTTCTGGGTCTCATACGGAACCCTTCCGGATCTAGTTCCTTCATCTGACTCGTCCGGTTCTCATCCGGAGGGACCGAATTCCCAACAAGCTGCCTTTGAGTCTTACATTGTAATACCTCTTCTCATCGTGATTTTGTTCAGAGCCTGATAACTCCGGTCGTTTTATCTCCTTCAGGTTGTCCACATAAACATCATGTGTCGTCTTGTTTGACTGTGTAAGTGCATTCATCCTTATTTTAATTTTGTTTCTTCCATCGAGTGATTAAGACCTGGTTGTGTTTGCGCACTATTTGCAGCAAATTGGTATTAGAGCGAACAACAAAGGAAAGAAAATGGAAGATTCATTCGGGGGCATGTTCAAGCTCACCACTTCCAACTACCCAGTATGGAAGTCGAAGATGAGGGACATGTTGGTGGTCAAAGATCTCTGGTTGTCGGTACAGTGTGGAGATGCAAAATCGGACAAAATAGATGCACCCACTTGGGAGCTGATGCATATGAAGACATGAGCCTGTACAATAACTTCAATGAAGAGAGTAAGGCTCATGAACTCTAGGAGAAGATAGGCATCAGATTTCATAACAGGAATGATATAAATCGAGTCTCAATATTCCAGAAGTTAGTGAGACTCAGATATCAAGATGGCTCCAGCATGGCGGAGCACATGAAAGCCTTCTAGGGGCTCATAAATCAGACAACCTCATTGGAAGTACCTCTAGCCAACGAGGTACTGGTGTTGTTGCTACTCGGTTCCCTTCCGGATTGCTGGGAGACGTTCGTTGTCACTTTGGGCAAACCCGGGCCGGAAGGTAAACACCTATCCCTAGCGAGAGTAAAATCAAGCTTGTTGGATAAACAAGTTCATCGGATAGACAAGTGATCTCCAACTCAAAAGCTCTAGTTACCGAAACCAACAGACAACAAGGGAGAGGCTAGAATCGGAGACCCCAGAACCGGGAAAAGTCGGGGAGACCCACGTGCTTCTATTGTGGGAAGTCGGGGCATTTCAAGAAGAACTGTCAACACTACCAGAAAGAGAAAGGAGTTCACAGTGCCGACTCGACGAAAATTCGGACCGACAAAGCTCGGATCGGAAAGGAACGTCGGCAATTGCAACAAGCAAAGAAGAATTGTTGCTCATCACGGAAGAGAGCGAGCTACATCTTGTCAGTGACGAAACGATGTGGGTGGTCGACCCCTGAGCTTCATTCCATCCTACTCCTGACCAGAAGTGCTTCACATCCTACATAGTCGGAGATCACAGTTGTGTGAGGATGGGGAATGAAGGTGCATGTCAAATTGTCGGCATAGGAGACATGTGGTTGACTACGTGAATCGGGTGCAAGTTGTTGTTGGAAGACGTCTAACACGTTCCGGAGGTTCGTTGAACCTGATATCAGTCGGTCAGTTGGATGATGGAGGCTACACGGGTAGCATCCAGAACGGAGTCATGAAGTTTAGCAAAGGGATTCTGATCATGGAGCTCGGATATGCCATGAAGAAGTGAACTTGGTGTCCGACACTGCCGGTGAGCTGTGGCACAAAACGTTGCGCCAAATGAGCCAAAGGGGGGAATGCATAAACTTGCCGAGGATAACCTCATTCCATAGGTGAAAGACGTGCAACTTGAGAGGTGCACTGAATATTTGGCCGGTAAGCAAAACCGAACCTCTTTCTGGTTGAGACCACCGATGAGACGTAAAGAACCACTAGAGCTCATGCATACTAATGTATGCCAAGTGGACACAAAGTCACATGCTGGGTCGGAGTACTTCGTGACGTTCATACATGACCATAGTAGGAAGTTGTGGGTCTCACTGTTGAAGATGAAGGATCAAGTATTGACAATCTTTAGGGAATTCCAGGCAAGAGTGGAAAGAGAAACCAGTTGAAATCTAAAGGCAGTTCGAGGAATATTGCCGATCAAAAGAAATTCGGCTCAAATTCACCATACCGAAGACGTTGGAGCTGAACGGATTGGCCGAAAAGATGAACCGGACTGTGATGGTGAGAGTTCGGAACATGTTGGGACATGCTAAATTGCCCAAGACGTTCTGGGCTGCGGTGCTAATTACAATGACGTACATGATAAACATATCACCCTGAGCACCCTTGGACAAAGACACACCGTTGAGGGTATGGACCAATAAAGATGGCTCTTACCGGCACTTGAAGGTGTTTGACTACCTCACTTACGTACATGCAACAAAGGAGTTAAGGACAAGAGAGAAAAATTGAATCTGAAGTCCTGACCAAGCATATTCCTAGGGTACGACAATGATGAGTTCGGTTACCAAGTGTGGGACTTGGTCAACAAGAAGGTCTACCAGAATCAAGACATAGTCCTCATGGAAGGCAAGAGCATTGCCGACTGGAGTCGGAGAAGACAATGGATTCTGCGTCAACCGATTGAGATTGGTTGGAAGATGCAATGACACATATGGTTGGAAGCCGGATGTCAGCTGAAGACCATGATGAATCGGCCAAATTCAAACGAGGAACCAAACCGACTGAAGAAGATTTGGACACCAGAATCGAACAAGACCCCAAATAGGATTCGGAGGAACCGGTTTTTGAAAACCAAGGTTGGAGATACCCTCTTAGGGAAAGAAGAGCCCCCCGAAGATTTCTGGAAGAAGAGAGAATATTACTGGCCGATGAGGGGGAGCCAGAAATCTTCGAAGAAGCAAAGAAAGACATCCACAACCGCAAGTGGTTGAATGCCATGTAGGACAAGATGGGTTCCCTCCATGAGAACCACACATACGAATTGATGGAGTTGCCAAAGGGAAAGAGAGCGTTCCGAAACAAGTGGGTGTACAAACTAAAACCAGTAGATGCTAGAAATCCACAAAGGTGCAAAACCTGCACGTGATAAGGGGGTTCTAGCAAAAAAGGGGAGTGGATTTCGACGAGATATTTGCCCTAGTAGTCAAGATGACATCCATCCGGACAATGCTGAGCATAGCAGTAAGATGGACCTCGAGGTAGAGCAACTAGATGTTAAGATGGTGTTTTATCACGGTGACCTCGAGGAGGAGATGTACATGCAACAACCAGAGGGATTTGTGAAGAAAGGGAAGGAGAACCTGGTGTGCCGGCTAAAGAAGAGCTTGTACGGACTAAAGCAAGCCCCCCGGAAATGGTACTGGTAGTTTGACTCCTTCATGACCGATCAAGGATACCACAAGACGCAAGCCAACCACTGTGTGTTCGTGAAAAAGGTCGACAGAGGAGACTTCCTTATACTACTGTTGTACATGGATGACATGTTGATCGTCGGACGGGACCGTATCAAAATTGGGATGCTGAAGAAGGCCTTGAGCCGGTCATTCGCAATGAAAGATATGGGTCCAACGAAACAGATTTTCAGCATGCACATAATCCAGGACTGGCTGAAGAAACAATGGTGGCTATCACAGGAGAAGTATGTGACAAAGGTGCTTCAAAGGTTCAACATGTCAGATGCTAAGCTAGTTGGGTCGACACTTCTGGAAAATTGCAAGGTGTCTGGAAAATAGAGCCCGAAGACAAAGGCAGAGAAGTCGGAAATGATGAAGATACCATATGCCTCTGTAGTCGTAAGTCTCATGTACGCAATGGTGTGTACACAACCGGACATTAGATACGCAGTCGGAGTAGTCATCAGGTTCATGAGCAATCCTAGAAAGGACCACTGGGCAACCATCAATTGGATACTCACATACGTAAAAGGCACATCTAGCTTATGCCTCCGATTTGGCTCAGGTAAACCCCAATTTGAAGGATTCACCGATTCAAACATGTCGGCTGATATGGAGACCAGCGGGTCTACATCCGGATATGTTATGACACTTGCAGTGGGAGCCATATCATGGCAGTTGAGGCTGTAGAACTCCGTTGCTCGGTCGACAACGGAAGCGGAGTACATGGAGGCCATGGAAGCCAACAAGGAAATAGTTTGGATAAAGGACTTCATCGGAGAGTTGGGTATTGGACAAGAAGAATACCTACTCTATTCCGAAAGTCAAAGTGTCATCCACCTTGCAAAGAACGCAGCCTACCACTCCAGGACAAATCACATTCAACGTAGATACCATTGGCTTTGGGAGAGAGTAGAAGATCCAGACTTCACTATGGTGAAGATCCACATAGAGGAGAACGGGTTGGATATGTTGACCAAGGTGTTGTCCACCGACAAGCTAGACTCGTGCTGGAGATGGATCGAGTTAACGAAGACCCCATTCTAGAGTGAATGGGGAGATTGTTGAGATATCGTTCCCTCCGAATGGAGAATAGTCGAGCTAGATCGAAGGAAGCCAGATCAGATGGATCCGGAAGGAGTTCGGCCGTATTTGGTCTGAACTGTGAAGAGAGACAGATTTGTAAATATGTTTTTTATAGTCTGTTGAGGCCACATTTCTAAAGAGTCCGAAAGTTATAACAATATAAATATAACTAGGGCAAATGATATAGATAGTGTGATCAGTTGTACATAGAGAGAGAGAGGGGGGGGGGGGAGAGGGAGATACAAACCATTGTATATGTTGTGACTGCCGGTTAGTCAAGGTAGAACTCGAGGTCATTGTCTCTGAGTCATTGTAATATCTCTCCTCATAGTGATTCTGTTTAGAGTCTAAGACCTCCCGTGGTTTTGCCTCGAGATTTTCCACGTTGTCGTGATGTTCTGTGTCCAATGGGAGAAATTGTGAAATAGTGTGGCTTCACACACATTATAAATATGAAAATTAGTCTAGGGTCTAATGACATTCAAGTGCATATAGAAGGGTGCAAGCAAGATTTGAACCTTGCACTTCTAAGATAGGAAGCAATTATCTTACCACTAAAGCTACTACTAAGTGCTTTAGATTTTGTATATTTCCTTCTCATATTTAGTATTCCATAGGAAACAAACATACAAAACCGTGTACACAAAACCATGGTTTTAGCCTATGGTTTTGTGCATGCCACAAGGAAAACCGTGTGCCCGAAAACCATGGGTTCAAGCCCATGGTTTTGTGCATGTTAGAAGGATAGATAAACCTATAAAAACCCTCGAAAGGCTTGTGTAATGGGGGGGGATCAATCAATGGATGAATCAAACAATCTATGAATCAATCTATGTATCAAATCGAAAATTAATAATAAGAATACTTAGTTATCTTATTGGTGATGTGTATCTATCTACCTATCTATCTTAAAAACTTCCTCAAATTTTGTTTCTCTCTCTCTCTCTCTCACTCTAACCACATTAGTGCGTCACTTCAGCCGCCCATCATCCATAACCACTAGCGGATAGAGGTCCGGTGCTTGTTCGCGCTTGTGACGCGCACATTCCGACGTTTGGCACGTGTGTCACGCGCCACGCGACATCTATTGGTGAACCCGACGTGAACAACACAAGGTGGTTATGGGGGGGGCATTACGAATGGAGGATGCGATCTTGGTAGCATACGACATAGAGGAGTCGATAAGAATACAAGGTGGTCCGAGGCTCAAGATGCTTCCATTGGTAAGGAAAGCCATCGAAATGATGTTGCATGATGAAAAGGGTAGAGCATTGGAGTATCTCAAGATGGCAAATCAAGTTGAAAGACTATATCAAGAAGTTCCGGATTTGTACGAAGCGGTTCTAACATCAAATTTCGGGTCTCAACCTTTTCATGGTTTGCTCGATGGTGACCACAATGAAGATGATCAAGATCAACGTAGTTGCAGTCGTGAAGAGACATGTGACGAAGAACAAGGCTTTGAAGAGAGATATCAAGATCAACATGCCTATGGTCGTTGCGAGGATCGTTGCAAACTTGACAAAAGAGAAACATGTGACGAAGAACGCAATCTTGAAGGGAGGGAATGTGATCAACATGCCTATGGTCATCATGAAGATCATTGCAAACTCAAAACAAGAGAGAGATGCATCAAAGAAGGATGCAATTGTGAAGAGATATGTGATGAAGAATGTGGGCTCAAGAGGGAAGATCGAGAAGGATGCAATCATAAAGAGACAAGCAATGAAGAACATCAATTCGAGGGGAATGACCAAGATACTCAAGGATGCGGTCATGAAGAGACTTTCAACGAAGAAAGTGGGCTTGTAAGGAAAGATGAAGATACTCAAGGATGCAATGGTGAAGAGACATCTGACAAAGAACGTGGGCTTGAGGAAACCGATCAAGATCTACACGGTCATGACAAAGACAAAGATCATTACAAACTCACAAAGACTACTCGAGATCTACAAGGTTATGATCGTGACAAAGATTACTATGAACACAAGAGGAGGAATCAAGCTCTTCATGGTTGTGCTAATGAAAAAGCACTCAACGAAAGTCGTGACGGTGAGAATAGTTGGGATCAAGTCTTTCATGGTTTAAAATCTTATGACAAGTATGATAGGTTTAATGAGAACCACGAACAAGAGAAGAAGTTAGGAAAGGATAAAAACTTTACATTTAAACGTAATGATGATGATGATTTAGGGCTTGAAGATAGTAAGGGAGAGTGTATTATTGATGGTGAGAGTGAGTGCCATGAGAAGAATGAGGGTTATGATGGTTAAAAGTTGTGCACTTTTTGTGGATATGGTTATGATAAGGGTAATGATGAGGGTGAGAGTGATGAAGAGGAATTGTGTGTTTTAGGTTGCCTTGGTTTTCTTCATGATAGATTTTATAAGAGTTTCACTAGATCAAATGGTGACATTCATGAGGACATCCATTATGAAAATAGAATAGGGATTTGTGATGATGAGGACAGTCTACAAAAATATGTCCATGATGACGTGGGGTTACATAATGATTACAAGGGTATAAGTATGGAAAATCTAGAAAATATTATTTGGGATGAGTATCATGATGATGTTGATGTTGTCAGTATGTGTGGGAAGGATAGGATTAAAGTTAATAGTATTGAGGATAATCTACAAAATATTAGGATGGTTTGGGATGTGTTGATGTTCTGAGCATGAGGAAAAGCAAGCATAAGAAGATGAGAAAAGACGATCCGAGGAAGTTTGATGACCAAGGAGATGGGCAAGATGCAGGCGGCACATGTACGATGCATGAAGAGTTACGCTCAAGAGGAGCAAAAGGGGCTACGACAAGTGGTCATGGAAATGCGAAAGGCGATCGAATGATATGGTTGATCGGGTGGAAGGAATGCATGTACTCAAAATGGAGGACAAAGGACAACGCGTAAGGAAGGAGGAAATCAAAGACAAACCACCTTTTGACTCCGCCACATCACTCTTTTCTTCTTGGCACATGCCGGAGGATGTGCGGTTTGGTGGGGGTGGATGTCGTGATGTTCTGTGTCCAATGGGAGAAATTGTGAAATAGTGTGGCTTCACACACATTATAAATATGAAAATTAGTCTAGGGTCTAATGACATTCAAGTGCATATAGAAGGGTGCAAGCAAGATTTGAACCTTGCACTTCTAAGATAGGAAGCAATTATCTTACCACTAAAGCTACTACTAAGTGCTTTAGATTTTGTATATTTCCTTCTCATATTTAGTATTCCATAGGAAACAAACATACAAAACCATGTACACAAAACCATGGTTTTAGCCTATGGTTTTGTGCATGCCACAAGGAAAACCGTGTGCCCGAAAACCATGGGTTCAAGCCCATGGTTTTGTGCATGTTAGAAGGATAGATAAACCTATAAAAACCCTCGAAAGGCTTGTGTAATGGGGGGGGATCAATCAATGGATGAATCAAACAATCTATGAATCAATCTATGTATCAAATCGAAAATTAATAATAAGAATACTTAGTTATCTTATTGGTGATGTGTATCTATCTACCTATCTATCTTAAAAACTTCCTCAAATTTTGTTTCTCTCTCTCTCTCACTCTAACCACATTAGTGCGTCACTTCAGCCGCCCATCATCCATAACCACTAGCGG
Organism: Azolla caroliniana; assembly: GCF_043228905.1. Classification (NCBI taxonomy): domain Eukaryota; kingdom Viridiplantae; phylum Streptophyta; class Polypodiopsida; order Salviniales; family Salviniaceae; genus Azolla; species Azolla caroliniana. The sequence goes on along the minus strand of NW_028230449.1, from coordinate 7,475,265 downwards.
ATAGAGGTCCGGTGCTTGTCCGCGCTTGTGACGCGCACATTCTGACGTTTGGCACGTGTGTCGCGTGCCACGCGACAACGTAAACATCTTGTGTCGTCTTGTTTGACTGTGTAAGTGCATTCATCCTTATTTTATTTCTATTTTTTCCATCGAATGATTATGACTTGGTTGTGGCCGAGCACTATTTGCAACATGATGCCGAACGACAATTTTAGCGGGTTAATGGTGTGTGCCTCTGGTCATCTCCAAGGAGTAATCGCCCACAATTCCATCGACCGAATGGACCCCAGCATCCGGAAAATGACATCGTCTGGTTGTAGTAGGAGCCATGCAACTGGAAGTCTCCCATCACCCACATTCTCGTGGTTCTATTGCCGAAACATCAGGGACTATCACATTGGTGGTTTGCCTTGCTTTTAATTCCAATTGCATTCAGTTGGTCGCTTTACTTGATTTTGAAGCGCCTTCTTGCTTCATCGATGTTGCATTCACTCGAGCACATGGGGTACACGTCCCGTCGTCTACCTCTTAAAACCCATTCCCATTGAAGCCATTGATGGGCGTGTCCTCTCGTCAAGAGAAACTACCCAAACTACAATCCCATTAGAGCTTCGTGTGGGATCCTACGATCTGCTCGACATACGATCCTCTTAGGACTATCGTGGTTGAAGGTGCACAATCCAATACTGGATTCAAGGTGCAATTACTCAATCACATTTAGCGAGCCAGGATGCTCACGCACAACTATGAAGGTTAATTCAGTTTCATATCCTCCAGAGAAGGTCGATTCCGACTCAGACATCCCACCCTCGGTCCACGATGGGGCCATCTAGTAGAGAGCATTGTAATTCTTTGCAAAAAGAGTTACTTGTATCTTCTCGGTTATTATGTTGGCCAGGAAAGGAGAGATTACTCTCTCAATTTAATTGTTTGTTTTGTTTGGGGGTCAAAGAGGTGGGAGATATAGTTGAGGCTCCATCTCAAAGAATTTTGGAGTTTGTTGAAGCACGACAATTATTACACATTCCGCATAATTATGGGTTTATTTGGCAACAACTACAAAATATTCCATTGACGCAATGTCCCTTACCTCTACAAACAGGAGAGTAAAAGTGGTTTGATTGGTGTTTAAAGGGTCAAACATCGTTGTTACAAGTGACTACTAATCTTTTGTATCATTGCTCTGTTGAGTCTCTTGGATGGTTATCATCTAAGCCTGAAGAAGAATGGAGATTACACAAATCTCATCATGGGTGGTGGCAAATCTTACAACGTAGTTGGCATTCTAAATTGCCACTTGTAGCAAAGGTCTTCATTTGGAGAGTTTTGATTGGAGGATTGCATTTGGGATTAGCTCTAAAGCGTTGTGGATTAGCAACGGGTAATTCCTTTTTTTTCACTGTTCAAATGGATGATTGTACTCATCAATTTATACAATGCCCGATTGCTTCTCAGATTTGGAGTTACATTTCTGAAATTTGGCAAGTTTTATCACGGTGTTATTTGACATCTAGACAGTGGGTGTTTGCACAATTTATATAGGTGGACCCAAAGTCAAAGATGGAGATTGTTTTTCTATTTTTGAGATATTGGGGATTGCGTCATAATTGGAATATGAGCAATGCTTTTGTATTCAATGGTAGACATGGAGTGAAAGCATATCTATGAAAGTTGAAGGGAGTACTAATGTGGCAATTTTCTTTATTGGAGCAAGTGGAAATCCTTTCCTCGGTGGAATGTTCGTCTTGCCTATTGGCAATTCAACATGTTCCATTACCCATGTAATGTAGTGTAGTTATTGGGTGACCATACTTCATGGTCATGTTGGGTATGTGAGGAAGAGTGGGAAACACACAAGAAGCTCAAAGAAAGAAGCACTCACACAAGGAAGGCAATGGCTGGAATAGCTCTCTATTGATGAATGTTCCTAAAAAAAATAGGAGCTGAAATATATATCCCTAAGTACTAAGTACCACCACATATGAGTGACTCATGTATGTGGTAACATGGGGAAAAAACCTCTAGCCAGCCAGCACTAGAGTAAAAAGTGCCCATGTATAGGGAAAATGGTTCACATCAAAGCTACTAGAGGAACACGGAAGTGTAACAAACCCCCCTGGAGCGAATGATGTGAACATGTACAAGGAGTGACAGATCAGCCCCCACAAGGCAATAAGCCTAAAGCTTTGCGAAAAGCTTCAAACTTTTCTCGTGGAAGAGCTTTGGTGAATATGTCTGCCACGTTATCTTGTGTAGGCACATATACCAAATCAATATCTCCTGCATGAAAGCGCTCTCTCACATAGTGATAATGCACCTCAATGTGTTTGGTCCGTGCATGAAATACAGGATTTCGTGCAACAGCCAATGCACTCTGACTATCTGTGAGAATACGTGTAGCAACTTCAATCTCCATGCAAAGATCCATCAAAAGGCGTCTTAGCCATATACACTCCACTGTAGCTGTGAAAACTGCCCTGTACTCAGCTTCACAACTTGATGTCGCCACTGTAGGTTGCTTTTTACTCAACCAAGATATACATGAGTTTCCAAAGAAAAAGCAATTACCACTAGTGGACACGCGAGTATCATAACAACCAGCCCAATCACTATCTGTAAAAGCATGCAAGCATGGCTGAGTATCTCTGCCATAAAAGAGACCCAAGCTCAAAGTGCCTCTAAGATATCTGAACACACGTTTCACTGCTTGCCAATGCTTAGTGCCAGGGCTATGCATGAATCGACTCAATTGGGAGACTGCATACTGTATATCCGGCCTTGTATTGCATGCATATATAAGACATCCCACAGCTTGTTGATAAAGAGAAGTATCAAACGCATCACTAGAATCCTCAACAGAGAACCTAAATCCTGTCTCCACAGGTGTATAAACCGGCTTGCAATCCTCAAAGTCAAAACGCTGAAGTAGTTTTTCAACATACTTTCCTTGATGCATAAACATTCCCCCCTCAACGGATACAAACTGGATGCCAAGATAGTAGCTCAAAAGACCAAGATAAGTGACTTCAAAAGTATGCTGCAAATCAGCCATAAGAAAATCGAGTTTTGCATCACATGACCCAGTCAAGAGTATGTCATCAACATAAAGAACGAGCACTAGAAGATCAGCCCCATCTTTGCGTACATAAAGTGTGCTTTCAATCGGACTACATGTGAAGCTAAGAGAAATCAAGTGCTTATGGATTTTTTCATACCATGCACGCGGAGCTTGCTTTAGACCATACAAGGCCTTATGCAAGCGACAAACCATATGCTCTTTCTCTTTCGTAGCAAATCCAGGAGGTTGCTTCACATAAACCTCTTCTTGCAAATCACCATTTAAAAAGGCTGTTTTTATGTCCAATTGGTGCATTTTCCAACCTCTTTGGGCAGCCAATGCAACCACGGTACGAATGGTAGTCATGCGTGAAGTAGGTGCAAAAGTTTCCTCATAATCAATGCCATATTGTTGGGCATATCCTTTGGCAACCAATCTAGCTTTGTAGCGATCAATACTACCATCGGGCTTTCGTTTAATCTTGTAAACCCACCTAGTACCAATCACATTCTTTCCTTTTGGCAATTCACATAACTCCCAAGTACCATTTTTATGAATGGAATCCATTTCTGATTGCATAGCACTCATCCAATGTGGATCATCACATGCATCTTCAAAAGTAAGTGGCTCCTCATTACATGCTATTGCAACAATAGAATAATCCACAAAATTACCTGATGCATGGCGAGAGCTTGATCTTGTTTTACCAAGTAAAGGTGCACTCAATTTGCTATCTTGCAAAGTTTGTTTCAGCCACCTCGGCATAGTTTGTGACCTCTCGATAGCCATACGTTCATTATGTAATACATCTTCAATATGTACATCATGCGTGGGCTGAATTTCATGCTCATTTTCAGCCACATTTGGTTGGACATTTCGTGCATTTTCAACACTTATTTGCTGGAAATTTTTATCCCTTTGAGACTCACTTGGCTGGTCTACATGTCCATGGTCAAGCGCAGCACTTTGGAACAAAGGCATGAGTGTATCAAACACATCTTGTGAGCTAACTGTTGGTTGTTTTTTGCATTCAAGAAAAGGGAAAGCTGAATTTTCAGCAAATACCACATCTCGACTCACAATAATTGTGTCCGTCAATGGATGATACAAACGATATCCCTTACTTTCCGCACTATAACCAACAAATATGCATTTCTTTGCCTTGTCATCAAGTTTGTGACGTTGTTGTGATGGCACAAGACCATATGCCAAACAACCGAACACACGCATATGACTAACCATAGGTTTATGTCCATTCCAAGCCTCATATGGCGTAATGACTCTCAACGCTTTTGTAGGGCAACGATTCAACACATAATTTGCACACATAACCGCTTCCATCCAAAACTTGTTAGGAAGATGCTTTCCTTTAACCATACATCGTGCCATCTCTAAGAGTGTTCTATTTTTACGTTCTGCAACACCATTTTGTTGAGGTGTATATGGCACCGTACATTGATGTAAAATACCTCTTTCACAAAGAAAAGCATTAAACTCATGTGACATATATTCGCCACCACGATCCGTGCGTAGAGTCAAGAGCTTATTTGCGGAAAAATTTTCAGCCATAGCTAAAAATGATTTGAAGCAAGAGAAGACTTCATTCTTTGCTTTCATAGGATACACCCATGTATGACGAGTAGCATCATCAATGAAGGTAACAAAATATACATGCTTTCCAAAAGATGGAGTCTTTACAGGACCACACACATCACTATGAACAAGTTGTAATTTTCTTGTAGTGTGTGTATGACTATCTTTTGGAAAAGAAGCACGATGCATTTTTCCAAGAATGCAACCTTCACATGCATGTTTTTCAATGGACTCAAGTGTAGGCAACCCAATAACCATATCCTTCTTTTGCAAGTGAAGCAAACTATTGAAGTTCAAGTGACCAAAACGAGCATGCCAAAGCTCCATTTCAGCCATGGAAGAAGTATGTACAGCCAAGGCATTTAGAGAAGCCCTCTTGTATGTATCTAAACGGTACAAGCCATTGCATAATGTACCGGACATCACGATAACATCACCATTGCTATAATCGTGAACCATGCACTTATCATCAACAAAATGTACATGAAGTCCGGCTTTGGCAATCAAAGGAACCGAAATTAAGTTCTTCTTGATACCGGGCACATACAATACATTCTTTAAGATGACAACACCTCCATTTGCAGCCGAAAGCTCAATTTCTCCTACTCCAATGATAGGATAAGAGGCATTGTTTGCACACACCACATGTCCACCTTTGGGTGCATCTTTCAAGGATGCAAAAAAACTTTTGCATGAAGTAATGTGCTTTGAAGCACCACTATCAAAGAACCAATCCGAATCAATCTCACTTACAACCATACATTTAGAGTGCAATGATGCATCATAATGATATGTAACAACACATGCCCAATAATCTTGAGCCATGTTGGCCTCATCACTCTTTGCACTTGAAACATTTTCAGAAATGGTCATGCCGGATTCCTTCTTCTTCTCATTGCGCTTAACAAGCTTTCTACATTCTTCAATCGTATGGCCAACCTTTCGACAATATTTGCATTTTTTCTTCTTTTGCAAATCACCATCATTAGAGGAATAAGTGAAAGAGGGAGGTTGAGGCTTTGGTTTTGAAGAACCAAAAGCTGAACCATGCTTGCCTTTTCCTTTTTGTGAGATAGCAAGTGCTTGTGTTCCCTCTATCAAACCACTTCTATTCACTCTAGATTGTTCTTCTTGCAAAAGAAGAGACACAACCTCATCAAATGCGTACATATCCGTATTCCCTTTTGCAACCAAACGAATAGTAGTAGCAAAGCTTTGAAAAGATTCGGGTAATCCTTTCAACAACGTAGAGACAAGTGATGTATTCGAAATGATCTCATCAATGTTTGCCAATTACTCTTTCAAATCTTTAATGCGTGTCACATACACATCTACCGACTCATTTTCAGCCATATATACATCCTCAAGTTGCTTTCTCAAATATGCAACACGTGCTTCGTTACGCACGGCATACAACGAAGCAAGAGTGTCCCATGCTTGTTTGGACGTAGAGCATGACCGAATATGTGGAACTATATGACGCTTCACAGAAAGTGCAATCAATGCATGAGCTTGAGCATCTTTTCCATCCCATCTAAGTTGCTCTTGTGTTGGTGGAGTAGATGAAGTCACTGTGCTCGAAGATGAACCTGTATCTGTGATAGTAGACTGTGAAGTAGTAGGACCGGCGGGGCGTCGATCTACATCTACCACTATGTTCCATAGTTGTTTGGCAACAAGAACGTGTTTCATCATGTAGGACCACATTGGATAGTTTGTCCCATCAAGCTTATCTTCAGCTTGAAGCATGCCAAACAAATCACCATTGTTTGCCATTTTACCAAAGAACAAGAAAGTGGTAAAATATTACCTCAACAAATCGGAAATGAGTGCTGAAAATGCAGCTCACAAACTATCACTCGGATGACGATTTCGACTACACGAACGGCTTCGAAATGGGGGTAAAACAGCAGGGTACCTGCTGAAAATGCGCTCCAAGTGCTGAAATACACTTCTCTATATTCGGAAGTTGATTTGCACAATGAAAAGTGCGCGCGCGCCGCGACACCGCGATGCGGACAACCGAAGATGGAGAGGATGAAGAACTTGGCTCTGATACCACTGTTGGGTATGTGAGGAAGAGTGGGAAACACACAAGAAGCTCAAAGAAAGAAGCACTCACACAAGGAAGGCAATGGCTGGAATAGCTCTCTATTGATGAATGTTCCTAAAAAAAATAGGAGCTGAAATATATATCCCTAAGTACTAAGTACCACCACATATGAGTGACTCATGTATGTGGTAACATGGGGAAAAAACCTCTAGCCAGCACTAGAGTAAAAAGTGCCCATGTATAGGGAAAATGGTTCACATCAAAGCTACTAGAGGAACACGGAAGTGTAACAGGTCACACCCATTGTAAGTAGTGTTTTTTACACATATTTATTAATATAATTGTGTGTTTTCACCAAAAGACAGAGAGAGAGAGAGAGAGAGAGAGAGAGAGAGAGAGAGAGAGAGAGAGAGAGAGAGAGAGAGAGCTACAGGAAGTTGTTCTGTTGTAACCGCTAGTAGGCAAAGATAGAGCTCGAGGTGGTTGCCTCTAAGTCTGTCATTGTACCCTTACTCTTAGAGTGATAGTTAGAGTTTGTGGGCTCCCGTTGTCATGAAGATTTCGGAAACGGTGTGAAAATCGCGTGGAATGGACAAAATCGAGAAGGTGCAATGTGCACACGTATGAAAGGAGTGATGGTTATACATGTATGTTAGCACGTTATTGTGCACGTTGTCGTGGAGAAAACCGTCCCTAGCAGGAATCAATGGATAGTGTGCGTGAACCGGCCCTTACACATGGGCACATGTTTTGATATGTTTACATGGTTAAGTAGTACAGGTCGACGATGTAACTATCCTAGGTAGCACGAATTCATTAGGTAGGGAATCGAAGAGGATCTCTGTCCGAAAGGACAGAAAATAAAAGTGATGTAACATGTCTGTAACGGCTCTCTCTCCTTGTGCTATAAAGGGAGAGGGAAAGAGGCTGAGTGGGGATCGCGCGTTTTGAGAGGACGAAGTGTTGTCGGACTAGGAACCGAGCTCTCTCCTCCACCATTGTTGTTATTTCTATAGGGATTGTGGGTTAGGTTGGCTGCCTCTGCTGCATGTAAGCGCGCTTGCTTTCGGTAGAGGCTCCACCACGTGTGTTCGTATGTGTTGAGTCTATCACCGGTTGGGCGGTTGTAACATTGCAAGCTCTATAATTTATGTTGTTATTGGAATTGATTCTTTCGTTTCTGTCTCCCTACGTTCTTGCAAATCTCTCTCCCTTTGCTCCCTCACGCTCCTCGGTTCAGGGCCCCCGTGGTCCAAGGCGTGAGGAACCCGACGTGAATCAAGGCGACAGAGGAATCGAAAATGAGGGGGCCAAATCTCGCTGAAGCCATGGTGGCAACAGTCGATCGGATAGTAAGTGCTCGCGAGGGCATGGGCACCCTTGATAGGGCGATTGAAGCAATTGTCGACGCAATAGGCCGGTTCGATGGGAAGGACGCCACAAGTTATTTGGTGGCCTACCTGGACCGAAATGGTGAAGAGGGACATCCCGGAGGAGAGGCGTTTGGTTGGGTTCCCTCGGGTAGCAACACCGGGCATCCACGCAGAGGTGCTCGAGGTGCAGGCTGGATGCCGAACCTGGGGGGGAATTCGAAGCGCGGCTCCTCGAGCAGTACGGGCATGATGACACACTTCGGTTATTGAAGCGGGACTTTATGGATTGGGTAGAGACCCCAGGAAAGGGGAGGAATGTGTCGGCGCTCCTCCGGGAGTTTGAAGAATGCTTTGCACGTCTTTCGGCATTGGACAGGACCGTACTGAACACGAGCCATGTCCTTGTATTCGTCAAAGTTGTGGACGTGCGGGATCGGGAGCAAGTGGGTCTCTTGCTAGAGATGAAAGATGGGCTGACAGCCGACTGGGCCGTGGTAAAAGGGGTCTACAGCCGTTTTGACAAACGGCGTGAGTGGGTCGACAAGGGCTCGTCGGGGGCAGGAGCGGTTGCAGCAAGAAAACTCAAGGGACCCCCGCCGGCGCGTAAGGAGGAAACCCGGGATTGGCTTGAGACAGGCTCACCTGGTGTGCTCAAGGGCTTGTCCGACGGAGTGGCTCTGGAAGAGCTGACGCAGATGGTACGAGATGTCCAGATTGCACAAGCGAGGAGGGACGGCGGCGAGCAGGCTCACGACCGAAGGCCTCCGGGTGGGCATCGATGCTTGTGGTGTGACGCGGTTGGTCACATTCGGAAGGACTGTGTGGACTTCACAAAGCAATAAGGGCCAATGTGGTGTACCTATGGAACGGAAGGGTGCACGCTAGCGAGATCCGGAGAGCCTTGGAGCTGAATATCGAACGGGGAGGAATGAAGAGGTTGATGGAAGAAGCGGCGGCGCGCCACGCGGAGACCATCCACTACTACTCAGCGTCGGCAGAAATTGGGGTCGGGAGTGACGAAGGCCGAAAGACGAAAGACTCCGGGTTCTGGCCGGTAGTGCTAGAAGGCCTCACCGGTGTGCAGTTGAGAAGGGAGGAAGCGGATCGTGCGGAAAGAAGGGTCCAGGAGGTCAGCGGGTGGAGCGATCCGGTTGAAGAAAAAACCGGCTTCATGGAAGCCGCGTGCCAGAACTACGAGGTTCTGGTAGAAGACAAGCGTGTGGGAAAGGCCGGAGGGGCTGGACCCTCGTAGCAGTACGAGACCCGGTTTAGGCCGAAGCAAAATGACGTTGGTGCTGCCGGCACACCGGATAAAGCAAAGAAAGCCGGTTACCGGTTGAGCACCAAGATAGAAAGAACGACGGACCTGCGGAAGGTCCTTTGAGGAACGAATCCTCGACAGCAAGGTGGAGCTCTCACTGAGGGAAGTGTTTGGGATCGCCAAGAAAGAATTCCATGACTCCATCGTGTACTTGGTGAAGTGAAAAAGGCTTTCGAAGGAGCCGGAGCCGGAGAAGCCGGTGGAGGTGCGAACAACACACCTAGAAGACATGGCCCTGGAAGACGAGTTGGTGGAGAGCCACTACTCAAAGCTGCACTGGGCAAGAGCCACTACGGAGACCCCAGTTAGGATCAGGGACGTCCAGGAGCTAGTGGTGGCATTGGTAGACCACGGTTCGGAAATCAACCTGATGTCTGTGGACTTCTACAAGAAGGGCAAGTGGCCGATCAACACCAAGCATGGGTGGAAAATACGAGCAGCGACGTGCACCACGGAGGAGCTACATGGGGCATGCCCAAATGTATGGGTAAAAATCGGTGATGTCGAGATTGACCAACACTTCTTAGTGCAGGAGACATCCTCACACCCAGTGATACTCGGAGAACCGTACATTACAGCAGCATGCATGGAGACGAAAGTGCTAGATAATGGTTCGGCGTATGTGCGCGTGAAGAGTCAAGATGGGTGACAATTTGTCCAGTTTCTGACGGTGCAACCGAACCATGAGCGCAACCGCGAAACCCTCGGCGGCGAAAGGGCTATCAAGGCGTGGGGCCGCGATAGTCCGGACTCCCTAGAAACACCCCACACGTGTACCATAGGAAGGAAGCCCTATACAATAGATAGGAAATTTTGGTTCTCTGACAATGGAGGTTGTACGATAACTGGCATTAGCGGCTGGGAGAAGAAACGGACAGAGGAACGTCTCGGGGCGTACAGGGTCCTAGGCCTCGAAGATGAGATTGGTGGAGCCGTGGAGGCGCTCTTTCGACGACACCTTGGGGGAATTAAAGAAGGTGTTCAAAGAAGGCCTTAGCGAAGATCGGAGACGATTCCGGTTAATTCAGAAAAGATGTACGAGGTCATCGCCGACTTCGGGGAGAGGGTCGAGTTGGATCAAACGGCCCATGTGCATACGAAGTACAAGACTGTGGACCAGAAGGTGAGGACAGTCGTGGCACCCTTGCCGGAGGGCAGTGGGTTACGGATGAAAGGGGTCACGTTGGACCCAAGTCTACGGGATCCGGCCGGCATAGGACACCGGTTCACCAACATAACGCTACGGGAGCTCAAGGTTGGTGGGGGTGGCTTTCTACTGTCGGCGGAGGAGGAACGGTTTCGCAGAATGCTCGAAAGTCTCGGAAAGGCCTTCGCATTCTCGCCGAAAGAGATTGGGTGCGCGGACCCGACGGTCGTTGTGCCGATGGTTATCTTCACGGTACCGCATGTGCAGTGGAATCTCAAACCGATTCCAGTACCCAGAGCTCACATCCCGAAGCTGGTGGAGCTGCTGAAACAGAAGGTGGAGATGGGCATCCTCGCACCATTGAGTGCCCCATACTTGAATCAGTGGTTTACCGTGCCTAAGAAGAACGGCACATTGCGCTTCATTCAAGACCTTCAGCCGGTCAACAAAGAGACCATTCGGAACACAGAAATCGGACCGAAGATAGACGAGTTTGCATAGGCCTTCGCCAGAAGGTCGATCTATTCGGTCGGTGACCTATACTTGGGTGGGGTATGACCAGTTCCAACTAGCCGAGGAGAGCAGGGATGTCACGACGATGCGGACACCTCTCGGCTTAGTGCGGATGTGTACCCTACCGTAGGGAGGGACAAATTCAGTGGCGCACATGGTGAATGAGATGAACAAGGTGCTGAGGGACTGCATCCTGGACATCACCATGCCATTTCTAGACGATATACCGATAAAGGGATGCCCGGTGGAGGATAAGGATGAAACAGTTGGGCTGGTTGGATGCCGAAGATTCGTGGCGTACCACATTGATGACTTCGAGAAGGTGCTGCAAAGACTAGAGGGTGCACGACTCACCCTCTCTGGAGAGAAGTCGTCTTTCGGGCAGGCGGAGATCCTTGTGGTCAGTCACTTGTGTGGGCCTTACGGCCGGAAACTGACTCCGGCAAAGGTAGAGGCCATCTCCGGCAAACTGACTCCGTGATGAAGGAAGAATGTAGGACGATTACAGAGGTGCGGAGATTTCTCGGGGTGTGCGCGTTCTATCACATTTGGATCCTGCACTACGCACACGTCGCGGAACCGTTGTACGGGTTGCTAAAGAAAGGGCGAAATTTCGAATGGAGTGACGAACATATGGAATCGGTCCAGAGATTAAAAGAGGCATTTACCGCGGCGCCAGCTCTCCGAAAAGCGGTCTACAGCAAGGAGGTCTCCGTCTACGTAACTGTAGACACAAGCCAGACCGGGATCGGATGGGTGATCAATCAGGAGGACGAGAGTGGCGTGCAGTTCTCGATCTGGTTCGAGGCGAAGGTATTGAGCGAGTGACAGCAAGGATACGCCCAAGTCAAGCGTGAAATATGGGGTATCGTTTCGGCAGTCAAGGCCGACAAAGAATCGGGACAGAAGTAATAATTGAGACGGACTGTCTACCAATTCTCGGTATGGTTTCTGGATGCGCGACTCCGGACCTGGCAATGCTCAGGTGGATCACATACATCAAGTCCCTAAATCCGGAGATACGACACATCTCCAGTAAAGACAACACCATGGCCGATATGCTTTCAAGAGCACGGTTCGAAAACGAAGATGGCATGGTTTCAGAGAACGAAGAAGTTGGTGAGGACTTCTTCGAGTCGGCTCACATAGCGATGAGGGCAGGGAGCACTTCGGTGCTTAAGGAATTCGATGAGAGCAAGATGACGGGGAGTGACTCCAGATCGGTGGCTTCCTGAAGACGATGACACCGAAAGCGGTGTGGACAAGGGAAGAAAGAGTACCAATTCTTCCTACGGGACGGAAGCATATGGAAGCACCTGAAGAAGCAAGACGGAGTCCCACTCCGGGTGGTGGCAAGGAAGGAGGAGCAGGAAACATTGTTAATGGCGTGCCACGAGAGTCCTTGGGCCGAACATCGAGGGACATGGGCCACGTTCGAGAAGCTGAAGGAGAAATACTAGTGGCCGGGACTATACCGGGACGTGCATTAGTTCATAACAACTTGCGAAAGCTATCAGATGCATTCCATAGTCCGACATCAGGACGAGTTGCACCCGACTTACTCGCCGACCGTCCACTTCAAGTGGATGGTGGATTTGGTGACGATGCCGATGGGAGTAGGGCAGATGCGATACCTGGTGCTGGCACGAGAGGATCTGACGAACCAGGTGGAGGGCCAAGCATTACCAAACAAGACGACCGTGGCCGTGTACCAGTTCCTAATCGAGGAAGTGGTATGTCGGTACGGGTGCGTAGGAAAGATCATAGCAGACCATGGAGAACTGGATGCACAAGAGGCCGAAGAGTTGTTTGAAAGGTGAGGGGTTAAACTCTCACTCACCACGGCATACAATCCGGAGGCAAATGGGAAGGTGGAACATGGACACGAGCCAATCGTAAAGGCGTTGGTATGGGCCTGCGGAGGCCAAGTCGGGAATTGGCCGCGGCTCCTACCCTACGCGTTGTGGGCAGATCAAACTATGCACAGTTCGGTGACCAGGTTCATGCCGGCGGAGCTGATCTAAGGGCAAAAACCGATCATGCCGACGGAGAGAACGATCTCCTCGTGGGCCGTGGTGGATTGGAAAGATGAGATGAGCTGGGAGGAGTTGTTAGCCGCGCGAATCCAACAGCTTGAGCCAAGACCAGAGGATGTAGAACGAGCAACGGCGAAGCTGCGTGCGGCAAGGGCAACGAACAAGGGGCGATTCAACCGAACTCACCAACAACGACCAAAGAAAATTGAGGAAGGCGAATGGGTTCTAGTGTACGACAACAGCCTCGAAGTTTGCGGAAGTTTGCGAGGATGTGGTTCAGGCCTTACGCGGTGACAAGCGCCAATGGCAACGACACCTACCATCTCGCGGAGCTCGACGGAACGAGAATAGTTGTGCCAGTGGCCGGGAAGCAGATCAAGGCGTTCAAGAAGCGGCACGAGGACAAGCCGGACCCGGGGAGGTTCAGGCCTTACGCGGTGATAAGCGCCAATGGCAACGACACCTACCATCTCGCGGAGCTCGACGGAACGAGAATAGTTGTGCCAGTGGCTGGGAAGCAGATCAAGGCATTCAAGAAGCGGCATGAGGACGAGCCCGACCCGGGGAGGTTCAGGCCTTACGCGGTGACAAGCGCCAATGGCAACGGCACCTACCATCTCGCGGAGCTCGACGGAACGAGAATAGTTGTGCCAGTGCCCGGGAAGCAGATCAAGGCGTTCAAGAAGTGGCATGAGGACGAGCCGAACCCGGGGAGCGAGGATGATGATGATGACCGGTTCGGAGCAGGTGGCGAACCGGAGAGCGAAGATAATCGCGGGCCAGTCTTCTCCGGCAGAAGTCTATTCGGGCGCATACCAGAGGATCCGCGGTTATGTGGGGGCGGATGTCATGGAGAAAACCGTCCCTAGGAGGAATCAATGGATAGTGTGCATGAACCGGCCCTTACACATGGAGACATGTTTTGATATGTTTACATAGTTAAGTACAGGTCGGCGATGTAACTATCATAGGTATCACGAATTCATTAGGTAGGGAATCGAAGAGGATCTTTGTCCGAAAGGACAGAAAATAAAAGTGATCTAACAGGTCTGTAATGGCTCTCTCTCTCCTCGTGCTATAAATGGAGAGGGAAAGAGGCTGAGTGGGGATTGCGCGTTTTGAGAGGACGAAGTGTTGTCGGACTGGGAACCGAGCTCTCTCCTCCACCATCATTATTATTTTTGTAGGGATTGTGGGTTAGGTTGGCTACCTCTGCTGCATGTAAGCGCACGTGCTTCCGGTAGAGGCTCCACCACGTATTTCAGCGCGTGTGTTCGTATATGTTGAGTTTGTCACCGGCTGACCGGTTGTAACATTGCAAGCTTTGTAATGTATATTGTTATTGGAATTGATTCTTTCATTTCTGTCTCCTTGCGTTCCTATAAATCTCTCTCCCTCTGCTCCCTCACGCTCCTCGGTTCAGGGCCCCCGTGGTCCCGCCTTATTTCATACGCGTGAGCGTAACAACACGACAACGTGTGATGTATGTTTAGGTGTTCATGACACAAAATATAAAAATAAACCTAGGGCCTAGTGAGATTGAGTGCGTATAGAGAGGGGTGCAGGAAAGATTTGAACCTTATACCTTTAATGTAGAAGAGAATTGATTCAGCACTAGGATTTTTATCATACACTTAAAACTTTATGTATTTACTTTTCATATTCAAATTACATACGAAACAACAATACAAAACCGTGTGCACAAAACCATGGTTTTAAGATGGTTTCATGCATGTCACAAAGCAAAACTGTGTGCGCAGAAACCAAGGCTCCAAGCCCATGGTTTTGTCCATGGAAAAACCTACAAAACCCCCTAGTAGGGCTTGTGTAAACGGGGGGTCAGTTTGGAGATCATCATCATCAATAATAATAATAATGTAATACTCTTCTTATTCTTCTTCTTGACATCTATCTTCTTCTGAAGTATAAAAATCTTCGATTTTCTCAAATGTGACATTAGTTTCCTCGACTCCTACATACACATCGTCATCTTGGAGCACACGGAGGCGGTGTGGAAATTGAAGGAGAGGCTGATGGCAGCACCAGCTCTACGGAAGGCAGTATACAAGGCAAACACTCTAGTTTATGTAACGGTGGATACAGGTCCGATCGGAATCGGGTGGGTGATTAGTCAAGATTACGAGGTCAGCACACGGTTCCCCATCCGGTTCGGTGCGAAGGTGTTGAGCGAGTGGCCACAAGGATACATCCAGGTTAAACACGAACTAAGGGGTGTCGTTTCGGCGGTTAAGACCGATAATGACTACTTGATCGGGACGGAAGTGGTAATCGAGACAGACTACCTACCGATCCTCAATATGTTTTCCGGATGCGCGAATCCGAACCTCACAATACTCAGGTCGATCGCATACATGAAGTGCCTGAATCCGGATATACGACATATCTCCGGAAAGGACAACACCTTGGCCGATATGCTCTCAAGAGCACGATTTGAGGATGAGGACAACATGATGTCGGAAGACGAAGAGGTCGGCGTGGACTTCTTCGAGTCGGCTTGAGCGAGGGCGAGCTGACGGGGCACTCCGGCCTTGAGCGAGTTTTACGGAACTGACTACGACGGGGAGTGGCTTTGAATGGGACGGTTCCTAAGCATGATGTCGCCGGACGCCACATGGACGAAGGAAGAAATGAGCCGGATCCGGAAGAAGGCTTACCCGTTCCTCTTACGGAACGGTAAAATATGGAAGCACCCAAAGAAACGGACTGACACACTGTTTCGGGTGGGGGCAAAGAAGGAAGAACAATCGGCGCTCCTGTTGAAGTTTCACGAGAACCCCTGGTATGGACACTGGGGAACGTGGGCCACATTCGAGAAACTAAAGGAGAAGTATTGGTGGTCGGGATGTACTGGGACGTGCACAATTTTGTAACGACATGTGAGAGTTGCCAAATGCATTCCGGAATCCGGCACCGAGATGAGTTACACCCGACCTACCTTCCAGCCATACCCGACCTAGTGCTTGTGAGGGATAGATGTGGTACCTAGTGCTTGTGAGGGATAGATGTGGTACCTAGTGCTTGTGAGGGAAGACTTGACAAACCAGGTGGAAGGTCGAGTGTTGGCGAACAAGACAACCGCAACCGTATGCCTGTTCCTAATCGAGGATGTAATTTTCCGGTACAGGTGTGTGGGTAAGATCATGGCCGACGAGGGGAACTACATGCGCAAGTTGAGGATTTGTTCGACCGAGTAGGGCACAAACTTTCACTCACCACGTCATACAATCCGGAAGCCAATAGGAAGGTCGAGCGCGGGCACGGGCCGATTGAGAAGGCCATTCATAGTACAAGCATGCGAGGGTCAAGTGGGAAACTAGCCGAGGCTCCTACCTTACTTACAATGGGCCAACCAAACTACGCACAGTTCGGTGACCGGATACATGCCGACCGAGCTTATGTTTGGACAGAAACCAATCATGCCAATGGAGAGGATGATCTCTTCATGGTTGGCAGTCGACTGGTCAGAGGAGATGAGCCGGGAGGAGCTGTTGGCGGCATGGATCCGTCAACTCGAAAGAAAGCCAGAGGACATGGCATGAGCGAAGGCATAACTACAAAAAACACGGAGAAGAACAAGGGCCAGTTCGACTGGACACACCGGCTCATGCCGATGAAAATCGAGGAAGAGACTGGGTGTCGTTCTACGACATCAACCTCGACAACCAACAGCGGTCGACCCGGAAATTCACTAGGCGATGGTTTGGGCCCTGGTGACGAGCGCAAACGACAATGCGACTTACCACCTTGCGGAGCTCAACGGGACAAGAATCTTAGTTCCAGTCGTGGGAAAAAGAATCATGGCCTTCAAGAAATGGAATGAAGCAGAACCGGATCTAGAGATCCAAGACGGGAGCGCTAGCGAGGAGTCGGACGAGGACCAACAGGTGACAATGTGGAGGAGAACGAGTAATGAAGGGCGGGAATCCCCACCGCTACACTACATGGCACATGCTGGAGGATGAGCGGTTTGGTGGGGATGGATGTCGTGGAGAATTCCGGTCATAGAGGGAAACGGAGCCGGACGCGCCGGAATGGGTGTTTACATGGATGTGGACAAAATTTTAGCTTTATGTATGAAAACATGTAAATGGCATAGGACCAGTAAGTACTAGGGTGTAGGATTTAATGGGTGCTTTAAAGGTCCCACACAGATAGAGAAGAATATGGGAGTTTGCCTTCCCACCAAATGCTCCTTCCCTTTCTCCAGGAATCCTTCTGGTTGCTGCATGTAGATCTCCTCTTCGAGGTCACCATGAAGGAATGTCGTCTTCACGTCCAGCTACTCTACCTCGAGGTCCATGCTTGCCGCTATACTCAGCTCCGTCCGGATGGAGGTCATCTTTACTACTGGGGCAAATATCTCGTCGAAGTCCACGCCCTTCTTCTATTGGAACCCCTTCACCACGATCCTGGCTTTGTATCTTAGGGGGTTGCTGCCATCTCCCGGTTTCAACTTCTACACCCACTTGTTTCAGAGTGCCCACTTTCCTTTCGGCAAATCCACCAATTCGTACGTATGGTTCTCATGCAGGGAATCCATCTCATCCTGCATGGCACTTAATCATTTGCGGCTATGGGCATCACATTTAGCTTCCTTGAAGCTTTCTGGCTCCCCCTCATCGGTTAGGAGCACATGCTATGCATCTGGAAATCTCTAGGGGGCCCTTCTCTCTCTAAGAGGATATCTCCGTCTTTGGCTTTCGGCAACCGGCTCCTCTATTTGTTCTTCATCCGAATCCGATTCGGGGTCTTGGCTGGTTCCGGTTTCAACTATTACTTCTTCTTCGGCCTGTCTTGTCTCCTTACCGTCACTGGCCAGTTCATCGAGTGCTAACCGGTCTCTTGTCGGTTGGGTTTGCTCATCGTAGAATCAATCCTTACCGGTCGACTCGGAGTTCATTATCTTCTTCTTCGACTCCCAGTCAACGAGCGTCTTGTCCTCCATGAAGATAATATCTCGACTCCGGAATACCTTCTTGTCGGCCAGGTCCCACACCCGGTAGCCGAACTCATCGTTGCCGTTACCGAGGAATATGCATGGCCGGGTCTTCGGATCTAATTTTTCTCTCCGGTCCTTAGCTACATGTACATACGCAAGACACCCGAATACCTTCAGATGCCGGTAGGACACTACCTTACTGGTCTAGACTCTCTGTGGCGTGTCTCCGTCCAAGGGTACTGAGGGTGATCTGTTTATCACATATGTCACCATCGACAATGCCTCAGCCCAAAACTTTTTGGGTAGTTTTGCATGCGCCAGCATACTCCGGACCCTCACCATTATGGTCCGGTTCATCCTCTCAACCAGCCCGTTTAGTTTCGACGTCTTCGGCACAGTAAATTCGAGCCGGATTCCCTTCGAGCGGCAGTACTCCTCGAACTGCCCCTGGTATTCTCCTTCGTTATCTGCTCAAACTGCCTTCAGCTTCCAGCCGGTTTCTCTTTCCACTCTCGCGTGGAGTTCTTTGAAGACGGATAGCACCCGATCCTTCGTCTTCAACGGTGTGGCCCACAGCTTCCAGCTGTGGTCATCTATGAACGTCATGAAGTACTGCGATCTGGCATGTGACTTCGTGTCCACTTGACACACATCAGTATGCACCAACTCCAATGGTGCATTACGTCTCATCGGTGGCCTCGATCAGAAGGAGGTCCGGTTTTGTTTACCGGCTAGGCAGTCAGTGCACCTCTCAAGATGCACGTTCTTCACTGGAATGAGGTTGTCATCGGCAAGCCTCTTCATCCCCTTCACGCTCATGTGACACAATCTCTTGTGCCATAGCTCACCGGCAGTATCGGAAGCCACGCTACGCTCACTTCTTCCGGGCATAACCGGGCATTCATCAGGTACAGTGTGTTGACCTTCCGGGCCCGAGCAACAATCAAGCTCCCTTTGCTAAACTTCATAACACCGTTCCGGATGCTACCCGTGTAGCCTTCATCATCTAACCGACCAGCTGATATTAGGTTCAGTCGAACCTCCGGAACGTGTCGGACATCCTTCAGCAGCAATGTGCATCCGGTTGGTGTTGTCAACCACACGTCTCCTATGCCGACAATTCGGCATGTACCTTCATTCCCCATCCGGACACAACCGTGATCACCGGTTGTGTAGGATGAGAAGTATTTACGATCCGGGGTAAGGTGGAACGACGCTCCGGAATCAACAACCCACGTTGTCTCGTCGCCGGCAAGGTTCAACTCACTCTCCTCGGTGATGAGCATCAACTCTTCTTCACTTGCCGCGATTGCCGTCGTTCCCTTCCAATTCGTCCCCCTCCGGTCTTTGCCGTTCTGGTCCGGTGTCCGCTTCGAATCGGTACCGTCGGTTTCCTTATCTTTTCGGAAGTGCCAACAGTTCTTCTGGAAGTGTCCCGGCTTGCCGCAATAGAAGCAGGTAGGCCTCCCCCTTGACTTTGACCGTGTCCCCAACTTCTCCCGATTCTAGGGACTATAGTTCCTTTGTCTTCCGCGTTCCAATTCGATAAGGAGTGCTTTGGAGTCGGAGCTCGTATCCTTATCTTTCCAACGCGCCTCCTCATCTAGCAAGCTCGACTTCACTCTTTCTAGGGATAACCGTTTCCCTTCCGGCCCGGCATTGCCCAAAGTGACAACCAACATCTCCCAGCTATCTGGGAGGGAACCAAGTAGGAGTAGTGCTAGTACCTCATTGGCGAGAGGTACTTCCAATGATGTTTCCTGGTGGATTAGCCCCTGGAAGGCATTCATGTGCTCCGCCATGCTAGAGCCATCTTGGTACCGGAGTCTTACTAGCTTCCGAAATACTGAAACCTGATTAACAACATTTTTGTTCTGAAACATAATGCCGATCTTCTCCTAGAGCTCATGAGCCTTGCTCTCTTCATTGAAGTTATTGTATAGAATCATGTCGATGAAGCACCGTATGTATGTCGTTGTCTTCATGTGCATCACCTCCCATATCGTGGCATCGATTTTGTCCGGTCTCTTGTCCCTGAACTAAACCGGCAACCAAAGGTCTTTAACCACGAGCATGTCCCTCATCTTCGACTTCCACACGGAATAGTTAGAGTCGGTGAGCTTGAACATGCCTCCCAACGAATCGTCCGTTTGTCTGTGTCGTTTCGCTCTGATACCAGTTTGATAGGGCTTTACGCGGAATAATCTCTGGCGACAACCAAAGGGTAAATCACTTTATAACAATCAAACACAGAAGAAATGGGAATGGAGGTAAGTGCACGAACAGGAAAAAAGAATACACAGGATATTAACGTGGAAAACCCTGAGAGGGAAATACCACGGGAGTCTACAGACTCCAAACTATCACTATGTAAAGTAATACAACAGGGAGCACAGAGGCAACGACCTCTTCTTGCTCACAATCTTCGCCTCGCGGCGCTTACAACAGAGACACAATCTCTGTATATCGCTCTCTCTCTCTCTCTCTCTCTCTCTCTCTCTCTCTCTCTCTCTCTCTCTCTCTCTCTCTCTCTCTCTCTCTCTCTTTTCGCACTATACAGAAGTTACACCAATAACTCTATCATCATCTATTAAGTTTGCCCTAGGTCATATTTATACTAATATGACTTTTGGGCTATTTACAAATATAGCCCAGTGGGCTCTCTAGAACATATTTACATATATGTCCCTTCCATCTGATGAGAGGTTGTGACCGGGCCTGCAACATCCGGTTCTTACCGGGTCTTCCTTGTCGAGTACTCGTCATCCGGTTCTCATCGGGTCTTCCGTTGCCGGGTATTCGTAATCCGGTTCTCACCGGGTCTTTCGTTGCCAGGTACTCCACATCCGGTTCTTACTGGGTCTTCTGTTGCCGGGTACTCGTAATCCGGTTCTCACCGGGTCTTCCGTTGCCGGGGTACTCCACATCCGGTTCTTACCGGGTCTTCCTTTGCCGGGTACTCCACATCCGGTTCTCATCGGGTCTTTCATTGCCGGGTACTCCACATTCGGATTCAACACTGTTCTTCTCACTTCCCATCCGGAGTGACCTGTTTCCTAACAGTTTGTTCGACTCAGTCGCTCATTCGGCCCACTCAGCCGAAATGAGATCGAATCTCTTCTAGAGTTTCGATTTCATCTTCATTAAGAGGCATCTCGGCCTCACTTGCCTCATCCTCAGAATTCGGAATGGAGTGGATGGGAGTTGGAGGCACGTACCATGAAGTCAATTTGTCGAAACCGGCATCTCAGCTTACTTAGACTTCTTTCATGCTAGGGTTATAACAGTTATAACCCATCTGCTCATCCAAGTAGCTGACCAAGATACATTTTTCGGCTTTCGTGCCATGCCCACTTCATCTGCTTTTCCTTTGGCACATGCACATATGCAACGCTACCAAAAACCCTAAACTATGCCAAATTCGGCTTCTTCCCGAAGTACAGCTCATGTGGCGACACTCCTCAATTTGCAAAAGTCTAATTCTGCAGGTATACCGCCATCCTGACGGCTTTGACCCAATAAACTTCAGCATATGCTTCTCTTCAAGCATCGGCCTGACCGCTTCTTCGATCGTCCGATTATTCCTCTTGGCCACGCCATTGTGTTGCGGCGTGTATCCGTAGGAGAATTGATGTCGAATTCCTTCCTTTTGGAAATAACTAGAGAACTGGTTAGAAAAGTAGTCTTTCCTGCCATCAATCCTTAGGCACTTGACTTTTCAGCCTGTCTTCCGTTCAGCAAGCCTCTTCACCTTTAAGAAACAAGAGAAGACTTCACTTTTCTTCTCGATTAGGCACACCCAAGTGAGCCAATTGTAATCTTCGATGAAGGTTATAACGTAATGACTTCCACCGATACTCATGTTTTGCATTGGTCCCCATACATCCGAATGAATCAAATCAAGCTTGTTTCGACTCCGATTTCTTTCATTTGGGAACGGAAATCGGTTATGCTTCCCTAACTGGCAGGCGTCGCAAACCTGGCCATTTCAGCTATTGAATTTCGGCAAGCCTTTTCTTCTACATCTCACAAAGCCGGGGGAAGTTGACATAGCCGAACCGTTTGTGCCACAAGTCGATGTCCGGTTCAACTTCTTGCCTCTTGGCGAACATAGCGGTGCCTACGTCATTCATTTCGAGGATGAACATCCTCCCTTCTCGGTGCCCTTGCGTGATTACCTTGCCTTCCTCTTCAATGAAGTATCCGAGATGAGTAAATCAAACTTGCATGCGCTGGTCAACGATTTGTCAGACCAACACCAAGTTATTGGTCATTATGGGCACATGCAAGACATTCCTCATGATTCCCTTCTGGCCGACATGGCTCAGAGGGACATCTCCAATGTGTTCGATGGGGTGAGGGGTGTCATCCCCAGTTTCGATAACCTCCGGTTGCTCTTGCTTCTCTAGAGTTGAGAACCACTCCTTGTGATTCGTCATGTGGTTCAACGCACCTGAATCCACATGTCACACCTCATTCGACCTTGAGGTGTTCACCACCATTGAGTTGGCTTTGTGCCTCACCATGAAGGCTGGGCCCGCTTCGGCTCGCCCTAAGCCTTCGGCGTAGTGCGATCTCTAATGCCTATCCGCGTCTCCTCGGCTTGATCCCGCCTTATTCGAATCGGCTTGCTTTTTCTAGTAATCTCTCTCTCTGTGGCCCTTCCAGACACAATACTAACAGTTCTCTGGCGATCTTGACTCCCCCTACCCATGGAGGGTGCGGAACTGTTATCGGCATTTTGATTATGCCTCAAGTTCTACCCTTGTCAGCCGCTTCCGTTACGTGTAAACCCGCCTCGTCCACCACAACCACAAGACCGATCCACCTCCGTGTACAACATCTTGTTGCCGGTGTGCGTACTCGTCAACGCACCCGAGTGGTTTTCTTCTATGAGAAACATCAATTGTAGCTCGAAAAATGAAGTCGTATTCTCCCTCGTGCAGACCGTTGTTTGGAATGCTCCGAAATTCGACGCCAACTCTCCAAGGCAAACCTGCACCATTTCGTCCTCCTCGACGTTCACGTTAATGAAGGCGAGAGAGTTGCAGATCTCCTTGATCTTGGAGGTGTAGTCAGCCACCAACATGTCTCTTTGTCAAATGTTGCTCAACGTTTTCTGGATGTGGTGCTCGCGACAAAAATCTTCTTCAGATTTCCCCAAGCATCCTTCGGTGTCCTGGCATCCCGATTGTAGCTCAAAGGCTGATCGCTCACACAGGATGCAAAATAGTAGAAAACTTTTCTTTGTGCTTGTTCTTAGGCCGGAAAATCTCTGTGTGTCAACTCCAGTGCTACATCATTAGCTCCTTCGACGTAACTCCACTAACCATGCCCGAGGAGGTACTGCTCCATCTTGTATGACCAAGATGCATAGTTCCTCCTATCAAGCTTTCCATTCCTCTCTCCATGTTCCTATCTTTTTCTTTTCCGAAAAACGAGAAAACTTGTCTCTGTCTTGTTCACTTGCTTTTTTGTCGGGTGTAGAGGAGTCTCAACAGTCACACTGTGATACCATGTAAAAGAATACGTGTGCGGAAGCATATGCGATAGACACTGAGTACACAGATCAGAAACTCGATAGTTTTAGGTAAACATAGAGAATGGTGTAAAAGAGAGAGAGAGAGAGAGAGAGAGAGAGAGAGAGAGAGCAGACAATAATTTTTATTGCGAATAATAAAAACTCTCTATGTACATAAATTGTGCTCAGTGAACGCTTTTTATACAAGCCCCTAGCAAGTGGGCTGACACAAGTACCATCAGTACTTGAATGCGCATAAATGAGCCTGACACTAATTCTGCCTACAATATTCCTATTTACTATAATAGAAATATAGACCCTCAACAACCTTTCGGAATCCTTTCGACTAGGCTCATAGCCTGCAGCCCTCGGCCCTTGGTTCTCGGTTCCTTCAGCTTTTGGCTTCTTCAGTCGATTCAGCCCATGTTGAGCTTGTCTCTCAACATCCTTCGTGCCGCTCATATATCTCAAGATCCTTTGAGTGCACTGAAGGTGTTCAATGGTAGGTTACAACATAAATTGATTGATCAATCCGATCAGATAGCTCAAGTCCGGCCGGGTGATAGTCAAGTATATGAGGCTTCTGACAATCTATCGAAACTATGTCACGTTGTATGCCGTTCCCGATCCTTGGCGAAGCTTAACATTTCTTTGTAGAGGATTTGCGACGGATTTACAATCCGTCATTTTGAACTTGAAGCACATACTCAATACATAGTGTCGTTGACTGATCACTACATCTTTCGAGGTGCAGATCACTTTGATCATGAGGAAGAAATGAAGGTCCCCCAAGTCCTTCATCTCAAACGATGCCGCCAATTGAGACTTCATGTGGTCGATTTCCTCCGGGTCGGCACTGACGATGACCAAGTCATCCACATAGAGTAATATGTACACCGGGCGGAGCTGATCTTGTCGGATGAACAAAGACGAGTCCGACTGAGATGGAGCAAACCCCATCCGACACAATCTCTACGAGATCTTTGCATTCCACGCTTTTGGGGCTTGCTTGAGTCCGTAAAGGAACTTCCTCAGTCTGCAAACTGCCAATGTGTGCAACTCGTATAGAAAATCGGGGGGTTGTACCGTGTACACATTTTCCTCAAGCTTGCCTTGCAGGAATGTGTTCCCTTACATCCATTTGATGTAGATTCCACCCCTTTGTCAATACTATAGCTAGGAAAATGTGGACGGTTTTCATCTTCGTGAAGGCCTCATCATAGTTGATACCGTGTAGTTGCGCATAGCCCTTAGCCACAAGTTGGGACTTGTACTTGTTGACCGAGTTGTCGGTGTTGTATTTTACCTTATACACAAACCTGCATCCAATCGTCTTTAATCCTTTTTGGAGGTCAACAAGGTTCGATGTCTCATTTTCAGTTAGTGCATGAATCTCTTCCTCCATGACCACTCTGCATTTGGCATCATGCGAGGCGTCCACATAGCTCTCTGGCTCATGTATCTCCGCCACTTTGGTCGTGTATGCATAATGGTGCGTCATGTACTCATTATACCCATACTAGATGTCTGTTTTCTTCTGGCAGGTTGATCGGCGCAACCTTTCGTTGGCCGTCTTCAAGGCCCTCTTGGACGATTCCGACCTCCACTCTCCATTCTTGAGGTTTGTCTTCAGTCCTGGCCTCGTTGCATTCACTCCGATCTAACATGCTCGCATCTGTGCCGTATTTCATCATCATCTTCTTCCCCTTCTTTTTGTGGGTAAGTTGCCTCCTCCGCTTCATACGTGGGAATTGCATGGACAAGTCTCCACTATTGGCCAACTCCTCATCGGGCTCATCCCCTCATTCAGCCCGCTTAGCTGAAATGAGATTGGACTCTTCTCTCGAGTGCCAATTTCTTCCTCAATCATGAAGTCGGCCTCATTGGACTGATCCTCAAAACTCGGTAGCCGAACAAGGGGGTTGTAGACAAAGGCAAGTACCATGAACCCAATTCGTCAAATACAACATCACGACTAACTCGAACCTGTTTCGTCCAGGGGTTATAACACTTATAGCCCTTCTGCTCTCCGATTAGCCGACAATAATGCACTTCTCGGCTTTGGCATCCAACTTGCTTCACTTCTCTTTCGGCACATGCACGTATGTGATGCTGCCGAACACCCTCAAGTATCCCAAATTCAGCTTTCACCCAAAATATAGCTCATGTGACGACATTCCTCTATTTGTAGATGTCCAATTCTGTAGCTATACAACCGTCTTAATGACTTCGGCGTAGTAGAACTTGGGCACGTGCTTTTCTTCAAGAATTGCCCTAGCCGCTTCGTCAATTGTCAAATTCTTCCACGAGGCTACGCCGTTATTCTCCGGCATATATTTGTGGCTATCAAATTCCTTCCTTCTGCAGATAGCTTGAGAATTGGTTGGAAAAATATTCTTTTCCACCATCGGTCCTAAGGCATATATATGATGTTTCGGCTAATATCTCGTTCGTCAAGACTCTTCAACTTCAAGAAACAAGAGAAGAATTTGCTCTTCTTCTCGATGAGACATGCCCAGGTATGTCGAGTATAGTTGTCGATGAAGGTTACAAAGCAATGGCTACCACTGATGCTCATTGTTGGCTAGTTCGGATGACCAAGTGTGGAAGGGGCGGAAAATGGTTATGAGTCAAATTAGTAGTGGGTAGGACCGAGTGAAGCGAGAGTAGGAAATAGGGAGTAGAAAAATAGTAAAGTATTGAATACACAATAACGGTTCATGCACAGTAGTAACTGTCATGAACACTATAAAAGGGCCATGGGAATCTTGTAAAAGTTAATAGAATACACTGTAACATTGCGCTTGTAATATAATTCTGTTTTGCCTTGATACTCAAAGACAGTTACTTTGTCGTGTCTTCTCTATGTTGAGTCTTCCACGTCCTGCCTAAATGTTGCATAACCAGTTCGTTGTAGCCGTCTTGGTCATCTCCATAGTCGCGCCATCAATTCTCTGTTTGATTCATACGTAAGTCCATACAGTTCGGAGACCCCGAACAATTCGAAGCGATACTAACTCCTTTCGCCGAACACAAGACCTTGAGTCGAATAAGCAAAGGACCAGATATTCGACACCATGTTATCCAGGTCCGCTAACACTCACGTTTTGTGCCAGCCCCCAAACATCCAAATGGATCAACAGTGATTGTCGGGACATGCAGAAAATTCGTCATTATTCCTCTTTGGCCTACATGGCTAACAGGGATGTCTTCGATGTGTTCGATGGGGTGAGGGGTGTCACAGCTGGTTTCAATGAAACTCTGTTGTTCCGGCTTCTCCAGAGTCAAGAACCAATCCTTCTGATTCGTCATGTGGTTGGATGCTCTAGAATCAACGTACCACACCTCGTTCGATTTGGAGGTGTTCGCCACCATCAAATTCTCCTTGTGCTTCATTACGAATGCGTAGAGCGATCATTGATGCCTTTCTCCATCTGGACGATCCGATTTGGCTTAGTCCAAACCCGATTTTTTCTTCTAGCACTTACTCTCTTTGTGACACTTCCGGCCACAATACCAACAGTTGGTGGCTTTTCCTTGCCGGCTTCTACCAAGACCCTAACTCCCCTTACTCGTGGAGGGTCCACTACTATTGGCACTAAGTGGAAGGATTGCGCATTCCTTTATTAGATTCCTTTAATAAATGTGCACTTTTTAGGCAATATATAGAAACTTGATACACCAGTATCACATGTTCTTCAACCCATATAGAACCCAATAAATTATTAATTTAACAATTAAAATAATTGAAAAAAGTTGATTACGGTGGAAGTACAGCAAGTCACGACACGTCAGCAAACAAAAAATGCTGATTGGGCCACGCAAGATGAGAGATACAACAGACTGCCCAAGCATGGGTTGAAAAAGCAAACGCGGCGAATACGGAGGGAGCGCATGCAGAAGGAGTCCGCAAACACGATGGAGCTATTGGAGGAAGAGGGACTATCTCCGGACCCCATATGGCAAACACTGACAGGCTGCGAGATAACGTTAACCATGGGGAAGCTGTTGCAACTAGTCCCAAGATTCCGCCAGGCCGTGGAAGAGCGGATAACGGGTAGACCGGGGGTAAGCATCGCCGCAAATTTTACGGACATTAGCGACGAACCGACAGTGGTGGATCACCACAACCCGGCTATTAAGTTGATACTACACGGTCAGGAAATCCCAGGATGCGTAATCGATGGCGGCTCGGGTGTTAATGTAATTAACGTGAAGACATGCGAAGAATTGGGAATTTCAGAATGGGAAGCTTGCCCATTTTGGCTTCGCATGGCGAATACCCGCTCAATACGACCATTGGGGTTGATACGCAAGGTAGGCATTATCATGGGAGGACATCGCTTCGACCTCTCGGCGGTAGTCCTCACCCTTGACGCCCCAGGGGCGTATCCTATGTTGCTCGGCAGATCGTGGCTTCGTTCAGTGAATATCAAGCAGAGGTGGCAACACAAGTGTACCAGCTTTCGACGCGGACGCACCAAGGTCTGCGTACCAACAGAGGAAATGGCGACACAACCTACGGGCATAACACCATTGTACGTAGAGGATATAAATATGTTGGCTGGGGTGGATGATATAGAATTAGAGATATACCTAGACGAGCACCCTCGGATTATTCCGCTGTTCGAAATCGACGTCATCGAAACTGCGGCGGAATATGCCACGCCCGCTACACTCCACGACGAGGCTTACAAACCAAACCCGGAGTTAATATTAGAACTAAGCAGAGCACGAGCAGCGTTCAAGAGGGAAATGGAAATTTCACGGCGAGTCACTACCTCAGCCCTGGAAGAAGTAAACGTGAGTACGACGTCAGAACCCCTTTTCCTCTCCATCGCAAAAGAATTAATGCCGGATCAGAGAGACGTGATGATATCACTACTTAGGAAGTATAAAGATGTGTTCCCCCAGGCTCACGAGGACATGAAGGGGTTAGATCGGAAGTTCTATCAACATAAGATCAATTTAGCAACTAACGCGAATTTGGTCCAGCAGCGTCGATACCGCATGAACCCAAACTACGCGGCCTGCGTAAAAAAAGAAATTGACAAACTCCTCAAGGTTGGATTCATACGACCAGTTAAACAAGCTACATGGTTAAGCCCGATAGTAGTCGTACCAAAGAAAAATGGTAAAATACGGTATGCATGGACTGCCGGAAATTAAACGTCGTAACCATTACGGACGCATTCCCTTTACCTTTCACCGATAGCGTATTGGACGCCGTCGCGGGGCATGACATGTACAGTTTTTTAGATGGCTTCAGTGGGTACAACCAAGTACGCATGCACCCCGACGACCAAGAGAAGATGACATTTCTCACGGACTGGGGAGTCTATGTTGCAGTCATCATGATGTTCAGACTAAAGACGGCGCCGGCGACATTTCAACAGACAATCCCGGAGATTTTTGGGGAATATATTCCGGCCTTCATGCAAGTTTTTTTAGACGATTTTGCGGTATATGGGACAACAACCGACCATTTTACGCATCTGCAATTGTGCCTAGAGCGTTGCCGAACCGCACGCTTAAGCCTGAATCCCACCAAATGTGCCTTCAGCGTTACTAGCGGGGCTCTCCTCGGCCATATAGTTAGCAAGGAAGGGATAGCGGTCGATCCGAATAAAATCTCCGTGATTAATCACGCGAAAACACCGTCAAACGCGAAATCACTTAGCCAGTTTTTAGGACAAATACGATGGCACTGTCGGATGATACGGTATTTGGCGGACTTTGCCACGCCGTTACATGCCGCCGTTCATCGGACTCCCTTCCAATGGACAATTACGGAAGAGAAGGCATATGATGCGCTAAAGGTAATGCTAACATAGGCACCCGTCGTACAGCCACCAGTTTGGGCGAAGCCATTCCACGTGTTCGTAGATGCCTCGGACATAGCAATAGGTAGTGCGTTAATGCAGCTCATGGAGCCAAATTGGTACCGGCTGGTGTACTATGCTAGTCGGAAATTATCAACGGCTGAGCGTAAGTATTCCACAACGGAACATGAGGCATTGGGTATGATCTACATCATCAATAAGTTCCGGCATTATCTATTAGGGCGGAAATTCACATTTCACGTGGATCATTTGGCACTGCTATATTTGGTAGAGAAACAAGTGCTGACGGGGAAATTGGCGAGATGGATGTTGCTGTTTCAAGAATTCGACTTTGTAATTTAGCACTGCCCGGGTACGCAACACATAGTGGCAAATTTTTTGAGCAGAATCGATAATGGAGAAACGGCGCAAAGGGATGACGACGACTTTTCGGATGCAGACATTCTACGGGTAGCAACGCTAGCAGAACGAATGGAAAAGACCTTCCCGGATCGGTGGCTCATGGAAATGACATACTTCTTGACCACGAGGTTATCGCCACCCCAATTACGGATGGATGAGAAACAACGACTGGCCATCCGGAGTCGAAATTTCTGTTTAGTGGAAGACATACTATACCACAAGGGCAGTGACGGCATCTGGAGGTGCGGAATACGGCAGGATGAGAAGGCCACGGTTCTACGCGAAGCCCATTGTGGTACGGCGGGAGGACATTACGCGGGTGATGTTACGGCCCGGAAAATTTGGCAAGCAGGACTTTGGTGGCCGACGACGCAAATGGACATGTATGAATATTGCAGACAGTGCGATTTATACCAACGACTAGGCCAGCCCACAGAAATCGCAAAAATGCCACACCAACCAGTGTTGCCACTAGATCCTTTCCAAAAGTGGGGGCTAGATTTCGTGGGACCTTTTACCCCGACGACCACTCGAACAGGCAATAAGTACATCCTGGTGGTTACGGATTACTACACCAAGTGGGTAGAAGTGAAACCACTACGCAAGAATACCGCGGCAGTCACAGCGAAATTCCTGTACGAACACATCTGGTGTCATTTCGGCTGCCCTATCGAGCTCATTAGTGACCAAGGGAGTCACTTTCTGAATATGGTCATCAGCGAACTGACCCAACATTACGCGGTGGTGCAAAAGAAAAGTACGTCGTATTACTCGCAGGCAAATGGCTTGGCGGAATCCACGAACTAAACCCTCCAAACTATCCTCAAAAAGATAGTCATTGAGAACAAGACGGATTGGGACACCAAGTTGCATAGCGCGTTATGGGTAGGAATGAGGAGCATTTATGAGGATGCGGCGGCGGTTAGTCAACAAGAAATTGCAAACCTCAAGAAATCTGTAGAACAAGCACGCAACTGTTGCCAAGCCATAATAGACAACGTGTGCATCCTTCTGCAAACGAATCGTAAGAGGTTTACAGCACAATTAAAATCGGCGCTAGATAAAGGATGGATGGCGTGGGTTGCACAAGCAGCAGAATTGCATACGTATCGAGCGGACTGGGAGAAACGAAGGAAAGATGGTTGAGGGTTCTACAAACTCAATGAAGAAAGCATTGCGGCAGTACGCGAGGACCTAGCACAGGACTATCGTACGCTAGCGGACCAACATTCCGAGGAATTCGCGCAACTACTAGATGATTTTGGCGAAAGTCAAGAGGACCTGTATTACCAGACGAGGAATCCATCGCGATACCAAATCCGGATACTGCCGAACAAGAGGAACCTCAGGCCATGTCACCAGAAATTACCACTACAGTGAACAGCACGGAAGGGCGAGCGAAGTCCCCCGCAATACTAGATAGCGAAACCACCGACCAAGAGGAACCCCACCCACCGGAGCATACGTTTACGGCCGACATCACGGAGGACGTTCCGAACCAAGAGGAACCGCAACCCCACTCTCCAGAGTGTA
The DNA here is from genome assembly GCF_043228905.1 of Azolla caroliniana. NCBI lineage: Eukaryota > Viridiplantae > Streptophyta > Polypodiopsida > Salviniales > Salviniaceae > Azolla > Azolla caroliniana. Next base: position 7,443,912 of record NW_028230449.1, on the reverse strand, counting down.
CAACGACGGCCGACATCATGGAGGACTTGATGGACGAAACAAAGCCTCGACCTACCGCAAGCCCGCGGACAGCTGAACCAACCCCAATAGCTCAAGAATAGCCAACAGAACCCGGACCGCCCGCACAGGACGACAGCGACACCATGGGAAGCCCTCCCAACCAAGTAGGGGAACCACACAACGACGCGCCTACGGGCCCCCCTACGCCGTCCACGGACACGAACACTGTACCATAGCAAAATCAAACATCATGGCCATTTTGGAGGAAGATTAAAGGGGTGGGTCCAACGTGTCATGGCACTGTCCCACGGGCGTGCCAGGTGTTGTCCGTCGGAATAGTAACCGACGGACAAGAGCGCAGTAATATGGAATAGAGTAATATTGTAACGCATGTAAACAGTTCACATGGGAAGTGTGAACAGCTAAAAGACCTTGCCCTGCGTATATAAAGGGCAGAAAACCTCTAATAGAGCTAGCGTATAATTTTGATTTTAAAAGGCGTATCTTAATAGAGTTCTATCTTCTCTAATATCTATGTGTATCTGTGGTTAATCTACTGTGTGTCTGTAATCCTTGGTGGCGTAGCACAGTCGTAAGAGCGTAAGTGTGAGTAGCAGCGTGTGTGCTAGCCCACTGTCTAAGGAGCTTGGTTGTAGCCAGATCCCTTATACGCTACTAGGTTACACACAGACGCTACCATTTGTTGTCACACAGTCTCTTTGAGGTCTAGGTCGAAGGACCGACTGTAGACCATGTTCCTAATTGGTAACAGTCCGTCTGGATTTGGATCCGGTTTTCTCCGAATCAGCATGCTTCTTCCAACACTCACTCTCCTTGTGGCCTTTCTTGCCATAATACCAACATTCCGCGGCGTGTTTCCCTTGCCGGTTCTCAACTCCCCTTGCTTCCGGAGGGTCCGGAATTGCTGTCGGCATCACCATGATGCCTTCTTCCTTGCTCCCGACGGTCGACTCCATTGCACGCTGATTTTCCTCATCCACCACGACCATGGGGCCTATCTGCCTCCGTGTACAGTATCTTGTTGTCGGTGTGCGTACTCGTTGACGCACCTGCGTGATTCTCCTCTACAAGGAGCATCAACTGCAAGTTGGAAAACGATGGCGTATTCTCCCTTGTAGAAATAGTAGTTTAGAATGCTCCGAACTTCGACGCCAATCCTAAGAGGTAGATCTGCACCCTTTCACATCGATGGAGGCGAGGGAGTCGCAAATATCCTTTATCTTGGAGGTGTAGTCAACCACCGTCATGTCCCGTTCACGCACATTGCTCAACTCTTGTCGGAGTTGGAGCTTCCTGGCTATGGTGCTTGCGGTGAAAATCTTTTTCAGATTTCCCCAAGCATCCTTCGGCGTTCTTGCATCCCGAATGTAGCTCAAGAGTTGTTCGCTCACACAGGATGCGAAGTGGTAGAGAAATCTGCTCGCCAACTGTTCCCAGGCTGGGAAGTCTTTGTGTGTCGATTCGGGTGCTACATCCTTCTCTCCATCGACATAGCTCTAGTATCCATGTCCGAGCAGGTACTAGTGCATCTTGTACGACCAAGATGCATAGTTACTTCTGTCGAGCTTCTCAATTGGAAGCGAACTAGTCATAGCTCTATCCATTTTATTTTATTTTTTCTGTTCTTCACCGAGATTAGGTTTTTATTGTTTCGAGCTGAAGTCAGATGCAGAGGTTCTCAACCCTCGCGCTCTGATACCATGTGAAATGTTGCATGTGGAAGCTATACGAAACATAGAATACCGATAGAGAAAAATAGGTTTAATGGAGAGCTTAAGACACAATGTACGCGGGAGAGACAGAGCGGGAAAAACACACAAAACAACTAAATTCGAATAATGTGTGAACTCTGTACATAGGGTGTGCTCAGAGAGCACTTTTATACAAGTCCATACGGATTGAAAAAAGTATTGACACGTACTTCAATGCTCATAACTAAGCTCTTACACTAACTCCCAAATATATTCCCTCGCGAAATATATGTTCAACAGCCTCCCGGTTTCCACACCGATCCGGCCTCTTGTTGCGCACCGGTTTGTGCACCACTTTACGCACCGGTTTACACACCAATCCGACCTAACCGATCGGTCCAAACCGATCCGGTTCTCGGCTTGCATAGCCAATTCGGCCAATGTTGAGCTTGTATCTCAACAAATGTCGACCACAATGGCCTTCAATTCAAAGTACAAGTGGTGAAAAATAAACGAAATTCTTATGATCAGTTCCTAACTAGACACGGTGTTATGTGCCGGCCAAGTAGGGGCACCATTCTTCAAAGGCAGCAATAATAACAACAAGCTCCTTGTCGTATATTGGATAATTGATTTCGGATGTCATGAATTTGTGGGTGTAGTAGGCCGCTGGGTGCATTTTGTTGGTGTCGTCGGCTTGGGATAAGATGGCAGCAATTGCGAAGTCAGCGGCATTGGTTTAGATTTGGAAGTGGGGTTGACATGTAAAAGCATGGACGGGGGCAGTGATCAATGCGTGTTGGAGTGAGTCGAATGCATTTTGTTCCGTCAAGGACCATAACAAGGGACTACCTTTGTGGGTGAGGGCAATAAGAGGTTGGGCTAGGGTGGAAAACCCCTTGATGAAGCGATTTGGAGTTGCCCACTCCCGAATGACCGAGACCTTCTTCTTATCCATCGTGATGCCAACGGGTGAGATGATGTAGCCCAGGAATTCAATCGAGGTACAATCAAACTCGGATTTCTCACTTTTTGCATAAAGGTCGTGCTCCCAAAGTTTAATAATAACTAATCAGACTTGGCGGGTGTGCTCCACTATGTTTGGCGAAAAAATAAGAATATCATCAAGGTAGATGACTATGAAATGATTGAGATATTCTCGGATTATATTGTTCATGATATGTTGAAAAATAGTTGCGGTGTTAGTAAGGCCGAAAGGCATTACCTTGTATTCGAAATGCCCATACCATGCTCAGAATGCGGTTTTCCATTCATTACCAGGCTTGATGTGTACCTAATTGTACTCGCCAGGTAGATCAACTTTGGAGAAGACACACATAGTGCGGAGCAGGTCAAGGAGTTTGGGAATCAGAGGGAGCAGATAACGGTTACCTCGATAGTCTACACATAATCGTAGAGAGTTGTCCTTCTTCTTCACGAATAATATGGGGGCCCCGCCCGACGACTTAGAAGGTTGAATAAATCCTTTCATGAGGTTCTCATCGAGATATAGTAGAAGGGCCTTTACCTCTAGTGTAGACAACACATATAGAGGACCAAATTTTGGACATGCGACTTCTTGAAGATCGATCTGACAGCTGTAGAGCTCGTGTTTGGGCAAACGATTTGCCTTACATTTCTCAAATACATCAGAGAAGTCTTTATGTTCCACAAACGACAAGTGGGTGATGAACTAAGGTGTAAATTGATTATTTCTATACACATAACAAGAGTGCTTCTTGCCATGAGGTAACCAAGTGTTGAACACATGTAGAGCCCAGAATCCTAAGTGAATACATCCATTTAGTAATTGCCACCATGAAGCCTTAATTGTTGTCCTCCCATGTGTTAAACCCTTGTTCTCAATGAAATATTGAACAATAGATATCCATGGTTGTGAGTTTGAACACGTCTTGTAATAATGAAAATCTACGAGCCATCATATACTTAGATAAGTTGAATACTCCAACTTCCCCCAAGCGCTTAGGAGTTGCTAGATGATTCCATGCAACCCAAGTGATTCCCATCTTATCCCTTTTCTTCCACAACTATTATATCGAAGAGGTTGCAAAATAGAATGCAAAGCCTTCTTTGTCCACGGTAACAATGGCAAGTAAGATAATATTATAGGTTCCATAATACATTGTACAACCTTCAAACGTACATGAAATGGCCAAGATTATGATTTCCAATACATGAACTTGTTCTCAATGAAATATCGAACAATAGATATCCATGGTTGTGAGTTTGAACACGTCTTGTAATAATGAAAATCTACGAGCCATCATATACTTTAGATAAGTTGAATACTCCAACTTCCCCGAAGCACTTAGGAGTTGCTAGATGATTCCATGCAACCCAAGTGATTCCCATCTTATCCCTTTTCTTCCACAACAAATATCGAAGAGGTTGCAAAATAGAATGCAAAGCCTTCTTTGTCCACGGCAGCAATGGCAAGTAATATAATATTATAGGTTCCATAATACATTGTACAACCTTCAAACATACATGAAATGGCCAAGAGTGCGATTTCCAGTACATGAACTTATCCCTCAACTTACTAGACATCCATTCAATCAATTGACCATTTATAACATTCATTCCTAATGGATAGCCCAAGTGTCGAAAAATAGAGCCTTTCTTCACCACAAATCCTTGTCATCCTAAACATTCCAAATCCGAAGCCAATGCAAATTGGTTCCATACAAGCATCCCCTTCTCAATATTCTCTCGTGAGGCTTGTAGAAACATGAAAGAATCATCAGCCAAAGCTTGTGCAACTAGTTGCCCTCCATACGAAGGTGTAGACCCACAATATCACCATTTGTTACAAGCCTTGATAGCATCACTAACAAGGGATGAGTAATAGGACATCCTTGACGAACGGACCTTGTAAGGGAAATATCTTATGTAACTCCTCCATTAAGCATGACTCGAGTACCGCATCTTGTCCTAATAAAAATATGAGGCGAGACATACGAGGTCTAAAAACCCATTGTATGCATTAACCCAGAAACAAAGGACTAATTAACATGATCATAAGCTTTCTTCAAATCTAATTGCACCATAATCAATTCTTGATGAGTGTTTTGAGCATAATCCATGGCCATTTGAACATTCAACACATTATGCAATACATTCCTACCTACAATAAAACCATATTGGGCGGGATGTATCAACTTTGGTAAATACTTTTGTAATCTATTTTCGAAGACCTTTGTAAATATCTTATATAACCCCCCCATCAAAGAAATAGGTCTCCATTGATGAAGTGACTAATCCAACTTAGGGCATCACATAGCTCCTTGATCTTTAAGGTATAGCTGGTGATTGACATGTGCCTCTGTTGCATGTTGTTTAGCTCTTGTCGAAGTTGGAGTTTTAGTGCAGTCGTGTTGCCCGCAAAAATCTTCTTGAGATTTCCCCAACCTTCTCTCGGTGTTTTTGAATCTCGAATATAGCCAAGCATATGATCATGAATGCATGATGCAAGGCAATACAACACACGGCTTGTGGCCTGCTCCCAAGCGGGATAGTCGGCGTGTGTTGGGTTGGGTTGAGTTTCTTGAGCTCCTTCAATGTAGCTCCAATAACCTTGTCCGACAAGGTCTTGATGCATCTTGTTGACGAGCCGGTTCTGTTGATTGTAGGTGTGTACCGCAACATAGTTGGATAGATTCGATTAAGCAACCACACGCTCTGATACCATGTAAAGAAATGAGGAGCAAGAGTGGTTGAGATGTAGTGGAAGGACTCTATGTGTGTGTGTGTACGTAAGTTAAAACAAAGAGAGAGAGAGAGAGAGAGAGAGAGAGAGAGAGAGAGAGAGAGAGAGAGAGAGAAAGCTTAAGACAGAGATAAAAGTTTGTATGTTACACTAACCAAAATACTTCCAACAATAACTAAGCTACAAGGGGTTGGTTTAAATACCAACTAAGCTAGGGTAAGTGCCCTTTCTACTACTTATAAAACTAGCATGGTATGGCAATGAGCTTGTGTGAAACCTATTACTATGGGAAGTTGAGTTCGACTCTCCAGCATGGGATTTCTCGTTAATCCGATTCGTCTTCTACACGCGTCTAGCTTGTCAGTTGAAAGCACTGTGGTCAGCATATCCGATGTGTTTTCCTTCGTGTGGATCTTCGTTAGCACGAAGTCTTGATCTTGTACTCTATCCTAGAGCCAGTGATATCTCCTCTGGATATGCTTGGTCCGAGAATGGTAGGCCGCATTCTTCGCAAGGTGGATGGCACTTTGACTGTTGTAGTAGAGTCAGTATTCCTCTTGTCTGGTCCCTAGCTCTCCGATGAAGTTCCTCATCCAGATTATCTCCTTGCCAGGTTCCACAGTTGCCATGTACTCCACTTCTATTGTCGATAGTGCAACGGATTTCTGCAACCTCGATTGCCATGATACGGCTCGCCCTGCATAAGTCATGCATGACATATCTAGATGTAGACCGGCTGGTATCCGCATCAGCTGACATATCCGAATCCGTGAATCTATCAAGTTGGGGTTTACTGAAGCCAAATCGAAGGCACATACTCGAGGTAGCTTTGAGATACTGGAGTATCCACTTGACCGAGTTCTAGTCCTCTCTTTCCGGATTGCTCATGAACCGGTTGACTACTTCGACGACATATGCAATATTGGGCTGGGTGCACACCATTGCGTACATTAAGCTTTCGACGGCAGAGGTGTAAACGATTACATGCGGAAGCGTTAGAAAAATAGAGAAATTAGGGAATACACAGAGTACTCGAGAGAGATAGAGAGAGCAGAACCTCAAAGCTATATTCAAAAATATATAAAACACTCTGTACATACAACTATGCTCAGTAGCATCATTTATACAAGTCCTCGTGGGACTGACAAAAGTACCACGTACTTCAATGCTCACACGAGCATCTGACACTTACTACGAGACTATAATTGCCTAGTAGTCTACACTAATACTAGGCTTCCGGTTACTGAATGGATCCGGCTAACCAGCTCCCCAGCTCATCGGCTCTTTTGCTTGCGGGCTCGGTTGCTCACAGCTTACCGATCCATCTCACTTGCCGGCTCAGGCTTATTCAGCCGATCCGGCTCCAGTTGAGCTTGCCGCTCAACACTCCCCCTCAAGCTCCACTTGAGGTTGGATCCTGGTGTCAGTCTTTGTGGCAATCGGTTCTTCCAACCAATTTCTCCTGGCGTCGCTCCGCCTTGCTCGTGCTCCTCGTCCAGTCCGGTTCTGTTTGCCGCGACCCCTCTTGTTCTGCGCGCCTCGACCTTCTCGGTCGGTATGTCTGCTCAATAGGCCCCTCTCAGCTCCTTCACTACTATGACTCCGGCGCTTGCCTATTTGTTGGTTCCTCCGCGATGGCATCGACTTCCGCTGCATCCGTGTCTGCTTGGCCTTGAATTGATCCGGTTCTTCCGAATCTATCTTTTGCACCGAATTGACTGTCTCCGATTCGTTCCAGCTCTTGTCTGAATCGGTTGCTCCCAATTCGTCTTCTGGTTCCAAGCCCATTACCACATCGGACCACGTCCGGGTCTTGACCTTCTTCCTTCAGTCGGCTCTGTCCTTCTTGACTCTACCACCCCCTGTTCTTCCCTCACCAGCGCAATCGGCAGTCTCTTTGCCTTTGCCCGTTCCAGTGTCTTTGCTCGTTCTCCCCCTCAAGTGTGGCACGTCGAGATGCTGAACACCAAGCATTTTGGTGAAGTGATGCAACTTGTCTGATCCGAGTGGTTTGGTGAAGATGTCGGCAACTTGCCGATCTGTGTGAACATACCGAAGTTCAACCTCACCGCTCAGGACACGCTCACGCACAAAGTGATAGTGCACTTCTATGTGCTTTGTGCGACCATGGAATACGGGGTTCTTGGCGAGTTGCATGCTGCTTATGTTGTCGCAGTAGACCAAAATCGGGGTCGGTACCTCGATCCGTAGGTCTTGTAGCAGTCGCCGAAGCCAAATGGCTTCACAGGTGGCAATGGTAGCGCCCCGATACTCAGGCTCAGTGCTCGACAGAACAACTGTTGGCTGCTTTTTGTTGCTCCATGCAACAGCCGCGCTACCTAGGGAAAACATGTAACTGGAGGTTGATCGGCGATTTGATGCATTGGCAGCCCAATCGGCATCCGTGTAACCGACAAGCTCTTCGGGTATACCGCGCCGATATAACAATCCTCGGTCCTTCATGCCGCTGACATACCGCAATATCCTTTGCGCGCACTAAAGGTGCTCCACGGTCCGCTTTTGCATGAACTGACTTATCATTCCAATCGGATAGCTGATGTCGGGTCGTGTGATAGTCAAGTAAATAAGGCTTCCGACAATCTGTCGGTGGATCAACGGGAAATGGTCGGCCTATTCTATACCATCAGGTAGGAGCCCACAGAGAACATTCAACAATTTGTAATCTGATTCCAAAGAATGCACAACCAACTTAGTCGGGCACCACTAAATGAAGAGACTAAGGCGATATTCCTTGCAGCACTCCGGGAACCCCTATGAACAGTGTGCACAATTATTGATTTCTGCACGAGTTCTGTGGACCAGGTCATAGACCGACCGAGTCAGGGAAATGGAAAACTCCAGCTCATGGCTGACGATGGGGGCATTCCAAGGAACGTTACCGACAGATCAAGACCTCCGCTTTCGACAAGCAGTTCAATGTACGACTTGCCTGAATGCCGGACATTCGGCACTGGAGTGCACCATGTGTTCTCAATGCTTGCTTTGCCATTCCAGAAACCACGCAATGGATCGATGCAAGTATAACTTGGTGAATCGGCAAGCACCCCCAGTCCGGCAAATCAAACCACAGAGCAACCAGGAGGAGGAAGAAGAACGTTGGCGGTGAGAGGAGCGTTACCGGCCAGCACATGATGTCTGGCACGGTGATCGAAGAAACGCTTATGACTGCGACCGGTATGATAGATATGATACATATCGGAACTATAATAAGGAACGGAATGAGTGCTACAACCGGGATCACTCCCTTGGGTACAAGCCCCAAAGGGAGGACTATGGCAAGTACGACAACTGGCTCCGACAGGATTTCCGGAACAAAAAGCAATTAAACAAAAAACGACATTTCAATAAAAAAAGGGGGTCACCAATGGGAGCCGGAACAGCGTACATCAAGCAACCAATCGGACCAAGGCCAAGCACTTCCCACAGGACCTCAACCGGGTCTCGGGGCGAAAGCAGAATCCAACAATAGCTGGAAGGCATACTGCTACTATTGCCGACAAGAGGGACACTACAGTAACCAATGTCTGGCGAAAAGCTACGATAAGCGACCAGCGGTAAACATGATGGTAGCGAACATACAACAAGTGACCACGAGGGCAAAAGGAAAAGCAACAAAGTGGGAAACCCAAGAAGCCATCCGGAAGTAGGCCACCGAATGGGTAAAAAAGGCAAACGAGCAGAATGTGGCAAAACTGGAACAACAAAAGGAGAACTTAGAGGAGACAACTAGCAATGGCCAAGCGGAAAACCCAACAGTACCTCGGTTTACGGAAGAACTGAAGACGGGAATGACTGCGGTCGGCACAACACCGGCTCCGACATTCTTTTCTAATCCGGAGGAAGGACCAGCGGTAGTGGACACGAGCAGTCCGGCTATCACAACCATCATCAAGGGATGAGAGCTACCCGGAATGATTATAGACGGAGGATCCGGCGTGAATGTGATAAGCCTCCGAACTTGTAATACCCTGGGAATCCAGGATTGCGAGCCGTGCCCGTTTTTGCTTCGGATGGCGGACACAAGTTCAGTAAGGCCTACCGGATTGATACGAGATTTGGAAGTGACTATCGGAGGTCACGCATTTCGCATTTCGGCAGTAGTCCTCCAACTCAATGCACAAGGAGCATACCCACTGTTGCTGGGCCGGCCATGGTTAAAAACAACACACATCAAGCAAAACTGGCGGAAAAACATCATTAGTTTCCGGTGCGGCAAAGTGAAAGTACGGGTACCTGCACAACCACGTTCAAGTACCGGAAAGGAGCTGACACCGCTGTATGAGGAATGTGTCAACATGCTTGAAGGATTGGCTGATGAGGAGGTCGATCAATACTTACAGGAGAATCCAAAAATTGTACCTTTATTTGAAGTCGATGTCGCCGAAGCAGTGGTCCATACATCATACCGGAGGAGGCCGGTGAAGAACCGGATAAGGAGGCCATCAGAGAGTTACACCAAGCGCAGGAAGCGTTGGAGAAGGAACTGGAAGAGGTAAACCTCGGTACCGCAGAAGATGCGAGACCGGTTCACATCGCCAAAGAAATGACTCCCGAAAGGAAGATGACAACGATCACCTTATTAAAGGAGTTCCGAGACATGTTCGCGTGGTCTTACGAAGACATGCGGGGGCTAGACCCTCATTTGTATCAACACTAGATACATCTGAGTAAGGATGCCAAGCTGGTGGCACAACGGCGCTACCGGATGAACCCTAACTATGCAGCAAAAGTAAAGGACGAAATTGATAAATTGTTATGGGTAGGGTTCATCCGACCGGTCAAGAAGGCAACGTGGCTGAGTTTGATGCATCGGAAGTTGAAAGAGGCAACGGTAACCGATGCATTCCCACTCCCGTTTATAGAGGGAGTCTTGGATGCGGTAGCCGGTCACGAAGTGTATAGTTTCCTGGACGGGTTCAACGGCTACAATCAGATCCGGATGCACCCTGATGACCAGGAGAAAACCGCTTTTGTTACCGAATGGGGAGTATTTGTTGCCATAGTCATGATCAAACTTAAAACGGCGCCGGCAACCTTTCAGCGAATCATCATGGAGATTTTCGAAGAATTTATTCCAACATTCATGCAGGTGTTCTTAGATGATTTCGCCGTGTACAACCAAGAAGGGGAACACCTCCAATACCTCCGACTATGTCTTGAGAAATGTAGGGTTTACCGGTTAAGCCTTAACCCGGAAAAATGCGTGTTTGGTGTGTCAAGAGGGGCATTACTAGGCCACATCGTTAGCAAGGACGGTATTGCAGTAGACCCAGACAAGGTCAAAGCAATTTTGGAGGCATCGGCACCCACCACGGCGAAAGCATTGAGTCGGTTCCTAGGACAAATCCGGTGGCATAGCCAGATGCTCCGGTATCTAGCAGACCTGGCCACACCATTGCATGCCGCGGTGCATTGAACACCGTTTCAATGGACGTACACAGAAGAGAAGGCTTACCGGGCATTAAAAGTATTCATAGACGCATCCGACATAGCAATAGGGAGTGCATTAATGCAGCTTACCGAACCCAAGTGGTACCGGCCCGTGTATTATGCCAGTCGTAAGCTGTCCCAGGCGGAACAGAATTACTCTACGACGGAAAGAGAGGCCTTGGGCATGATCTATAGCGTAACCAAGTTCCGACACTTGTTGGGGAGGAAATTTTCCTTTCATGTAGATCATTCGGCGCTACTGTACTTGGTCTCAAAAGCATCACTCACGGGTAAGCTGGCCCGGTGGACGCTATTATTATAGGAATTTGAGTTCGAGATATTCCACCGGCCAGGCATACAACATGCGGTTGCGGATTATTTGAGCCGGTTAGACTCCGGAGAAACCGGGGACGGGGTCGCAAACGAATTCCTAGATGCATACTGGTTTAGGGTCACAGCCGAAACGACAACAGATGGCACGATCGCCGAGGAGGACAAGTGGCTCACTAACATGCACCAATTCCTGAGCACTGGCTTACCTCCAGAGGAGATGAACAAAGACGAGCAGAAAATATTATCAGTACAAAGCCGACACTTCTGCCTACTGCGGGACACAATATCATAAAGGCGCGAATAGCATATGGCGGCGCGCGGTGCGTAGCGACGAAAAAGACCAAATACTACGTGAAGCACACTGCGGCGTTGCTGAAGGGCATTTTGCTGGGGACGCTACGGCAAGGAAAATATGGCAGAGTGGCCTATGGTGGCCAACAACATTAAAAGATGTCGTCCAGTATGCTAAAGAATGTGATTTGTGTCAACGGATGGGCCAACCAACGGAATAGGCAAGAATGCCTCACCAGTCAGTGCTGCCATTGGAACCATTTCAGAAATGGGACCTGGACTTCATCGGCCCATTTAAACCACCAGCAATGAGAACCGGCAACCAATACATTATTGTCGCTATGGACTACTGCACCAAGTGGGTGGAGGCCAAAGCACTAGGTGACAACACCGCGGCATACACGGCAAATTTTTTATATGAATGTATCTAGTGCCGGTATGGATATCCTATCGAGCTAATCAACAACCAAAGAGGGCATTTCTTGGGACAAGTGGTGGAGAGCTTGACGACATTCTATGCAGTGGTGCATAAGCGAAGCACTCCGTATTATCCGCAAGCCAACGGATTAGCCGAATCCACAAATAAGACACTACAAAACATCCTCCGGAAAATCGTCAATGAGAACCGGACGGATTGGGATACAAAGCTGCACAGTGCACTTTGGGCCTACCGGACAACATATAAGACAAGTATCCGGACAACGCATTTCCGATTGGCATTCGGATAGGAAGCGGTAATGCCGATCGAATACCAGATTCCCAGCTTGCGGTTACAGGTTAGGTAATGCGTGAACAAGAAGGAGTTGGAAACCATCCGGCTAGCAGTACTGTGCAAACTAGAGGAACACCGGATCGCCAGCCTGATGCACATGGAACTAGAGCAACGGAGAAGGAAAGCATTCGTCGATCGACACCGGAAAGGTAACGGAAAAAGGTTCGGGATCGGCAACCCGGTACTTGTATTCCAGACCCGGATGGGTAAGCTGTCGGGGAAGCTACGGTTTCGGTGGACTAGACCATATTAGATTACACGGGAGTTCAACGGTTCGTACCAGATAGGAACACTCGCCGAAGAAGTTATGGGTAAATGGGTGAATGGGTTTCGACTCAAACCATACTATGGACCCATGCCAAAGAACCCGTTTGTTTGAGCAAACAAATGCTGACACCGCACCGGACACCGGTAAGCACGACGAGACGATAACCGATCAGGCAATCAACAAGCACAATCCAGAGACGGGTCCGTTTGGGCCGGATACATATTAACAATCCTAAAAATAAATAAATATCGATTCTCTTCAACCAATAATATCGATTGAAGGTCAAAGAAGGAGGGAGGGTTCTCCCTTGCAAGAATGGTTGATCTAATGGCGCCGAAACGCGGTGCTAAGCCTCCGAGGCATATTTGCACCAGTTCGTCAATATCAATAACAAAGTTGATCGATCCGAGGGCATCACATAGCTCCTTGATCTTCAAGGTATAGCTTGAGATTGACATGTCCCTTTGTTGGATGCTATTTAGCTCTTGACGAAGCTGGAGCTTGCATGTGGCCGTGTTGGCTACGAAAATCTTTTTGAGATTTTCCCACGCCTGCTTCGACGTTTTTGCCTCTCGAATGTAGCCAAGCATATGATCATGAACACATGATGCTAGACAATACAACACACAGGTCGCGGCCTGCTCCCAAGCGGGATAGTCGACGTGTGTTGGGTTGGGTTGTGTTTCGTGAGCTCCTTCAATGTAGCTCTAGTAACCTTGTCCGACAGGGTATTGATGCATCTTGTACTCCCAAGATGCAAAGTTCGTTCTGTCGAGCTTCTCTGTAGGAAGGGCGCTTCCCATCTTAGTGTTCATGGTGATTTCTTCTTCTGTTGATTAACCAGTTTTGTTGATCGTCGGCGTGCAGCACAACACAATTGAATAGGTGTGATCAGACATCCACACGCTCTGATACCATGTAAAGAAATGAAGAGGCAAGAGTGGTTGTAATGTAGCGGAAGATGAGTGAGTGAGTGAGTGAGTGAGTGTGTGTGTGTGTCAATAGATGAGAGAGAGAGTGAGTGAGAGCTTAGGACAAAGATAATCAAACTGTATATTACATAAGACTTCCAACAGTCACTAAGTTACAATGAGTTGTTTTATATACCAACTAAGCTAGGGTAAGCGCCCGTTCTGCTATTTACAAAACTAGCCTGGTATGTCCATGGGCTAGTGTGAACCTATTCCTATGGGAAGTTAAGTTCGATTCTCAACAGCATCATTTGGAAAATCAGATATGCAAGTCTTAAACTGATGGGCTTGCTATGAATAAATGAAGTTGTGTTTTATTAACTTTCCTAGAGATACTACAAATAGAGACCCCAAATCCCTTGGTTTAAGCGACTTCCTAACTAGATCCTTTCTTTTACACACCTTTCCTTCAAAATTGGTTTCAACTGACTCAAATAACTTGACAGAGATTAATATTTCATTACTCAATTCATTTGGACACTACCTAAATCTACTAGGGCCACAATCTTGACATAAACCTATGACTGTGGAAGATGGCCCCAACATCTCTCGGACACAATATTGAATCTAAAAGACAACTCATGGAAGAGATAACATGCTCAGATGATTTATAGGGCTCTTACAGGCTCGATCAACAAATTGGGCACTCACAAGTGCAAACTGCATTAGTTAGGGAAGCGTTATGGTGACATAGTAGATTAATAGAGTCCTTGAGAAAACTCTTTTGTACATGCTACAACATGTGTATCGATCCTTCAAGCATCTCACAAAGTGTGGCTTAAGAGACTCAAATGTTCTTAGTTGAACTTTGATATTTGGATGCATTCGCCTAAACCTAATAAATAAATCGACCTGCGTAATAAAATGGACATAATGATTAGTTGATTAGCTATGCTCCAAACTTGTTACAGTAGCTAGTAAGCTATTCTGGTAGCTAATTAGCTAGTAATAACTAAATTAGCTATTGGGAATAGCTAGTTAGCTAATCTGGTAGCTAATTAGCTATCATGGCAGTTAAATAGCTAGTAATAGCTAAATTAGCTGGTAATAACTAATTAGCTATTCTGGTGGCTAATTAGCTATCCTAGCAACTATTAGCTAATTAGCTATTATGGTAGCTAAATAGTTATGGTCATATTCTTAGGTAGCAAATTAGCTACACTCATAGGCAGCTCATTAGCTATTCTAATAGCTAAATAACTATGATTGGTAGCTAATTAGCTATCCTGGCAGTGAAATAGCTGGTAATAGCTAAATTAACTGGTAATAACTAACTAGTTATTGGGAATAGTTAGTTAGTTATTCTAGTAGCTAACTAGCTATAATCATAGGCAACTAATTCGCTATTATGGTAGCTAAATAGCTATTTTGGTAACTAATTAGCTATCCTAGCAACTAATTACCTGGTAATAGCTAATTTAGCTATTATGAATAGCTAGTTAGCTAATCTCATAGCTAATTAGCTATAATCATATGCAACTAATTAACTAGTTAGCTAGTTAGCTATTTTGGTAGCTAATTAACTAGTCATACACAGCTAATTAGCTATGCTCATATTCTTAGGTAGCTAATTAGCTATAGTTAGAGGCAGCTAATTAACTATTTAGGCAGCTAATTAGCTATTTAGGTAGCTAATTAGCTGAGAGTGCTAGCTAATTTGCTATGATTGGTAGCTATAGCTATTTGGGTAACTAATTAGCTGGTAATAACTAAATTAGCTATTAGGAAGTGCTAGTTAGCTATTATGGTAGCTAATTAGCTATTGTCATACACTGTTTATTAGCTATTCTAGTAGCTAAATAGCTATGCTCATATTCTTAGGTACCTAATTAGATATTCTAGTAGGGGATTAGCTATTATGGTAGCTAATTAGCTATAGTCATAAGCAGCTAATTGGCTAGTTTGGTTGCTAATTAGCTATTGTGGTAGCTAATTAGCTATAGTCATAAGCAGCTAATTAGCTAGTTTGGTTGCTAATTAGCTATTGTGGTAGCTAATTAGCTATGTTTGTAGCTAATTAGCTATTCTGGAAGCTCAATAGTTATGTTCGATATTTTTAGGTAGCTAATTAACTATTCTGGTAGCGAATTAGCTGGTAATAGCTAAATTAGCGATTGGCAATTGTTATTAAGCTATTACTAGTAGCTAGTTAGCTATGGTCATATTCTGAGGTAGCTAATTAGCTTTTCTAGTAGCTAATTAGCTATTACTAGTAGCTAGTTAGCTATGGTCATATTCTGAGGGAGCTAATTAGCTATTACTGGTAGCTAGTTAGCTATGGTCATATTCTAAGGGAGCTAATTAGCTATTACTGGTAGCTAGTTAGCTATGGTCATATTCTGAGGTAGGTAATTAGCTATTCTGGTATGGTCATATTCGGAGGTAGCTAATAAGCTAACTAACTAAGCTCAAAAGTCTAAACAAATGTTGAGATAAATGTAAATACCTGAGGTACATCAAGAAGATAAATGGGATGCTCCTCGTATTGACGCCTGCCAACACGTTTCTCAGTGATATTTAGACCTATATTGTAACCAATACTATCTTTACCTTTAGTGAGTATGACTTTCGTATCCTTCAACAATTAACAATGTTTCTTTCTTTCTTATGCCCAATACTTTCATATCGCTTGTTGTGTCCTGATAGCGTCATCCCTATCCTGATGATCATTGAGGGGTAATTCTAAACACCTTCCTTCCCCTTCCATTTGGCTTGACAGGTTTAAACCCTAAATTTCCCCAAAAAAAGACACATATTAAAGATGGCTATGGGCAACAACAATACACAAAAATATTCCGCAATACACAAGATTATACACAAAAATACACAAGAAAATCCATAGACAAAATAGTTATTGAAATTCAAGACCGAACAATGGCGGTAATCCAGGGCCAAATAGTGGCGGCAACTGAGTGTAGAATGGCAACTGTGGAGGAGTGAACTCCGTTTGATCGAATAGTTTTGGTAATCCAGGACTGAACAATGGTGGCAACTGCGTGTAGAATGATGGCAATGGAGGAGTGAATTCCGTCAGATCGAACAGTGGCATATGATGCTTGGAACACATAGTGACGACAACTTAGAGTACAATGGCGGCAGTGGGGAAGGAGTGAACTCCCTCGGATTGAAAACTGGTAGCAATACACGAACAAACAATAGTGGCAACTAAGTGTAGAATGATGGAAATGAATGAGTGAACTTCGTTAAATCAAAAAGTGGCAGCAATTGAGAACCGAATAGTAGCGGCAATTGAGTGTAGAATGATGGCAATGGAGGAGTGAACTCCGTCAAATCGAATAGTGGTAGATGATGCTTGAAACGAATAGTGACAGCAACTGAGAGTAGAATGGTGGCAATGGAGAAGGAATTAACTATGTCGGATCGAAAAGTGGCAGCAATATACAACCTTCACAGTAGCGGCAACAAAGTGTAGAGTGGCGGCAATGGAGGAGTGAACTCCGTCGAATTGAACAATGGCAAATGATGCTTCGACCGCACAATGCCGGTAACTGAGTGTAGAATGGCGGCAATGGAGGACTGGACTCAATAGGGTTTAACAACAGTGGTAGTAATCTAAGCCAAAATAGTCAACCAGAGATGGCCCATATGATGTGGCAAAGGATCATGCATAATGGACCTACGAATTCAATATATAATTTATGGTGCACATATCAATTTATGTTGCACGTTTATGTTGCACATTTATGGTGTTCATTTATATAATTAAAACTCTCTACTATTTTCAATGGTAGCTTTTTGCATAGCTAATTTATCAATGCTAGCTTTTTGCAAAAATGACTATTTATCAATGGTAGCTTTTTGCATAGCTAATTAGCTATGTCAAGGACATAGCTAATTGTTTCCACTCGCATGCTTTCACCTCTCTCTCTCTCTCTCTCTCTCTCTCTCTCTCTCTCTCTCTCTCTCTCTATGTACAACAAGAATAATAATAGCAATAACTATAATGATGATCTACACCCAAAACAGTATTGCCCTAGTTCCGGTTCCTTCCTTCGGCTCGTCCAATCCAGCTTATCCGGATCCCATCGAGAGGGACCTGTTTCCTAATAAACTTCCCCTTCACTTCGCTATGGGATGTATCGTCAGTCTGATCCGTCTTAGGCACATGTCTAGCTTATCGGCTGACAGCACCTTGGTCAACATGTCCGACCCGTTCTCCTCCGTATGGATCTTCGTCAGCAAAAACTCTTTTTCTTCTTCCTTCTCTCGGAGCTAGTGATATCTCCTCTAGATGTGCTTGGTTCGACAATGGTAGGCCACATTCTTCGCGAGGTGAATGGCACTCTAACTGTCGTAATAGAGCTGGAATTCCTCATGCCGGATCCCAAACTCTCTGATGAAGTCCTTCATCCAGTTTACCTCTTTGTCGACTTCCACAACTTCCATGTACTCCACTTCCATCGTCGACAGTGGAATAGACTTTTGCAGCCTCGACTGCCACGATACAACTCCCCCTGCATATGTCATGACATATCCGGATGTAGATTGGTTGGTATCTGCATTAGCCGACATATCCAAATCTGTGAATCCTTCAAGTTGGGGTTTACCTAAGCCGAATCGGAGGCACATGCTCGAGGTGCCTTGCCCAGTGGTCCTCTCCTGGATTTCTCATGAACCGGCTGACCATTCTGACTGCACATCCAATATACGGTCGCATACACCATTGCGTACATAAGACTTCCGACTGTAGAGGCATGCACTATCTTCATCATTTCTGACTTCTCTGCCTTTGTCTTCGGGCTTTGCTTTCCAGACAGTTTGCAGTTTTCTTGAAGTGCCAACCCGACCTGCTTTGCCTTTGTCATGTTGAATCGTTGGAGCACCTTTGTCACGTACTTCTCCTATGACAACCACAATAGATTCTTCGTCAGGTCCCGGATTATGTGCATCCCTAAGATTTGTCTCACCGGATCCATATCTTTTATTGAGAAGGACTGGCTCAAGACCTTCTTCAGCATTTCGATTTTGATACGGTCTCATCCGATGATCAACATGTCGTCCACATAGAGTAGTAGTATGAGGAAGTCTCCTCCGTCAAACTTCGTTACGAATACGCGATGGTCAGCCTGCATCTTGTGGTATCCTTGATCGGTCATGAAGGAGTCAAACTTCTGGTACCATTGTCGAGGGGCTTGCTTCAGTCCGTATAAGCTCTTCTTCAACCGGCACACCAGGTTCTCATTCCCCTTCTTGACAAAACCTTTCGATTTTTGCATGTATATCTCTTCTTCGAGGTCGCCATGTAGGAATGTCATCTTGACATCTAGTTGATCTATCTCGAGGTCCATGCTTGCTGCCATGCTCAACACCATCCGGATGGATGTCATCTTAACTACTGGGGCGAAGATCTCGTCGAAATCCACTCCTTTCTTCTATTAAAACCACTTCACTATGATTCGAGCTTTGTATCTCGGTGGATTTCTGGCGTCTCCCGGTTTCAACTTGTATACCCACTTGTTCTGGAGTGCTCTCTTTCCCTTCGGTTGTTCCATCAAATCTTATGTTTGGTTCTCATTTAACCACTTGTGGTTGTGGGTATCTTTCACTACTTCAAAGCTTTCCGCCTCCCCCTCGTTGGTCAATAAGACAACATCTACATCTGGGGGGCGGGCTTCTCTCTCTTAAAGGGTATCTCCGTCCTTGGTTTTTGACCACCGGCTCCTCCGCCTATTCTTCATCGAAGTCTGATTCAGGGTCTTGTCCGGTTCCGGTATCCAATTCCTCTTCTTCGGTCGATTCGATTCTCTGTCCAAATCCGGTTAGTTCTTCGCGTGTCATCTGGTTTCCGGCCGGATGGGTCCTTGTGTCTTTTGACCGATCTCAGTTGGTTGACTCAGAGTCCACTATCTTATTCTCTCTCTTAAAGGGTATCTCCGTCCTTGGTTTTTGACCACCGGCTCCTCCGCCTATTCTTCATCGAAGTCTGATTCGGGGTCTTGTCTGGTTTCGGTGTCCAATTCTTCTTCTTTGGTCGATTAGATTCTTTGTCCAAATCCGGCCAGTTCTTCACGTGTCATCTGGTTTCCGGCCGGATGGGTCCTTGTGTCTTTTGACCAATCTCTATTGTTTGATTCAAAGTCCACTATCTTCTTCTCCGACTCCCAGTTAGCAATGTTTTTGTCTTCCATGAAGACTATGTCTCAACTCTGGAAGACCTTCTCAACCAAGTCCCACACTCGGTAACCGAACTCATCATCACTATATCCAAGGAATATGCATGGTCGGGACTTCGGATCCAACTTTTCTCTCTTGTCCTTTGCAACATGCACGTAAGCGAGACAGCTGAACACCTTCAGATGTCGGTAAGACACGTCTTTACCGGTCCATACTCACTGAGGGTGATCGATTTATCACATAGGTCGCCGTCATCAACGCCTCAGCCCAAAACTTCTTGGAAAACTTAGCATGTGCCAGCATGCTTCGGACTCTCTCCATCACAGTCTGGTTCATCCTTCCGGCCAATTCGTTCAGCTCTGATGTCTTTGGCACGGTGAATTCGAACCGGATTTCCATCGACCGACAGTACCCCTCGAACTGCCCCCGATATTCTCCTCTGTTGTCCGCTCGAACCGCCATCAGCTTCCTGTCGGTTTCCCTTTCCACCCTTACGTGAAATTCCTTGAAGACAGATAATACCTGGTCCTTCGTCTTCAGCGGTGAGACCCACAACTTCCGGTTGTGGTCATCTACGAACGTCGCGAAGTATTACGATCCGTCATGTGACTTCGTGTCCACTTGGCATCCTTTGCAAAACTTCATGACTGCATTCCAGATGCTACCCGTGAAGCCTTAATCATCTAACCAACTGGTTGATATCAAGTTCAACCGAACCTCCGGAACATGTCGTACATCTTTCAGCAGCAACTTGCACCTGGGTGACGTTGTCTAACACACATCCCCTATGCCAACAATTCGACATGCACCTTCATTTCCCATCTGGACACAACCGTGATCTCCAACTCTATAGGATGCGAGGCATTTTTGGTCAAGGGTCAAAAGGAACGACACTCTGGAGTCGACCACCCATGCAGCTCATTTTCCTCAATGATGAGCAACAGTTCTTCTTCGCTTGTCCCGATTTCCGTCGTTCCTTTCCGATCCAAACTTCTCTGGTCCGGACCCTTCTTGGAATCAACATTTTCGGTTCCCTTCTCCTTCCAAAAGTGTCGGCAATTTTTCTGGAAGTGCCTCGACTTTCCACAATAAAAGCAAGTGGGTCTCCTCCGTGACTTTGACCTCGTCCCCGATTTGTCTCTATTCTAGGAACTCCGATTCCATCCTCTTCCCTGGTTGTGGTCGTCTTCCATAACCAAGGCCTTTGGATCAGTTCTGGACTCCTGGTCCTTCCGGTGAGCTTCTTCATCCAGCAAGCTTGATTTCACCCTTGGTAGGTATAAGTGTTTCCCTTCCGACCCAGCGTTGCCCAAAGTGACAACGAACATCTCCCAACTATTTGGGAGGGAACCGAGCAGTAGCAACGCGAGTACTTCATCGGCTAGAGGTACTTCCAATGAGGTTGTTTGGTTTATTTGTAGCACTAACTTCCGGAATACTGATATTCACGACGTTTTTACTCTCTAGCATGGTACCGATTTTCTCTCAAAGCACATGAGCCTTACTTTCTTTGTTGGCCGAATGGATCTTCCATGCTCCGATACCAGATTGTGTGCAATAGTGCTCGGCCACAACTGAGTCTCAAACTCACAATGGAAGAAATAAATAGAAAGTAGTTGTCATGATATGGCAAGACTCGAACCCATGACCTTATGCTACATCGGCCGAGCTCTTGACCCTTAGACCATACATTGTAATGCATAGAATATTATTTTTATTTATGTTTTATTATAGAAAATTGATGTGTATTCCAGATTTCTTTGGAACATTCTACAAACTTTAGGAGTACTCCTGAGAACACTATAAAAGGAGGCACAAGGCATTATTTCGAACCAAATCGGTTCAACGCCAGTCTTAAGCCTCCTAGCTACTATTGTATACTCTCTTCACATAAGATATATATTTTTTATCATCATTCTCTCACCCTTTCTCTCTCTCTATCTCTCTCTCTCTCGCTCACTCTTTCCTTCTCTCGAGAGTTCTACACCTCTCTTAGTACTAATCCTCATCTTTTAGTACTAATTCCTTCTTTATCTTAGTACTGATCCTGATAATAGCAATGCACTGACACAAACAACAGAGACGACACCGAATATTTACCTGGAAAACCCGAATCGGAAAAAACCACGAGAGCCCACAAACTCCAACTATCACTGTGAGAGGAAGGGTACAATGATAGACTCAAAGGCAACGACCTCAAGCTCTATCTTCACCTACGAGCGGTTACAACAAAACAACTTTCTGTATCTCTCTCTCTCTCTCTCTCTCTCTCTCTCTCTCTCTCTCTCTCTCTACAACAAGAATAATCTTAGCAACAAATATAATGATGATCTACACCCAAAACAATATTGCCCTAGTCATATTTATACTTATATAACTTTGGGGGCTATTTAGAAATATGACCTCAACAGTCATGGTCATGTCTGAACATATTTACTAATATGTTCCTATTTGCTGGTTCACGCTGGATTCGGCCGGTCTCCTTCTGGATCCATCTGATCTGGTATCTGGATACCTTATGGACCCATCCGATCCGGTTCCTTCCTTCAGCTTGTCCGATCCGGCTCATCCGGATCCCATCCGGAGGGACCTGTTTCCTAACAACTAGTGCATGTTCTACTTGATCGGCAGGTGGCCAACATCTTCACCAAACCTCTCGGCTTGGACAAGTTACGAAACTTTTTGAGTATGCTTGGCTTGCAACAGCTCGATATGCCGAACTTGAGGGGTAGAAGCAAAAGCAAAAGAGAGAGAGAGAGAGAGAGAGAGAGAGAGAGATGAAGTTGCCCAAATGGATGTAACTTAGTTGGTAGGGTTGCCCAATGGAGACCAGGTGGTCATGGGTTCAACCCCTACATTCCACGGTGGTATCAAGTGAATTAAGAGATATGTATGAAGTATATAATAGAGAGGTGAGAAAATTGGTATCGAACCCAAGATGTAGTGCTTGTTGTGTTAACAACTTACCACTAGGATACTGAGGGAAACCTGTTTACCAAATAAACAACCATGTATATTGCCTTAGCCTAGTATGATCTTGGTAGCTCAACATGCGACAACATGCTCCTTACTCTCTCCATGATCGTTTGATTCATCCTCTCTGCAAGCCTGTTCAACTCAGGGGTCTTTGGCACTGTGTATTCGATTCGAATACCTTGGGCCTTGACGTATTCTT
The DNA here is from genome assembly GCF_043228905.1 of Azolla caroliniana. Classification (NCBI taxonomy): domain Eukaryota; kingdom Viridiplantae; phylum Streptophyta; class Polypodiopsida; order Salviniales; family Salviniaceae; genus Azolla; species Azolla caroliniana. The sequence continues at coordinate 7,421,077 of NW_028230449.1, read as the reverse complement.
CGAACTACCCTTTGTACTCAACTTCGTTGTCGGTTTGGACAACCTTCAGCTTCCAACCCGACTCTCTTTCGGCCCTTGCCTAGAACTCCTTGAAGAACAACAGTACATGGTCCATCGACTTTAGTATGAAAGCCCACAACTTTTGATTATAGTCATCTATGAACGTCACGAAATATTGTCCACCTCGATGAGATGGAGCATCTACATAGCAGATGTCGGTGTCCACAAGTTCTAGTGTGGCTCCTCTTCTCCTTGGTGGTCTCGAGTGGAATGCAAATCTGTTCTACTTTCCGACTAGGCAATTGACACACTTCTCCAAGTGCCTTTCACTTCTAGGCGAAATTTCTTGTCGGCAAGGATATACTCATATGGCCAAGCCTCTTGAGCGATATCTCTCTTGTCTAGTCAACTGCCACATTCACTTCCAATTTGTACAGTCTGGCTTGCATCACATACTTTGTGCCGTACTATGAGATTCCCCCGACATAACTTCCACTTGCCATTTCAGAAGCTCTTCATCGTCCAATCTTCCAATTGATATCAGATTCAACCTGACATCGGGTATGTGTCGAACTTCTCTCAAGCTCAGCCGACAACCTATCAACGTTGTCAGGTATACACTTCCTATGCCGGTTGTCTTGCATTCACCATTATCCCCCATCATTAAATAGACATGATCATTGGTTGTGTAAGTTGAGAAACACACTCTCGAGGGAGTTATATGGAAGGATGCACCTGAGTTGATTATCCAAGTACACTCTTCACTTGCAAGATTTGTGCTTGCCTACTCCCAAATGAACAAGATCTCCTCTTGACTTGTAGCAATGGGAAATGTGCCCCTCTCTTTAGAAATCTTTCTGGGTTCGACATCCTTTGTCCTTCTTGAGCTGTTGACAATCCTTCTAGAAGTTTCTAGGCTTCCCACAATAGAAACATGTGAGTTTACCTCTGGACTTACACTTGGCTTCGGATTTGTCCATCCTTTGTAGTAGCTTTAGTGGTAGGGTAATTGCCTCTTATCTTAGAGGTGCAAGGTTCAAATCCTACTTGCAACCCTCTACATGCACTCAATGCCATTGTGACCTAGGTTTTTTTATTTTTATTTTTACAAGTATTCATGAAATGTGTGTGGATCCTTAATTTTTTGACTTTTTCTTGCACTAGACATGCCACATCACGACATCCACCCCCACCAAACTGCACATCCTCCGGTATGTGCCAAGAAGAAAAGAGTGATGTAGAAGGGTCAAAGGTGGTTGGTGTTTGATTTCCTCCTTTCTTGCGCCTCGTCTGCACCGTCTTTTTGTCGTCTACTTCGAACTGTCGTTGCCATCCGATCCACCATATCATTCGCTCACCTTTTTTATTGCCATGTCTAGTTGTCATGGCTCCCTTTGCTCCTCTTGAGCATAACGCTTCATGCCTCGTGCATGTGCCACCTTCATCTCGGCCATCTCCTTGGTCACCTAACTTTCCTTTATCATCATTTCTCGTCTCATGCTTGCCTTTCCTTATGCTCACTAACCTCGACCAGGTGTCGCGGTTCGTCTGCTTCGACCTCCATCTAGGCTGGTTCAACTTCTGTCTGTCTCGACCAATAAGCTTCTGGCTTGGTCGGCCTTCGTCCGGATTCACATTCGGCTGAATCGAACTTAGACGATCGACTTTCGTCCGGGTTAGCTTCCATCCGGTTTTCGGTTGGGTCGGGCCCGGTTGATCAACTCTCGTTCGGGTCGGCTTCTGTTCGGGTCGGAATACCAACCACATCATCTTCCATCCGGATCGTATTCCGGTTCTTCCTTTCTTGCCGCTATCTAGCTCTTCATCGAACTCTATTGTAGCTTTGTTTTTGGCATCCTTGTTGGCCACCATTCCTCTATATGCGTTGGCGTCGACCCTCATCTCCTCGCCGCCACCTTCCATCTCTCCGGTCTTATGTTCGCTCTCGGGCACAACTGCCGAAGTCTCCAGAATCGGTGTGGAGGGATTCCTTCGTCTGTGGCCATCCTCCTTATCGTCGTTTCGGTCCTTCAATTTCTAGCCGCCACCTTCCATCTCTCTGGTCTCACGTTGACACTTGGGCACAACTGTCGAAGTCTCAGGAACAATTGTGGGGAGAACATCGACACCATCGGTCATCGTCTTCTCATCCGTAGCCATCTTTCGCTCAATGTTGTTATTCGCATTGTCTTCAATATTTTCTTCCCCACCACTTTCCGTCTCTTTGGTCTCATGTTGGCTCTCGGACGCAACTGCCCAAGTCTCTAGATCAAGTGTTGGGAAAGTCTCGACACGGTCATTCGCCGTGGACTCTTCCTTAGCCATCTGCAACTTGATGTCATTCCTCGTGGCTACCGCCTCAATCACGTCGACCTCGCACTCTTTACATCCCTTGATCACGCAAGCTTCCCTCATGCTTGCACCTTCATTCATTACTCGATATTTCGGACACAACATGTGTTCCGAAATGCTCATCCACTCTTAAAGCAGCATTTCCCGCTCTCGAGTCTTCGGCCTTTCTCTTGACCGTCGTTCCTCCATAAGTCGAGAAGGTGGCTTGTTTCACACCTTCTCCCATGGTACTGTCATACCGAACCTGAGCCTTCGTATTGGCCGCATCATTAGTCTGCATTTGGTGGGAGGTCTCCTCTTCGTCGATCACCATTTTCCTCGGTTTTGTTTTCAGCTTCTCTTCACCCTCAACTTGTGCCTTTAAGTTCATGAATGCCTCTCTCATCAAGGCTTCTATGTTGAGTTCTATCGAAGCTTCCCTCTTCGAGCTCACTTCCTTCGGTGGGTTTTTATTGCCACATCCCATTCTCCTTTAAACATCCCTTGTGGGTCGTGTTGTTGTCGATGAGAATCTCATCTCCCTCTTATCGTGTTGTCGGCATACCCTTTCCACTTTGGCCCAATCCTCAGTGAGGCCATTTTCACCGTTGTCATCCTCGAGTTGGATTCCAATGGCCTTCCTTTCATTCCGATCGATTGACTTTACAAACAACGGAACTTTATTCACCCCCACCAATCTTCGATCCTGGTCCGAGAGTTGAGCGAAGCGATACTCAAACTCAACGAATGCATGCATAGCACTTTGGTGGGTCTTTCTCAATGACACCCATTCGTGAAACTCATACAGACCTCGTCCCTTTTGCTCTTTGTAACCATATGACTCTCGTAAAGCTTCTTTGAAGGACACCCACGAATTGTGAGTTTTTTGAATCTCTTTAATCTCTTCGAAGATCGGTTCGGCCACCACTCGACAAAAGTACTCCAGCCTCATTGCTTCCTCCACTCCTCTTGAATCCATTTCGGCATTGTAGGCCTTTAGAAATATTTGGACTTTGCCTCCATCGAAAAACCCGACTCACTTGATCATGCTTTCAACAGCTTGTTGGGCCGCATCTCGTGTTTTCCCTTCTCTTGAAAACTCCATCATCATCTTTGACATTGCCTTGATTAGATATTCCTCGTCCATCTTCATCCTCCCCTACCGCTTTTCACGTCGTGTTCACCAATTTATTATGTCGCGAAGATGCGCATGCGAGCGTGCTTCGCTTGAGCAGGACCACTGGGGTCTTGGACCAAGGAGGATGTCCGTCAAGGTATTGAGAAGAGGACAATGTGAATGTAAGATTGGAGGAAGACCTATTACACTTGAGAAGATTGAAGATTGTACACTTGAGAAGTAGACAAATAATTACAAGATACATGTGAAGAAGAAGAAATAGAAGCTTATATTATTGATGGTGATGATGATGGTCATATCATATTGAGCCCCTCCTTTTACACAAGCCGTACTAGGGATTTTATAGGTTTGTCCATGCACAAAACCATGGGCTTGGAGCCATGGTTTCTGTGCACACAGTTTTGCTTTGTGACATGCAGAAAACCATGGGCTTAAAACCGTGGTTTTATGTACACGGTTTTGTACGTTTGTTTCCTACGGAATACTAACTATGAGAAAGAAATATAGAACATCTAAAGCACTTAGTAGTAGCTTTAGTGGTAAGGTAATTGCCTCTTATCTTAGAGGTGCAAGGTTCAAATCCTACTTGCAACCCTCTACATGCACTCAATGCCATTGTGACCTAGGTTTATATATTTTCATTTTTACAAGTATTCGTGAAATGTGTGTGGATCCTCAATTTTTGACTTTTTCTCACTCTAGACATGCCACATCACGACAACGTGGAAAACTCGAATTGGGAAAAACCACTTGGAGTCCACAAACTCCAAACAGATCACTATAAGGGGAGGAGTACAACAAGACAATTCAAGGCAACGACCTTGAACTCTTCTTTGTCAACTGATGGCTACTGAGTTTACACTCACACTCTCTCTCTCTTCAGGGTTACAAAGGCAACGACCTTCTCTAACTATATGACAACTATAATGATACAACCTTTCACATAAAGTTTTCCCTAGTTGTATTTATACTTATACAACTTTTTGGGGCACATTTAGACTATCTACAAATATAGTCTCTCGAATCGGTTACATAATCGATTTTTGATTTTTGATTCTCAACCTTGGCCTTATTACTCATCGACTCCATCCGATTCAACTCTCGCTCTTGCCATCTGGAGGGACATGTTTCCCAACAAACTCCCCCTTCACTCGGCATGGGGTACTTTACCAATCCGACTCTCTATCGGCAGGCGTCCATCTTTTCGATCGACAACATGTTCGTAAGCATGTCCGACTCGTTCTCTGATGTATGCACCTTGACTAGGAGCAAACTCCTTCTCTTCTACTCGCCCACGAAGCCAATGTTATCTCCTCTGAATGTGCTTGGTCCTTGAGTGGTAGGCGACATTCTTCGCAAGGTGGATGGTGTTCTAGTTATCGCAATGGAGTCGTAATTCCTCTTGCCGAACTCCTTCATCCAAATTATCTCCTTCCCGGTTCCCGCTAGGGCCATATACGCGGCTTCCGTGGTCCACAGCGTCACGGCTTCTACAACCTCGACTGCCATGACACAACTCCCCTTGCATATGTCATTACGTATCCGGATGTGGATTGGCTGGTATCCACATCAACGGACATGTCTAAATTAGTATAACCTTCTAGTGTGGGCTTACATGAGCTGAATCGAAGACACACATTCGAGGTGCCTTTCAGGTACCGTAGTATCCACTTCACAACAGCCCAATGCTCTCTTTCAGGAATGCTCATCTATCGGTTGACGACTCCAACAACGTATCCGATGTCCGGCTTGGTACAAACCATCGCGTACATCAGGCTTCCTACTGCTAAGGCATAAGGGACTTTCGACATATCGGCCTTCTTGGTCTTTGATTTTGGACATTGTTCTTTACTAAGCTTACAGTTTATCGACAGTGTCCACCCAACCGGTTTCGTGCTTTCCATGCTGAATCTCTAGAGCACTTTTGTCACATACTTCTCCTATGATAGCCATAACAATTTCTTTATTCGATCCCGAATAATGTGCATTCCCAGGATTTGTTCTACCGGACCCATATCTTTTATTGAGAACGACCTAATCAAGGCCTTCTTCAAACTTCCGATTTTCCATCAGCATGTCATCAACATACAAGAGGATGAGAAAATCTCCTCCATACTTCTTGACAAAGACTCAATGATCAGCTTGTGTCTTGCCGAAACCGTGATCCACCATGAAAGATTTGAACTTTCTCTTTCTCAATCGGCATACCAGGTTTTCTTTAACTTTTTCTTCAAATCCTTCTGGGTGGTGCATGTAAATCTCTTCCTCCAAATCTCCATGAAGAAAGGTAGTCTTGACGTCTAGTTGCTCGACTTCGAGTGGCCGCTATGCTCAACACTATTCGGATTGACGCCATCTTCACCACCGAGGAAAATATTTCGTCGAAATCTACACTCTTTTTCTATAGAAAGCCTTTCACGACAATTCGTGCTTTGTACTTGGGTGTATTTCCTCTTTGTCCCAGCTTCAGTTTGTATACCCACTTGTTCCGAAGTGCCTTCTTCCCTTTTGGCAACTTAGTCAATTTGTATACCTAGCTCTCATGCAAGGAATCCATCTTCTCTTCCATTGCATTTAACCACTTTCGGTTGTGAGTATCTCTCTTTGCTTCCTTGAAGCTCTCCGCCTCCCCCTGATCAGTTAACAATACACATTGGCTTTCCGGGAATCTCTGGGGAGCCCTCCTCTCTATAAGGGGGTTAGCTTCAGCCTCCATTCGGCATAGTCAGTTCTTCTTCGACTTCTTTGGCCGAGTCAAATTTGGTTCCTCTTTCAGCCGGTTCTCCTTGTTCTTCAATTGGTTCTCAATTTTGCTGAGAATTAAATCGGCTGCCTAGCCCGGATTCGATTTCGATCAAATCAACTTCTAGTCGATTTGGACGAGCATCGACTAGACCCAATTCGATAGTTGGAAACTTATTCTCAATCTCCCAATCGACAATCTTCTTCTCCTCCATGAAGACGATGTCTCTGCTCCTAATCACCTTCTTCTCGACTAGGTGCCATAGCCGATAGCCAAATTCATCGTTGCCATAGCCGATAAATATAATGTTGGAAAACATGTCTATCTAGATGGGAAGAGAAGGAATTGAATCGGTTGGAGTGAATGAGTATTTGGGCCGAGGCCGAGGATCGAAATCGAAAACCGAAATAGATTGAATAGTTGATTTGGAATACTATAATTGTAAATAGTTTGAATGTGTCCCTTGTGGGCTATATTTGTAAATAGCCTGAAAGTTGTTTTACTATATAAGCAACAAGGGCAAACTTTATAGAGTAGTAGTAGTTAATCTTTGTTGTATAGTTACGTGTGAGGGGGTTGCCTCTCTAATTGTGAGAGTGAGAGAGAGAGTACTAACTCACTAGTCATTTGTTAGACGAAGAAGATCTCGAGGTCGTTGCCTCCGAGCTTCTTATTTGTACTTCTCCTCATTATTAATGATTCTATTTTTCGGGGTTTGTTGATCCCCGTGGTTTTTCCCTTTCAATTTTTCCACGTTAAACTCAGTGTCTCTATACTTGTCTTTCTATCTTCACGTTTTCTGTTTGTTCATTGTCTATACCGATTCTTTGCACCCGAACACGAAAGTGAAACCGGTTGTGGCTGGTCGATTCTTAACAAAGTGGTACCAAAGTGATACAAGATTCATTCGGCCGCATGTACTTAGTGTGGAAATCAAATATGAGAGACATGCTCGTGTGCAAAGACCTCTGGTTGCCTGTGCAGGTGCAGTACGGAGATAAAGGACTAGGCAAGATTGATGCAGCGACTTGGGATGTGTTGCATCTGAAGGCGGCCGCATATATTGTTAGGAATTTGTCCCTCTAGTGGGAGGAGCCGACTACTCGGAGAGAGCTAATAGTCGAAGACAAGGGAGTAGCCGACTGGTTCGATGAGAGCCAACAATTGAGGAGTCGACATGGAGAGTTGATCGAGGTTGAAGACACGACCGACTACTTGGGCTGACCGGATGGTCGATGACCAGGCCGACTACTCGTACCAACCAGACAGTTGACGAATGAGTCGGTTGATTAGTAAGATTATTATTATTATTATTATTATTAATGGCCATGATTGTAGTATAAATACACCTAGGGCAAACATGAGAATGTGTAGAACAGAATACTGTATGTACAGAGAATAGTGAAGTGAGAGCTCTAGAGAAAATTGTGAGCACAAGCGGCGCCTTAGCTAGGAAGCTTTGAATGCCAAGAGTCCTGTGAGGTTGTTACACTCCGTAGAAAGAGTGTTGTAACCTTATAATGGCTTGTACATTCTCGATATAGTCCAATCTCTGTTCTCGTGGTTTTCCACATTTAGGGTTTCCACGTAAACCGTGTGCACATAAGAGTTTGTGATCTTTACTGTTTTACTATGTTTCTGAGTTAAGTATTTCAGCGTATTCTTGCTTGTGGATTAACGATTCGTTTCTCAACAAAGTGGTATTAGAGCTTGAGGTGGAAGCATGGAAGGAGGTGTGAGCGGTTTCCCAGGTATGATAGTTTTAAATTCACAGAACTATGCTAACTGGAATATAAAGATGGGGAACCTTCTCATAGTCAAAGACATGTGCGACCTAATCGATAGAGTAGAAATACCGACAGGGGTATTAGAGTCGGATTGGAAACTTCTTAACAGAAAGGACAGTGCGTCGATGTATGTGTCCTTCAACATGTGGCAAACGACACAAATGCCCATGAGATGTGGTAGAAGATATCAGGTCTATATGAGAGGAAGAACGCCCTTAATAAAACCTCACCGATGAGAAAGATCGTACTGCTGAAATATAGAGACAGTGAGAGCATCGTTGAACACATTAGCACATTCATGGGGTATGTAAATCAAGTTGCTGCAACCAAGTTTTCCCTTGACGATTCAATCCAAGCCATCCTACTACTGTGCACCCTACAAGACAACTGCGAGAATCTAGTGGTGACTCTCAGCACCTCGTGTTAGGAAGAGAACTCGTCTTAGAAGTGGTAAAGACAAGTATCTTGAACGAGGAGACCAGAAGGAAGGACAAGGGTGTCCTAGTCGAGTTAGAGTCAAACTTGACTCAACACACCGGCAGGGGAAGGAACCGACAAAGGAGTCCATCGAGGAAAAAATCCCATGCCTGATCCAAGTCCAAAGGTAATAATTATTGTGGAAAGCCTGGACACTTCCAGAAGGACTATCAACATTTTAAGAAGGAAAAGGGTGTCGGTAATAATTCTTACCGGCCGGCAAAGGAGTCCAGAGTGGGAAACGGAGAGCTAATTAAGTAGTAGAAATGTGGTTGTAATTAAGCTATGAGTGTGGACGGACGGACCGGAATCGGTATGCCGTTCTGGATCCGGACCGATCCCGAACAAGTGCAGATGGCACCGTTTTGTAATACAGACCGGAAACCTATTTAAAGGCCCGGATACAATGTAATAGTTAGCGGTTAATTAATGAAAGCTTAAGCGTTGTTATATCTTTGTGTTAATTGCCGTTTTGTCTTAATTGTTATATCTTACGCGTGTTATGAAGACGATTCTAATAAGTAACTTGATTAAGTCGGATTAAGCGTTGAAGTCTAATCCGGTTGCCGTAACACCCTTTGGTGAAGTGTCTCCCGTAGACACCCTGTGTTAGGCCATTGTCCGGCCCGAAGAGTTAACACAGTTTTTGGCGACCACGATTCCTGTTTTTGCAGCGAACGACGGCACGGATGGATGTCTAGATCAACGCATGACCTGGTTACAGATCGAACTCGACGCCTTGCTGAAAGGCAAAGGAGACGCGAGGCTTTCCAGCAAGCGGCGCAGGAAATTAGAGCGGATCGCTCGTTTTCCAACGTAATCCGGAGAGTAGCGGAGGACTCCCTGGTTACAGCAAACATCGCACCCGGACGACGGCAACAGCCTAAGCAGCCTCCGGGAAACTGAATCCCTTCTCCACACGTTGGCAAATGGAGAAGGCGAAGCAGAGGCCTTTTCAGCATATGAATCGGACTCTGAAGGGGAATACAGCGTGCACACGAACTACCGTAGCAGCAACGAAACCCCGGGTGGACCGGAGGACGAAGGATCGGATACCTTACCAACACCGGAACCGGAACCGGAAGTGCTAACGCTAGAACCCCCGGAACCAGCAGAAGAAGAACGACCTCCGACACCGGAAGTCGAAGAGGAGAGGCCTTCGTCACCAAAGGAAGAGAAACAACCGACATCGGAATCAAATCGGGAAAGACCACCGACACCGGAGAAAATTCCGGAACGAGCACCAACACTACCAGCCCGCGCACCGATACCGAACGACGACATGCCGTTCCAGTACTCCAAGTATAGAGATGATCCGGACGCGGAAGCTCATGTGCACGCCTTTGAACAGACATGGGAAGCCAACCATGTGTCCCAGCGACTGACACCGGAGGAAGAAGAACGCTCTAAGATAGCAGAGTTTGGCGTCACATTGGAGGGACCGGCAGCAAGATGGCGCCGGACGCAGGACCCGTCTACCATCAACACCTTTGCAGATTTAAAAGCTAAATTCATGCATTTTTTTCAAAAGGAGGTGGACCAGACCGTAATGGTAAGCTTATTTTATACCATCCGGCAAGGGGTAGGGGAGAGCATTCCCCAATTTGTCATCCGGTTTCAACGGATGCATAGTCAGCTTACTCGTGCACCCCCGGAGGAGGAATTACGGACGATATTCCTAAACGTGCTCCGGGAACCCCTACGCACGGTTTGCACGGTAATCGATTTCCGCACAAGTACCATCGACCAGGTCATTGACCGGGTGAAAGAGATGGAAAAGACAAGCTCCTGGCTCACACTGGGCGCACTTCAACGGGCGTTACCGTCCGATGAAGACCTCCAGTTTCGGCAAGCAATACAGTGCACAACCTGCTTGAATTCCGGACACTCGGCTCTAGAATGCACTATGAGGACGCAATGTGTAATCTGTCAATCCAAGAGCCATACGACGGATAGGTGCGAGTATAATCTGTTGACTCGGCAAGCACCGCTCGTCCGACAAATTGAGCCACGCAGCAACCGGGATGAAGAAGACGAACGCTAGCGGCGAATGGACCGTGACCGACCGGCACAGGATGTCCGGTATGGCGAGCGACGGGAAAATGATGTCCGGTATGGCGAGCGACGGGAAAATGAGGTTCGGTATGGTGAGCAACGGGAAAATGATGTCCGGTATGGCGATCAACGGGAAAATGATGTCCGGTACGGTGATCGGCGAGATAATTATGACCGACATGATCGGTACCAGGATTACAATAGACGATACGAACAGTACGACCGGGAGCACTCCCCCGGGTATCGTCAGCAACGGGAGGAATACGGCAGATATAACAGGCAACCCCGTCAAGAGTACCGTAATAAGAAAAGCTATAACAAAAAACGGCATTTTAAAAAAGGCGGCTACCCCCAGGATCTGGAACAAGGAGCTCCAAGTAGCCAACCGGTACAAAACCCTGCGCGTACCGTAGGACCTGCCCCGGGCACAACAGACAATGCCGAATCTAGCAATGCCCGGAAAGCCTACTGCTACTACTGCAGACAGGAAGGCCATTATAGTAACCAATGCCCGGTGAAGAGCTATGAAAAACGACCGGCGGTAAATATGGTAGTCCCTGAGGTGGCAGACCTGCAGCAGGTGACCACAAGGTCGAAGGGCATGGCCAAAGAATGGGAAACACAGGAGACCATCCGGAAACAAGCAACGGAATGGGTAAAGAAAGCAAACGAGCAGAATGTCACAGACTTACAACAGCAAAAGGAGAACACTGCAGGGCTTGCCGGCGGTAGTCACTCCGAGAATGAGACATGGCAGGCATTGCAAGAATGCCAGATTACGTTACCACTAGGAAGACTCCTACAACTCATGCCAAGATTCACGGAAGGACTGAAGACGGCCATGACGGCAGGAGAACCATCACTGGCACCGGTACTCTTCTCGAATCCAGAGGAGGGACCAACAGTGGTAGACACCAGCAGTCCGGTAATCACTGCCATTGTAAAAGGGAAAGAACTCCCCGGCACAGTTATAGACGGAGGCTCTGGGGTAAATGTAATAAGCCTCCGGACGTGTGAGGACCTAGGAATCCACGAGTGGGAGCCGTGTCTGTTCTGGTTGCGGATGGCCGATACAAGCTCAGTGCGGCCGACAGGATTAATACGGAAATTAGAAGTCACCGTCGGCGGGCATACATTTCACATCTCGGCCGTAGTGCTACAATTACAGGCACAAGGCGCATACCCGCTATTGCTGGGGCGGCCATGGTTGAAAACGGCACATATCAAACAAAATTGGCGAAAAAATATAATTACCTTCCGGCGAGGAAAAGCCAAGGTACGGGTACCAACACAGCCAAGGACGAGCACTGGCAAGGAATGTACACCGTTGTATGCGGAATGCGTCAACATGCTAGAAGGGTTAGCAGACGAAGAAGAAGCTCAATACCTGCAGGAAAACCCGAAGATCATACCCCTCTTCGAAATTGACATTACCGAAGCCGTATTTACCGCAACCGGAAGAGGCGGAAGCAGAACCAGATAAAGACGCAATCCGGGAGTTACGGCAAGCGCAGGAAGCGTTGGAACGGGAAATGGCCGTTTCACAATGCGTAAAAGCATCGCAACTGGAAGAGGTGAATTTAGGCACCACGGACGAAGCAAAACCGGTGCACATCGCCAAGGAGATGAAGTCCGAAGACAAAACGGCGATGATAACACTTCTCACGGAATTCCGGGATGTGTTCGTTTGGTCATACGAAGATATGCGAGGACTCGACCCTCAGTTATACCAGCATCAAGTACACTTGAGCAAGGACGCAAAACCAGTGGCACAAAGAAGGTACCGGATGAATCCCAATTATGCTACCAAGGTCAAGGAAGAAATCGACAAACTGCTAAGAGTTGGCTTTATCTGTCCGGTAAAGAAAGCCACATGGCTGAGCCCGATCGTAGTCGTACCGAAGAAGAACGGAAAAATTCGAGTTTGCGTGGACTACCGGAAACTCAATGCGGCTACGGTAACGGATGCGTTTCCACTTCCGTTCACAGATGGAGTGTTGGATGCCGTCGCCGGCCATGAGGTCTATAGCTTCCTAGACGGATTCAGCGGGTATAATCAGATCCGGATGCACCCCGACGACCAAGAGAAAACAACATTCGTCACCGAATGGGGGGTGTTTGTGGCCGTGGTGATGATGTTCGGACTCAAAACGACACCGGCAACGTTTCAAAGAATCATCATGGAAATCTTTGGTGAATATATACCGGCTTTTATGCAGGTTTTCCTTGACGATTTCGCCGTCTATAGCCGGGAGGAGGACCATTTTCAGCACCTCCGTCTTTGTCTAGAAAAGTGTAGAGCGTATCGGCTAAGCTTGAATCCGGCAAAGTGTGTATTTGGCGTGTCCAGTGGAACTTTATTAGGACATATCGTGAGCCAAGAAGGTATTGCAGTCGACCCGGACAAAGTGAAAGCCATATTAGAAGCACCGGCGCCGGCAACAGCAAAGGCATTAAGCCGGTTCTTAGGCCAGATCCGGTGGCACAGTCGGGTGCTCCGATACTTGGCCGACCTGGCTACACCGTTGCATGCCGCCGTACATCGGACACCATTCCAATGGACCGATACTGAGGATAGGGCGTATAAGGCCCTCAAGGTACTATTGTCGCAGGCACCGGTAGTACAAACTCCAAATTGGAGTAAAGAATTTCACGTGTTCGTGGACGCCTCCGATATCGCAATCGGAAGCGTACTGATGCAGCTTACGGAACCAAAGTGGTACCGGCCAGTGTACTATGCCAGCCGGAAGCTATCCCAAGCAGAACGAAACTACTCTACTACGGAACGGGAAGCTCTAGGAATGATCTACAGTGTGACAAAGTTTCGGCACTATTTATTGGGAAGGAAGTTTTCCTTCCATGTAGATCATTCGGCACTCCTTTACCTAGTGTCCAAGGCGTCACTCATCGGCAAATTGGCCCGGTGGACCTTATTGTTACAGGAGTTCGAGTTTGAAATATTCCACCGACCCGGTATACAGCATGCCGTAGCAGATTACTTAAGCCGATTGGAGTTCGGAGAGACGGGTGACGGAGTACCGGATGAGTTTCCGGATGCGGAGCTGTTTCGAGTCACTACGGAGACGGCAGCAGATGAGACAGTGGCCCAGGAAGACAAGTGGCTCACAAATATGCACCAGTTTCTGAGCACAGGATTGCCTCCGGAAGAGCTGAACCGGGACGAACGGAAACGCCTGGCGGTACAAAGCCGACATTTCTGCTTACTGCAAGATCGTCAACGAGAACCGGACGGATTGGGACACAAAGCTACATAGCGCGCTTTGGGCATACCGGACGGCATACAAAACGAGCATCCGAACAACACCGTTCCGGTTGGCATTCGGACTCGAGGCGGTCATGCCGGTAGAATTTCAAGTACCTAGCTTACGGATCCAGCTACGAGAACGGCTGAACAAGAAGGAGTCGGAGACAATAAGGTTGATAGCGCTGTGTGAGCTGGAGGAACAACGGTTGGCCAGCATCTTACATTTAGAATTGGAGCAACGACGACGGAAAGCATTCGTCGACGGCACAGGAAAGGTAACGAAAAAATGTTCGCAATCGGCAAACCGGTGTTAGTATTCCAACCCCGGATGGGCAAGATGCCGGGTAAACTAAGGTTTAGATGGACCGGACCATATTGGCTAACACGGGAGTATAATGGGTCCTACCAGTTGGGGACACTTGCCGGCGAAGTGCTGGGCAAATGGGTCAACGGATTCTGGTTAAAGGCATATAGAGGACCGATGCCTAAGAACCCGTTTGAGCAAAGGACCGACGGCAACCACCAAGACGGCAAGCCGGGAACCGGAGAGAATGAGCCCGGTAATGGTCCGGGAGGACCAACGGACATGTGACGTCACACTAATAATAATAATAATTGGAAAAAAAAAAAAACAATCATGCAAAAGCGAGGAATGAATGGAGGAAAGAGCGTGGAGCGAAAAGGTACGTAGTGGGCATTTAAAGCGCCACCAGAGGACATAATGCTATTTTAAGTACGCGACATGCACAAACTCGAAAAAGGCGCCAGAATGCACAGACAAAAACCATTGTGCGTAGAGACCCTCTACTTTCGCGAACCCAGGAGCACAGAAGCACCGAAACGCTACAAGATCATCAGACGAGAACCTGCGCACAGAGAACCCCCGCCTTCTGAACTCTCTCTTTCTCAACCCCGCTCTCATCACCATCCATCCTCGCCACCGCAATCCGACCCCGACACAGAGATGGACCCACAAACGCTATCGGAAGCCGCCAAGACATGGCTGAAGCAACACGGGCTCGAGGGCTTCTTGATGATGATGGAAGTACCGCCACACAAAGAAGCCGACAAAGTGATCAAGGAAATCGATACAGAGGTCATAACGGCAGAGGCGATTCGAGCGTTAACAGGCCTTCCGGAGGGAGGCATACTCACAATCGACAATCCAACCCCGGAGCAACTCATCAGGTATTTTGGTGAGTACTCTCTAGCCAGCAAGGGCTACTGGACACAGGGTGGCGGAGATATGTTGTTCCGCGAAATTGCTCATGTGCTCCATGAATACGGCCACGTATACCCTAGAACCCCTGTCATGCCGCAAAACCGGGCAGGGATGATCATCGCCACCTATGAAGGGATCAAGGTGGATTGGCCGGTATTGATTGCAGACGGGTTGGGTTGTGTGCGGCGATCGAGATCGTCAGAGGCAAAGGCGGCAAAGAAGGCCGAGATGGACGAAGGATATGGCACGCCGTAACGCAGTGGCTCACCTTGCTGGTGCCACCCGTTCAGACCGTCCAGCCCAAGAAGCGAGGAAGAGTGCCGGACAGCACCCTAAGGACGGCTTCCAAATGGCAACAGCTGTTGGCCTCTAAGGCCAGTAAGGGAAAGGCGGTGGATGCAGAACAGGTGGCAGCAGGAGGAACCACCGGCACGGCCCGTAAAGGTCACACTCCGCCGACCGGTGAATCGAGAAGTGGACCCCTTGGCGGCAAAACTCAATGCCGGAGCTCAGGAGGAGGAAATAGAGGAGGAGCCTACGGAGCACCTCCAGCGACGGTCGTCGGCAAGGACCGTTGAGACAGCCGGGAAACGTTCGGACCCTCAGACGGAGGGAACACCGGCTCCCCATACTGAGACTCCTATGCCAAGGAAGGAACCGGAACTGGTGCAGATGGCACCGGAAACAGAAGCCCCGGCACCACCGGCACCACCGGCAAGTCCCATCCCGCCAGAGCCAGAAAGGTCACTGCAGCCTCCCTCGATCAGCCAAGAAGAAGCGCAAGGGGAACCAGGATAACAGGATGGTCCACGGGCAGAAAAGGAACTGCAACTCGGCGCAACCAGGCAGGACCACCCCTCTACAAGTGAGCCCATCTATCAAACCTCCGTGCAAGCACAACAAGGCACCGGTAGCCTGTGGCTCCAGTGGATAGGCGAACAGATAGCCGGAGCAGTGGGGTATATAGAGGTGGAAAAAAGAGCACAAAGCGAACGGTTGCTTGTCACAACTGAACAACTAGAGACGGCCCGGTCCAGAATCCGGTGCCTTGAAAAAGATTTGCATCAGGTCACGACAGAGATGGCCAAAATACGGATCCAATCACCGGTGACTCCGGTAAGTGTACAGAATAATGAAACGGAACGACCTGTACATAACAATAAGACCCCGACAACGGAAACAGTTCCGGCGAGAGATGCGGCGCAAGCTCGGGAGCTTGCGGAATTGAGAGAGGAACTTGCCGCACAAGAAGCGCTAAGGAGCCGTGAACGAGAATTGAAGACGGCGGCCGAAGCCGAATTAAAGAAGACTGCTGAGAACCTCCGCCGGGCAGAGGAGAGCCTCCGGAAAGGCCATCAAGCGTACGACTGGCTAAAGGAGGAGAAAGACAAAGTGCTGCAGGAAAAGGACAAGCTGGGGAAAACGGCAGAAATAGAGATTGAACGGCTAAAGGAAGAGCTCCGCCAGCAGAAGGACCGCGAGGACCGGGCCCGTCGTCAGATCAACGCACGGCTCAAGCAAAAGACGGATGATTTTGAGCACCTGCACCGGGACTACAAACGGCTGGAAACGGAGCATAAAGAACGGATGGCCGAGCTCCAACAGGCAGTTGATCGGGCCACGACGGCGATTGTCGACGAACGGGCGGAAAATACAAGACGCTTGGAAGAGGCGGAGAAGGTTTGGATGGAGCTCCAGAGGCAGCAGCAGGAAGACAAAGAGTGAGCGTCAACAGTATTACAGAAATTACAAAGTACATATCAAAGGCAATTGACGCATTACAAGGCGTAGGCGGAGGACAACGTCAAAATCATCAAACAACTGAAGGAGGAACGGCAAGCGGCGGAAACCAAATCGCAATTGGGAACGAGCCGGATTCAGTCCATCCTCCGGGCATGGCTGAATCAGACGAAACACTTGATTGATGAAAGCTCCGTAAAATGGTGGACAAAGTGGGCACAAAACGCGGCGGAACTCCAGTTGCTACGGGCGGATGTGGCAAACCGGCGGAAGGAAGGAGATGACTGTTATACGTTGACTTCCGAGGACTTCACCGCCATACGGGACGAGCTGGCCAAGGACTTCCAAGTCCTGGCAGATGAACAACTGGCGTAGGTCAAGCAGCTCGTAGTTAAGCTGGACGATGATAGGCTGGACGCTCAAATCCAGTTTGAAAGCTACGAACGGTCCCGGGTACGGGAAGAAAAAGCACGGGAAGCGACAACGGTTAACCTTAGTGATGAGGAACCGTCGCCAGCTGAGGGCCAGCCGGGAACCAGTCAACCAGAGACCACTACGATGCAGGGAGCAACGACGGAGACGCCGGTGTCAGAGCCACAAACGGAGGAGCAGCCGCAGCAACCACCAACGGACCCGCCGCAGCAGACAGCAACAGAGCAGCAACAGCAACAACAACAACAACCACTTCCAGATGAACCATTGGAGCCTCTCAAACAAAGCATTCTAGACATTTTGGACGAAGAATAGCAAGGGTTGATTGTGGATTCGACGTACAAGGTACTGTCCCACGGGCGTGCCATGTGTTACCGGCCGGCAAAGGAGTCGAGAGTGGGAAACGGAGAGCTAATTAAGTAGTAGAAATGTGGTTGTAATTAAGCTATGAGTGTGGACGGACGGACCGGAATCGGTATGCCGTTCCGGATCCGGACCGATCCCGAACAGGTGCGGATGGCACCGTTTTGTAATACAAACCGGAAACCTATTTAAAGGCCCGGATACAATGTAATAGTTAGCGGTTAATTAATGAAAGCTTAAAAGCATTGTTATATCTCTGTGTTAATTGCCGTTCTGTCTTAATTGTTATATCTTACGCGTGTTATGAAGACGATCCTAATAAGTAACTTGATTAAGTCGGATTAAGCGTTGAAGTCTAATCCGGTTGCCGTAACACCCTTTGGTGAAGTGTCTCCCGTAGACACCCTGTGTTAGGCCATTGTCCGGCCCGAAGAGTTAACAATAATGTTGAACCCAAGAAGATTTCGGAAGAAAAGAACATTTTAGACATTGCTACGAGCAATGGCGAACTTTTGTTCATTTGTGAACAGACAAGTGAAAATTTTGCAAGCGAAGAATGCACTTGGGTGATCGATTCCGGTGCATCTTTCCACATAACTTCCTCCAGAGAGTGTTTCTTGACTTACATGGCTGGTGATCATGGTTATGTAAAGATGGCTGACAGTGGGGAGTGCAAGATAGATGGAGTCGGAAGTGTTTGTTTGACGATGTTGACAGGGTGTCGACTGACTCTTAAGGATGTTCAACATGTCCCCGATATTAGATTGAATCTAATATAGACTGGAAGATTGGACGGCGAAGGCTACAGTCATAGCTTCCGAAACGAGCAGTGGAAGTTCTAGTGAGGAAATCTTATAGTGGCCCGAGCACAAAAGGAAGGCACATTGTATATGATGCAAGCCCGATTGTGCAAGTCAGAAGTGAATGTGGCAGTCGACTCGACAAGACAAATATGGCATAAGAGGCTAGGCCACATGAGTGAGAAGGGTTTGCATCTATTAGGCAACCAAAAACTTCTACTAGATGTAAAGGGAGTGCACCTGGAGAAGTGCATCGATTGCTTACTTGGAAATACAATAGAGCAGCATTCCACTCAAGAACACCAAGAAGAAGAGAAGTTGCATTGGAACTAGTACACACGGATGTGTGTTATGTAGACGTATCGTCGCATCGAGGCGGACAATACTTTGTGACTTTCATCGACAATTACTGTCGTAAGTTGTGGGCTTTTGTACTAAAGTCAAAAGATCAAGACTTACATCCGTTCATCAAAGAGTTCCAGGCAAGAGCCGAATGGGGTCAGGTCGGAAGTTGAAGGTTGTATGAACCGACAATGGTGGCGAATATAAAAGGGCAGTTCGAGGAATACTGCAAGGTCCCAGGTATTCGAATCGAATACACAGTACCGAAGACCCCTGAGTTGAAAGGGCTTGCAGAGGGGATGAATTGAACAATCATGGAGAGAGTAAGGAGCATGTTGTCGCATGCTAAACTACCGAAAATATACTAGGCTGAGGCGATGTACACGGTTGTTTATCTGATCAACGGGTCTCCCTCAGTACCATTGAAAGGTGATGTCCCACAAAGGGTGTGGATAGGAAAGGAGCGTTGTCGCAAAGTTTCGCATTTGTGTGTCGCTCGAATGGGACCACCGGGGCCTTGAACCGGGGAGACAAAAGTAGTCAGGAAGTGGGAGATCAAGACAAAGACATGGGCAATTTATACACAAGTTAGATTTAAGACCATGATTTCCGTATTTTGTTTTTTTTACATAGAATCCATTTTATGAATCAAAGCAAGTTTTTGTTTTCTTTCGAACATGTTTGTGAAAAGGAGAGGTGCATTGGCAAGCCCGAATCAACCCCTAGTCGCAAGACGAACGAATGCATGCGAGGAAGGCTTACACACGGACACACAAGGAAGTCTTACACAAACAAGCCACGAGTATTTGAACGTGCTTGTGAAAATGAGAGGTGCATGGGCAAGCCCGAATCAACCCCTAGTCACAAGGAGAACGAATGCACATGAGGAAGGCATAGACATGGACACACAAGGAAAAGGCTTACTTACACACACGAGAGACAAAGTTTCAAATGTCTTTGTGAAAAGAGAGGTGCATGGGCAAGCCCGAACACTCCCTTGTCACAAGTCACACGAACACACAAGCAAGATTTACACTCGGGGGATACAATTTTGAACGCCTGTGTGAAAGGAGAGGTGCATGGGCAAGCCCAAACGCTCCCTTGCCACAAGTAGCACGAACACATGAGCAAGATTTACACTAACACGCAAGACACGAAAGTTTGAATGCCTTTGTGAAAGGAGAGGTGCATGGGCAAGGCCGAAACGCTCCCTTGTCACAAGACACACAAATAGATAAACACAAATGACAATAACAAATAAGACACATAAGTTTGAATGCCTTTGTGAAAGGAGAGGTGCATGGGCAAGCCCGAAACGCTCCATTGTCACTAGGTACACAAACAAATAAGCAAAAATGACGATAACATATAAGATACTTAGGTGAAACCAAACATTATTTTATTGCAATATAATAGATTCTTTTATAAAATAGGAATCAATTTTACAACGGGTTTGATATGAATATGAGAGATAATTTTAAAGGAAGGGGAAAGAGAGGTGGAGGAAAGAAGAGAGTGGAATATAGAAGAAGGTGATTCTTTGTTGATGATGCCTCTCGATGTTGTTGATCCTTCTTCTTTTGCCTTCCAATTGAGTAGAGCTTCCGTGTTCCTTCTCCCTCCCCCCCTTCTTCATTAGAATAGGCTCTTATTTATAGGTTTAGGATTGCTTGCCTTTTTCCCCTGAAAAAAAACGTGTCAATATGAGTCGACTATTTGTTTTCTCATTATTTCTGTTTTCTAGCCCCAAATGTCACATGCAAAATATTCCTGGAAAGCTCTTTGGGTTAGCTTTCTTATGCATATTTTCTTTTCTAATTTGGACATCTCACGATTAAATTATGAGCTTTTTTTTTCTCTACTGTGCTCCTCATATCCACAGGTGCTTTTCTTTTCTCCCAATCTTTTTCTCTACTTTTGTCTACTTTTAAAAACCGCCTTTAACTTAATATTCATCATTATTTATAGTAAGGTTCAATTCTTTGACCTTTATTTATAAGGAATTATCTTTGGCAAATGAAAAAGTATTTTTGCTACCAATTGGCAATAAAGTTGATTTTAGAATACTAGTTTATTTGAACTACTATTTTACTTCTTTTCGAGGGTAGCTTCACACTATGTGTTAGAAACATCACGACATCCACCCCCACCAAACCTGCACATCCTCCGGTATGTGCCAATGATTGTTAGTTTCTATTGCTTATTCTTTTTAAACCTCGAAGTCTAGAGGTTTGATTTCAGGATTTGTGGTCTCTCTTATCTTAAGGATCTTGATTCTCATCCCTACAATTGGCAAAGCAAGTCCAGTTTCATCTAACTCCGCTAGAAAATAGATTGCATTGTTTTCAATTTCCTTAACCACGTAATGGCCAAACCATTGTTTCATGAACTTTCGAGTAGTGCTATGCTAATTATTAAGGCTGCTATCATAGACACTCCAATTTTTCTTAGACATGTTATGATATGACAAGACTCAAACCTATGACCTTAGGTTACATAGGTCGAGCTCTTGACCATTATACCATCTAGTATAATACGTAGGATATTATTTTCATTTAAGTTTTATTATAGAAAATTGATGTATATTTCAGATTTCTCTAGGACATTCTAGAAACTTCAAGAGTATTTCTGAGAATACTATAAAAGGAGGCACAAGGCATTATTTTGAACCAAATCGGTTCAACGCCAATCTTAAGCCTCCTTGCTACTATTGTATACTCTCTTCACATAATATATATCTTTTATCATCACTCTCTCTCTCTCTCTCTCTCTCTCTCTCTCTCTCTCTCTCTCTCTCTCTCTTTCCTTCTATCAAGAGTTCTACACCTCTCTTAGTACTAATCCTTATCTTTTAGTACTAATTCCTTCTCTATCTTAGTACTGATCCTGACAAGATAAAGCCGATGCTTTTTATCAAAATTCTCCTTGTTGCTCAATCGAGCCTCACGCAACCATTCATTCAAGTATAATTGGCATTGCGCACATGTTTCAACATAGCTTGCTACATCTTTGTAAACACCTGGCCACCAATATTTCTCCTTGAGCTTTGCAAAAGTTACCCATATACCTCGATGACCTGCCCACACACTATCATGAATTTCAGCAATTAGTGTTTGTTGATCTTGTTTCTTGCACACCACTCGAAGTGGAGTTTCATTCTTCACAAGAAGTCTTCCTATGACCATGATTCATCCTTTGTAAGATAGCTTAAGTACTTGCCAATTTCGATGAATTCACCCTCATAATCTCTTCAATGGGTTGACTCGGTTCCTCGGCTCTCTTGTTTGAGCTTCCATCTTCTTGACGTGTGGTCTTGATCATCTCTTCCTTCTTCTTAAAGCTTCTTGTTTCATGTTTCTTAGAAGGGCCTTCATCTAGATCCGTCCTCTTCTGCTTCTCATCCACAAACACTTCGTGGGTTTCGCATATGACCTCTGCGGAGATTGTGTTGTTATCAATCGGATCCGCCCACCCGGTAAGGTCTCATACATGAAGGTTGGCTAGCTTTGCATCATCCGAATTAATCTTCCCTTTTTTTTCATATTCGAGGACAGTCGGCCAAAACCCCGTTCCCCATTTAATCATTCCAAGCTTCTCCTTTCTGATTCTTATACCGGCGGATGCAACATAGTGTATAGCTTCGACGTGGCTCGCATCGGCCTCATCCATGATTTTCTTTAGACCCCCCCTACCGAAATTCACTTGCAAGGGCTTTTGAGTCTCACTTGAGTGTATAATGTTACCTTCCGTGCATACGAGGTTTTGTCGAATTGCCTCTTGAAGGCTAGCACAATCTTTCCTTGCATGATCAACACTATCACACCATATGCATCTATATGGGTCTTTCCCCTTCGGCCCTTGACGACTCATATTAGCTAACGAAAACACTTCGAATTTTCGTGCCAACTCTTCAATGACAGAGTTCTCCATTGCTCTTTTGGTCGGCTCGCTTTGCTTTGTCATCTAAGTTGCTATTGGAGCCTTCCTTCTTTGGACTACTGGGCCCATCATGTTGGAATCATCTAGCCATCGACGACACTTGTCGAATCTATCACATGCTCTTCTTACCGCAACCCAATCCGTTATGAGACCATTGGGTTGTGCTTCGTCCTCTAATAGACGACCTAGTTCTCGTCTATCTTTTGCATCCACCGCCTTTAAGAAGTACAAAACATTATCTCTTTCGAGAAGTGTTTGGTCGGTTCTCGGGAGACGGTTGTACATTTGGTCAAATTCGGTGTACACTCCCGATGTGTTCATATTCTTCCCCTTCTTCTTGATCCACTTCATCAACGTATGGCGAGTCATCCTCGATGCATCTTGAAGCATATATTTAGCCAAAAGCGCCCTTTCAAATCCCACCCATGTTGTTTGGACGGCTTGAATCTCCCTTATATGGTCTTGTAACCCAATTTCCACGACACGCTTGAATCTTGATATTTGCTTCTCTTCAATGACATCACGTTGCTGCATCTCTGTCTTGTATGTAGCTAGAAAATCCGTAATGTTTCTTCCACCAAATTGGCCCACTATCTCAACGGTTCAGTCGATGGCCTTCTCTAAGCTTGCATCATTATCTCGAGCTCTCATCATATGCTCGACAATAGCCCCCAACTTTGCCACTTCATCAGCTTAGGTGTTTGTCGAAGAAGTCATCTTCTAGCCTTCTATTTCAAGCACTTGATCCTTCCTACCAGCTCTTGACGTCGGGTTCACCATTCTATTATGTCGTGAAAATCCGTCACTATGTGAAGATCATGAGGCGGAACCGCCGGGTTTATGGATGGGAAGGAAATAGGGCTCACACACACAACACAAGGAAAGCTTACACAAATAAGGCACGAGTATTTGAACGTGTTTGTCAAAAGGAGAGGTGCATGTGCAAGCCCGAATCAACCCCAAGTCACAATGCGAACGAATGCACGCGAGCAAGGCTTACACACGGACACAGACACACAAGGAAGGCTTACACAAACAAGGCACGAGTATTTGAACATTTTTGTGAAAATGAGAGGTGCATGGGCAAGCTCGAATCAACCCCTAGTCAAAAGGAGAACGAATGCACGTGAGGAAGGCGTACACACGGACACACAAGGAAAAGGCTTACTTACACACACGAGACAAAGTTTCGAATGCCTTTGTGAAAAGAGAGGTGCATGGGCAAGCCCGAACGCTCCCTTGTCACAAGACACACAAACAAATAAGCACAAATGACAATAATATATAAGATGCATTAGTTTAAAGGCCTTTGTGAAAAGACAGGTACATGGGCAAGCCCGAAATGCTCCCTTGTCACAAGTCGCACGAACACACAAGCAAGATTTACACTCGGGAGATACAATCTCTAACACCTTTGTGAAAGGAGAGGTGCATGGGCAAGCCCGAATGCTCCCTTGACACAATTCACACGAACACACTAACAAGCAAGACATGAAAATTTGAATGCCTTTGTGAAAGGAGAGGTGCATGGGCAAGCCCGAAATACTCCCTTGTCACAAGACACACAAACAAATAAGCACAAATGACAATAACAAATAAGACACATAAGTTTGAATGCCTTTGTGAAAGGAGAGGTGCATGGGCAAGCCCGAAACGCTCCCTTGTCACTAAGCACACAAAAAAATAAGCAAAAATGACGATAACATATAAGATACGTAGGTAAAACAAACATTATTTTATTTCAATATAATAAATTCTTTTATGAAATAAGAACCAATTTTACAACGGGTTTGATATGAATATGAGAAATAATTTATAAAGGAAGGGGGAAGAGAGGTGGAGGAAAGAAGAGAGTGGAATATAGAAGAAGGTGATTCTTTGTTGATGATGCCCCTCGATATTATTGATTCTTCTTCGTTTGCCTTCCAAATGAGTAGAGCTTCCGTGTTCCTTCTCCCTCCCCCCCTTCTTCACTAGAATAGGCTCTTATTTATAGGTTTAGGATAGCTTGCCTTTTCCCCTAAAAAAAGTGTCTATATGAGTTGACTTTTCTTTTCCTCACTATTTATGTTTTCTAGCCCCAAGTTTCACATGCAAGATATTCCTAGAAAGCTCTTTGGGTTAGCTTTCTTATGCGTCTTTTCTTTTCTGATTTGGACATTTGACGAGGAAATTATGAGCTTTTTTTGTTTACTATGCTCCTCATATCCACACGTGCTTTTTTTTTTCCTCCCAAACTTTTTCTCTACTTTTGTCTACTTTTGAAACCACCTCTAACTCAATATTTATCATTATTTATAGTAAGGTTCAATTCTTTGACCTTCTATTTATAAGGAATTATCTTTGGCAAATGAAAAAGTATTTTTGCTACCAATAAAGTTGACTTCACAATACTAGTTTATTTGAACTAGTATTTTACTTCTTTTTTAGGGTGGTTTCACACTATGTGTTAGAAACAGGACGACCTTGTATATACATGTGCCTGAGGATTAGAGCTCGAAGCTCGACATTAAGTCGAAACCATGCACATTTATGGGATACTCGGAGGACGAGTTTGACTGCAGGCTATGGGATATAGTCGATAGGAAAGTAGTGAGAAGTCGGGACGTAGTCTTCTAGGAAGACATTATGATTGAGGATTGGAAGGAACAGAAGTCAGAATCGACTCCCACGACCATCAATTAAGGCCAAGTGAATCGACACAATCAGTTGTTTGGAGATAGCCAGTCGGCATAGCCGAATCCGAGTTGGTGGACAAATATGGATGAGTCGGAGTTGGCATATCTATGGAAGTCGATCAAAGACTACGAGTCAGAATCAACAAATCCTTGACGACCGATCAACTTATATGAACCCGAGCAAAGAGTAGAGTCAGTAGAGACATCCGAACTGAAGCCAACAAGGAGTGGAAGGAGATACCCACTCAGAGAAAGGAGAGCACCGACAACATATGCCAGTCAAGACATCCTCTTGATTGATGAAGGTGAACCAGAGTGCTATGATGAAGCCATCGCCGACGAGCACACAGAAAAATGGTTACGTGCAATGCAAGACAAGATGGACTCCTTGCATGAAAACCACACCTACGACTTGGTAGAATTACCAAAAGGTCAGATAGCACTCAGGATAAAATGGGTCTATAAAGCGAAGAATGGAGAAGTCGCCACCGCGCCAAGGTATAAAGTCCGCATAGTGGTGAACAGTTTCCAGCAGAAAATGGGTGTCGACTTCGACGAGATTTTCGCACTAGTCATGAAGATGAGATCCATCCAAACTGTTCTGAGCATAGCTTCCAGCATGGATCTAGAGATCGAACAGTTGGATGTCAAGATAACATTCTTCCACAGGGAGCTGGATGAAGAGATCTACATGCAGGAGCCTGAAGTCTTTGAGGAGAAAGGGAAAGAGAACCTGGTGTGTCGACTGAAGAAAAGGTTGTATGGTTTGAAACAAGCTCCATGCCAGTGATACAAGAAGTTTGAATCCTTCATGGTGGAACATGGGTTCCAAAAAACACAGGCAGATCACTGTGTGTTCCTCAAAAGGTACGATGAAGCTGACTTCTGGATGCTCTTATTATATGTAGATGACATGTTGATAGTTAGTCAAGATACAAGGAAGATCGGTAGCTTGAAGAAAGCATTAGGCAAGTCGTTTGCCATGAAAGATCTTGGACTGGCAAAGCAGATCTTAGGATGCACATAGTTCAAGATAGAACTAAGAAAGTGTTGTCGTTGTCAAAAGAGAAATACGTGGCTAAGATCCTAGAAAGCTTCAACATGTCGGAATCAAGGCCGGTCGGCTCTATATTACCGATTAACTGCAAGTTAAATGCAAAGCACTTGCCGAGCGGGGAGAAAGAAAAGGCTGAGATGAGGAAAGTACCATATGCCTCAGCCATTGGTAGTCTAATGTACACTATGGTCTGCATGAGACCATGCATAGCTTTTGTTATGGAAACAGTACTCCGATACATGAGTAATCCAGGAAGAGAACACTAGGTAGCGGTGAAGTGGATACTCAGGTACTTGAAAGGCACCTTGAGAGTATGCCTTAGGTATGGTGTCAGGAAACCTATGCTAGAAGGGTTTACCGACTCGAACATGTCGGGGGATGTAGGCTCAAGACAATCCACATCAGGGTACATGATGACCTATGCAGGGAGAGCAATGTCGTGGCAGTCACGACTGCAAAAGTCTGTGGCCTTGTCAACCACAAGGGCAAAGTATATGGAAACAGTAGAGGCTAGCAAAGAGCTGATTTGGATGAAGCAAAGGGAGTTCTTGCCTCATTGTGATAGCCAGAGTGCCATACATCTAGCAAAGAATGTTGTGTACCACTCTCGAACCAAGCATATGCAAAGGAGATATCATTGGTTATAGGAGAAAGTGGAGGAAGGAGAGTTTACCCTTGGGAAGATCCATACTGATGACAATGGATCTGACATGTTGACGAAAAACCTACCCAATGGACAAACTCAGATTCTGTCGACAGAGGACAGGAATAATGGACCCCTCCCCACTAGAGTGAAGGGGGAGTTTGTTAGGAATATGTCCCTCCAGTGGGAGGAGCCTACTACTCGGAGAGGGCCGATATTCAAAGACAAGGGAGCAGCCGACTGGTCAGATGAGAGCCAACAATTGAGTCGACTCTGACAGAGTCAACATGGAGAGTTGATCGAGGTCGAAGACATGACCGACTAGTCAGGCAAACCAGATGGTCGATGACCATGCCGACTAGTTGGACCGGGCCGACAGTCGATGAATGAATCAGTTGATTAGTAAGACTATTATAATTATTATTATATAATAATAATCGCCATGATTGTAAATAGCCCATTCTGTGTATCAATATAAATACACCTAGGGAAAACATGAGAAAGTGTAGAGTAGAATAGTGTATGTAAAGAGAATAGCAAAGTGAGAGCTCTAGAGAAAACTGTGAGCGCAAGCGGCACCATAGCTAGGAAGCTTTGAATGCCAAGAGCTCTGTGAGGCTGTTACACTCCATAGAAAGAGTGTTGTAACCTAATAATGGCATGTATATTCTTGATATAGTGGAATCTCTGTTCCCATGGTTTTCCTCGTTTAGGGTTTCCATGTAAAACCGTGTGCATAGTAAAGGTTGTGATCTTTAATGTTTTACTGTGTTTCTGAGTTAAGTATTTCAACATATTCTTGCTTGTGGATTAATGATTCGTTTCTCAACATATATCAAGTGTTTTATAGACATGAGTCTATGCAACAACTCTGATGAAGAGACGAGTGTCAATGTCCTCTGGAAGAAGATTGGTGTAATGTTCAAGAACAAGAACATCGTGAATAGATTCTCCATTTTCTAGAAAATCGTGAGACTCCGGTATCAAGACGGCTTCAGCATGGCGGAGCATATTAATGCCTTCCAAGGACTAATGAGTCAAACCACCTCTTTAGAACTACCTCTTGCCGACGAGGTATTAGCATTGTTGTTGTTGGGATCCCTTCCAGATAGCTGGGAAACACTAGTTGTCACATTGGGCAACGTAGGATGGGACCGCAAGGGAAACATTTATCCCTAGAGTAGGTGAATTCAAGCTTGTTGAATGAAGATGGTCGCCGAAAGGACCGAGAGTCCAATACCAACCTGAAGGCGCTCGTCACGGAAAGGGACATGAATCGAGGAAGAGGCTGAAATCGAAGTCCCCAAAATCGAGACAAGTTGGGGACAAGGTCAAAGTCGAGGGGAAGGCCCATGTGCTTCTATTATGGGAAGTCGGGGCAGTTCCAGAAGAATTTCCAACACTTTCAAAGGGAGAAAGGGGGTGCTCATGGTGTAGAGCCGAAGAAAATACCCGACAGAAATAACACCTCAGCAATCGCCACGAGTGAAGAAGAG
Source organism: Azolla caroliniana (assembly GCF_043228905.1). Lineage (NCBI taxonomy): Eukaryota > Viridiplantae > Streptophyta > Polypodiopsida > Salviniales > Salviniaceae > Azolla > Azolla caroliniana. The sequence goes on along the minus strand of NW_028230449.1, from coordinate 7,392,569 downwards.
CTGCTCTTCATTAGTGAACAAAATGAAGTCAACCTCTTCGGCAAAGAATTGACATGGGCAGTCGATTTGGGTGCGTCGTTTCACCTAACCCTTGACCAGAAGTGCTTCTCATCATACAAGGCCGGAGAACACGGTCTTGTAAAAATGGGAAATGAAGGAGCATGCTGAATCATTGGCATTGGAGATGTGTATCTGATGACATCGACCGAGTGCAAACTAGTGTTGAAAGATGTTCAGCACGTTCCGGAAGTTCGATTGAACTTGATATTGGCCGGTCAGCTAGATGACGAAGGCTACACACACGGGTAGCATCCGGAACGACTTCATGAAGTTCTGCAAGGGAAGTCTGATCGTGGCTCGAGCCCAAAAAACCAGCACACTGTACATAATGAATGCTTGATTATTTATTCCTAGAGGAAGTAAACGTGGCAGACGAAACAACCAGTGAATTGTGGCACAAGAGGCTATGACATATAAGCCAGAAGGGAATACAAATGCTAGCAGAAAAGGATCTCCTACCAGAGGTAAAGAAAGTGCATCTAGACAAGTGTGTCGATCGAGGCAAACAAAACAAAACCACGTTCTGATCGAGGCCCCCAATGGGGAAGAAAATGCCGTTGGAACTCGTGCATACCGATGTATCCTACGTAGATACAAAGTTGCATGCTGGTTCACAATATTTTGTGACCTTCATAGATGACTGTAGCCGGAAGTTGTGGGCTTCCATGTTGAAGACGAAGGGTCAAGTATTATCTGTCTTCAAAGAGTTCCAAGCGAGGGTCAAGAGGGAAACCAGCCGAAAGTTGAAGGCAGTCCGAGCGAACAATGGCCGAGAGTACTGCGGACTGTTCAAAGAATATTGCCGAGCGCAGGGAATCCGGCTCGAGTATACCGTGCCAAAGATGCCCGAGCTTAACCGGTTGGCCGAGAGAATGAACCGGACCATAATGGAGAGGGTTCGAAGTATGCTTGCACATGCAAAGTTACCAAAGACATTCTGGGCTGAGGCATTGATGACAACATCGTATGTGATAAATCTATCACCCGCAGTACCCTTGGACGGTGATATTCCACAAAGGGTTAGCCATAGCAAAGACTTCTTGTACCAACATATGAGGGTGTTCGGTTGTCTTGCCTATGTGCATGTTGCAAAGGATCAGAGGGGGAAGGTGGATCCAAAGTCTCGGCCATGCATATTTCTCGGTTACGACGATGATGAATTCAGTATCGGCAATGGGACTTAGTCGAGAAGAAAGTGATCCGGAGCCGTGACATTGTCTTCATAGAGGAAACGACAATAGTTGATTGGGAGATTGAGAACAAGTATCCAACTATCGAATCGAGTCGAGTTGATGCCCGACCGAATTGAGTAGAATTCGATTTCGATCGAATCGACTCCGAGCTAGTCGGCCGATTTAATAGTCGGCAAAATCGAGAACCGACTGAAGAACAAGGGGAATTGGTCAAACCAAGAACCGAATTTGACTCAGCCAAAGAAGTCGAAGAAGAACCAGCCATGTCGAATGGAGGTCAAAGATACCCCCTGAGAGAAAGGAGTGTCCCTTGGAGATTTCTGGATGAAGAGCGTGTACTTGTAACCGATGAGGGGGAGCCAAAGAGCCAGACATACGAATTGACCGAGTTGCCAAAAGGGAAGAAGGCACTATGAAATAAGCGGCTAGACAAGTTGAAACCGGGAGATGGCGGGAATCCATGCACATACAAAGTAAGAATTGTCGTGAAAGGTTTTCAGTAGAAGAAGGGTGTTGATTTCAATGAAATATTTGCCTCGGTTGTAAAGATGACGTCAATCCGAAAAGTGTTGAGCATCGCGGCCAGCATCGATCTCGAAGTCGAACAACTGGACGTCAAGACTGCCTTCCTTCATGGAGATTTGGAGAAAGAGATATATATGCACCAGCCAGAAGGATTCATGGAGAAAGGTAAAGAAAACCTGGTATGGCAATTGACGAAGAACTTGTATGGGTTGAAGCAGGCACCTCGACAATGGTACCGAAAATTTGAATCCTTCATAGTGGATCATGGTTTCAGCAAGACACAAGCTAATCATTGCGTCTTTGTCAAGAAGTATGATATAGGTGATATTCTCATCCTCTTGGTGCATGTTGATGGCATGTTGATTGTCATACAGGACCCGAAGAAAATCGGAAGCTTGAAGAAGGCCTTGAGTAGGTCGATCTCAATGAAAGATATGGGTCCGGCAAAACAAATCCTGGGATGCACATTGTTCGGGCTCAAACAAAGAAACTGCTATGACTGTCATAGGAGAAGTACATGACAAAAGTGATCCAGAGATTCGACATGGAAAGTGCGAAACCGGTTGGCTCGACACTGCCGACAAACAACAAACTATCTGTGACACAATGTCCAAAATCAAAAACCAAGAAGGGCGAGATGTCAAAAGTCCCTTATGCCTCGGCAGTCACAAGCTTGATGTACGCAATGGTGTGTACAAGGCCGGACATTGGGTACGCAATTAGAGTAGTCAACCGGTATATGAGCAATCCCAGAAGAGAGCATTGGGCTATTATGAAGTGGATACTTCGGTACCTGAGAGGCACCTCGAATGTGTGTCTTCGATTTGACTCGGGTAATCCCACATTGGAAGGTTATACGGATGTGGACATGTCGGGTGAACACCAATTGATCCACATCTGGATACGTGATGACTTATGCAGGGGGAGCTGTCTCGTGGCAATTGAGGTTGTAGCAGGCCGTGGCATTGTCGACCACGGAAGCCAAGTACATGGCCGCATTAGAAGCCATGAAGGAAGTAATTTGGATGAGGGAGTTCATCGGATAGTTGGGAATTCAGCAAGAGGAATTCTGACTCCATTGCGATTACCAGACTGTCATCCACCTTGCAAAAAATGCCGCCTACCACTCGAGGACCAAGCACATCTAGAGGAGATATTATTGTCTCCGAGAGCGAGTAGAAGAAAAGGATTTTGCTCTGGTAAAGATCTAGGCGAACGACAACAGGTTAGACATGCTGATGAAGGTGTTGTCGGTCGAGAAGCTGAATTTGTGCCGACAAAGAGTCGAATTGGATAAGTACCCCATGCCGGAGTGAAGGGGGAGTTTGTTGGGAAACGGGTTCCTCTAGATGGGAAGAGAAGGAATCAAATCGGATGAAGTGAATCAGTATTTCGGCCGAGGCGGAAGATCGAAATCAAGAACCGAAATCAATTCAATAGCCAATTCAGAAGACTATAATTGTAAATAGTCTGAATGTGCCCCTTGTGGGCTATATTTGTAAATAGCCTAAAAGTTGTTTTAATATATAAAGCAACTAGGGCAAACTTTATAGGGTAGTAGTAGTTAATCTTTGTTGTATAGTTACGTGTGAGGGGGTTGCCTCTCTAATTGTGAGAGTGAGAGTAGTAATTCAGCAACTGTCAGTTAGAAGAAGAAGATCTCGAGGTCGTTGCCTCCAAGCTTCATATTTGTACTTCTCATTATTAATGATTCTGTTTTTCGGGGTTTGTGGACCCCCGTGGTTTTTCCCTTTCAGGTTTTCCATGTTAAACTCTGTGGCTCTGTACTTGTCTTTCTGTCTTCACATTTTCTGTTTGTGCAATGTCTATACCGATTCTTTGCACCCGAACACAAAAGTGAAACCAGTTGTGGCTGGTCGATTCTTAACATATACATGGGCGAGATTTCGGGTCCAGCTTCCCCCTCTGGTCCTTTTCAACATGCACATAGGCAAGACAGCCGAACACCCTCAAGTGTTGATATGAAATGTCTTTGTCGTTGCACACCCTTTGTGGAATATCACCGTCCAAGGGTACAAACGGTGATCAGTTGATCACATACGTTGCCGTCATTAGCGGCTCAGCCTAGAACATCTTCGGTAACTTTGCATGTGTAAGCATATTTCAGACCCTCTCCATTACTGTCAGGTTCATTATCTCGACCAACCCATTAAGCTCTAGCGTATAGGCACATGGTATACTCAAGTCAAATTCCCTTCGCTCGGTAATATTCTTCAAACAGTCTGCGGCACTCTTTGCATAGACTGCCTTCAGTTTTCAGTCGGTTTCCCTCTCGGTCGTAGCTTGGAACTCTTTGAAGAAGGATAGCACTTGATCCTTCATCTTTAGCACGGAAGCCCACAACTTCCAGAAACAGTCGTCTATGAAGGTCACGAAATACTATGAACCAGCATGCGACTTTGTATCCACGTAACATACATCCGTATGCATGAGTTCCAACGGCATTTTCTTCCTAATCGGGGGCCTCGATCGGAAGGAGGTTATGTTTTGCTTGTTGTCCAAACAATTGGTGCACTTCTCAAATTGCACATTCTTTACCTCCGGAATGAGGTTGTCATTGCATCCCCTTCTCGCTCATATGACACAACCTCATGTGCCACAGTTCTCCGACAAGGTGTCATGTGTATATAAAACCCAATAAGCTTTATGGTAATTCAAACCCATGACCTCGTCAAAAAAAACATATAACCTCAACAATTAGGATACATCATATTCTACATATTAAATTACAAATTCTATTATATCAATAGGAAATATATATAATAATATTATTGAAATGTCACCACCTTGCATAAGCTAACGCAATATTACCAAGTTGCATATTTGCATGAATGCCAAGTGGTGATCATGTGTGCCTATGAGGTGACGAGCATGCATGTATCCAAACCATGCTATATAAACATGTATTTGAGTATTGATGAACCATTCTGGTTCAACGCTAGTCTTCGACATATTCTTGTAAACCTTGCTCTCATTGTTAATACATTATCAAATTCTTCTTATCTCTCTCATTTCTCTCATATCTTTCGCTTCTCATTCTCTTCTTCATTTTAAAACTCGTTCCTAGCTTTGGCTCTTACAGTTTGATCCAAAATGCTCCTCCCTTATCTCTTCTTCCTAGTTACTGTTGGAAGTATTTTGGTTAATGAAACATATAGTCGTTTATCTCTGTTTTAAGCTCTCTCTCTCTCTTTGTCTCTTTCCATTACCGTGGCGAGAAGTTATGAGCATTTTCATCCGCAGCCATCTTTACCCCACGGTTCATCAAAATCAAGGTAGATTTTGAAGTCCTAAATCGAGTGAAAGGTACATTCTCTCTCCCTCCCTCTCTGTCTCTCTCTTCCCGTAGGGTTTTTCCCTACAATGGCAAACACTCGTAAAGCCACCGCAAAGTTCGGGGGTATGATTGATAATGAGCTGAGGTCACCAACAAATCTTGATTCCAATGCAATGGACAAAATGCTTATGAGTCACTTGATTTCTCTTCAAGAAACCATAAAGAAACAACGTGAATGATGATCAAAGAACATTGTCGTCTGTGGGATATATATGCAAATACATTAGGAGATGCACAAAAGCTCATGAAGGCATTGGAAAATTTTTACATGCATACTAAATTAAGTGTCAATAGCTCTAAAACAAAGATTATGCTTGTGAAGAGGCAAACAAGAGATAAAACCATGCATTATGTACAACAATCAGTCACTTGAATGTGTGGAAAGCATCAAATATCTTGGCCTTGAAGTTCCTTCCAATCATAGATGGAATGAATGTGCTACACGCCGCTTAGAGGCAGGTACGCAATCATATTATGCATTTGAGAACACATGTAATCTTGGAGATATTAAGTATTGGGTCCTCAAGAAATATATTTTCCACACTTTGGTGACACCGGTTTTTCTCTATGGGGTGGAAGTATGGGGCAGTAGCATCCCTAAATCTATGTGGAATGATTTTGAAAATGTCCAAAACATTTTCTTACAAAGTTTCTACAAGTTAAGAAACCAACGCCCTACACCCACGTCCTCCTTGAGATGGCATTGCTTCCCATTGAGATCATGGCCATGGAAAGGGTTGTTGAATACATGCTTAAGGTTCAAAAAAGTCCCTCACATCGACTTCCTAGAATTTCATGGGAAGCAAGCAAAAAGATCCAAAAGACACATAAAAGCAAAATTTTGTGTTCCGGTTGGATGCAAGATATAGAAAAATGGTTTGGTAGATGGGATGCGAGACACTTGCTTCATGATGCATCATTAGATTCCTCTGTAAATGAGGCCTTTTTGCAACGCCAATGTATCATGACATGGGACAAATGTGGAGGCTCACACTTCACACATTATACTACACATGTTGCACCTAACTACAAAACCATATTCTTTACGGAATGGGGAAACCGTACACATCGATACATGTTAGAGCCCATACCATTATCTGTCACTCGAACCATTGCTTCCATGCGACTTAGCTCACATGCATTGCGATGTGAGACAAGGTGTTGGGGCACAAGTGATGAGAGTGGTCGACTATGCACACTTTTCCCTAAACAAGTTCGCGAATATGAGTATCACACTTTGATACAATGCTCTGCCTTTGATCATATTCAACCATGCTTTCCACATCTCTTCGACTGAGCCCAATCCTTGCATGAATTCCTCTCACAACCACAATGTGCACTCTTGATTGCAACATTCATTGGTAAAGCTCTTGAACATTGAGAGTCACTACTTACTTTCACACGTATCATTTGAAATGTAATATTTTTGGTCTCATAGGTCATATTTGACCTCCGAAGACGATAATATAATCTATCTATCTATTTATCTCTTTTCCTTCCTTCCTTCTCCTTGAGAACTTTGCTAAACGTTATCGTCTCCATGGAGTCAGTTAGCAAGCAAGAGTATGTTCGAGTCATCTCTGAACTAGAGCATCTCGCAAATAAGTTTGTGGCATTAGAACAAGAGAATCAATGATTTCTTGGAGATTTGCAACAAGTAAGCATAGAAAAAGCACAACAATATGATGAGTTATTGACACGTGTATTGCAACTCGAAACAACATTGCGGTCTCTTCATCAACAAGATTCAATGCAACAAACCTCTCCCAAAGAACCGAAGATTTGTTTGCCTGGGAAGTTCGATGGTAATTGATCATAGTGTCGATGATTTCTAAACCAAGTACGTTTAGTAATTCATATGCACCCTAATAGGTATCGATTGATGCAACTCAAGTTGGACTAGTTGGGACCCTCTTGACAGGAACTGCATTAATGTGGTTTGCACCACTGCTAGAAAAGAAGTCTCCTCTTCTCCAAGACTTCGAAGGTTTTATTAGAGAATTTCAAGCTAAATTTGGAGACACTGATAGTGTTAGAGCAGTGATTAACAAGATTCAAAGACTACGTGAAGGGAATCGTCCTGCCTCTACCTATGTCGCAGATTTCCCCTCCTAGCTTGTGATATTCCATGGGATGAAGAAGCCTTAATGAATCAATTTTTCTATGGACTACGAAATGCTGTAAAGGATTTGCTTTTAAGTTTTCATGAAGATCCAAGATCACTTACAGAAGCGATAAGTCGTGTAGTGAGATTTGACAACCGCTTATTTGAGCGACGTTCACGGCGTCAATTAATGTCTTGACCAAGAATGGATCAAACATATGCTTCGGTAGTAGTCTCAACACCTACGAGCACTACCCAAACTTCACACATGATTCCATCAGGTTGTCCAAGTCCAATGGAGATTGATGTAACACGTCGTCGAGGGCCTTTATCCGAAGCTAAGAAGCAACGATGTCGAGCAAACAGTTTATGTTTGTATTGTGGTGGTCCAGGACACATCGCAATCACTTTCCCACATAGGCCAAAATGACAAATAAATCAAGTAAGTATTAGTGAGAATCTTCATTCAAATTCTCCAATTAGATCATCTAGCCCTAGTAGCTCGACATGTCATGGTCAGTCCAATAGTTTTGAAGTCTTGAGTCAACTTGATGAAATATTAAACGAATAAGTCCAACCAAAATCAGAGCCATTTGGTTGGACAGTCCTGAATATGTAAAGTCAACCCCAAGTAGCGGTTCCATTTTATCGAATCATGTTAGCAAAGTTTTTTCAACACAAGTTGAGCTTAGCACTTCTAGGTGTCATCGAGTTCTTGCCTCTACTCTCTTATATTCAAGAGACAACTCTTGTTTTATGGACAAAGAAGTTGCTTTATCTGAGAAAATCCTACTGAGAAACCTCCCTTGCCCTACATCTGTTGTAGTAATTGATGGTTGCCCTATTGCATCCAGGAATATAGTTGAAGAATCTGAGCCAATTCGAGTAGTTCTTGGTAGATTTGGTTGTATGATTTCCTTCAATATAATTGGTAACCCTGAGCATTCAGTTATCCTTGGTTTGAACTTCATAATCTTGAAATTGATTGGAGAAATCGAACAATCAATGATTTCCAGCAGAAACCTGAATCCAGCTGCCTTGTTACTACGAACTGAGATTCAAAACCTCACCAAATCTCGCCCATCTCTCTACAAAAATTACGAGAAGACGGGCAAACAAATGAAATGTTTGTCTTTGCAGTAATGGCAAACCCATCCTCTAGCTCACAAGGGGCAGATACTCCCCTCCCAACCAAGTACTTGGATTTTGAAGACATCTTCAACAAAGCGAAAGCTTGTTCTCTCCTAGACCATCGGCCTTATGATTGTCCTATCGATCAACAACTTGGGAAAGAGCCACCATGGGGCCCAATATATAATTTATCACCTTCCGAACTCAAGGCCCTTCGAGAGTATATTGACGAGCACTAAGCAAATGGATTCATTCGACATTCTGAAAGTCCTGTTGGTGCACCCATCTTCTTTGTCAAGAAGAAAGATGGATCTCTACGACTGGTCGTGGACTATCGAGCTTTAAACAAAATCACAGTTCGAAATCGATATGCTCTACCCTTGATATCGAGTTTACTAGAGCGTCTTAGTGGAACTAAAGTTTTCACGACGCTAGAACTTCGAGGTGCATATAACCTTGTTCGGATACGTCTAGTAGATGAATGGAAGACAACATTCTGTACTCGATACGGACATTTCGAGTACACAATTATGCCTTTTGGTCTCACGAATGCACCCACGGTTTTTCAACACATGGTGAATGATATTTTCCGCGACTTCTTGGATTCATTCACCATAGTATATCTTGATCTATTCGAAAACTCAAGAAGAGCATGACATACATGTCCATCAATTCTTCCAACACTTACGAGAATATGGGCTCTATGCCAAACTTGAGAAATGTAGCTTTGATCAAAACCGCGTGGAGTTTCTAGGGTATGTGGTTTCACAAAAAGGTATATCTATGGATCCATCCAAGGTTCAGACAGTTCTAAACTGGCAACCACCTCGTTCAATGCGTGATGTTCAATGTTTCTTAGGATTTGTGAATTTTTACCACAAATTTATCAAGAATTATTCGAACATTGTGATGCCTCTCACAAAGCTTACACGAAAGAACAAGTCATTCACATGGAGTTCTAGTGTAGCGAAAGAGTTTGAAAGACTAAAGAGAGCATTCACTTCTACTCCAATTCTACTTCATGCTGACCTAGAAAAACCGTTTATCATCGAGGTGGACGCGTCTGATTTTGCACTAGGAAGTATCTTGTCACAAACAGGAGATGATGGGAAGCTACATCTAATTGCTTTCCATTAACGCAACTTCGAAGCCGCAAAGATCAATTATGAGATTCACGACAAAGAGCTTCTAGCCATTATAGACTCGTTTGAACAATGGAGACATCTCTTAGAAGGTTCTCCCCACCAAATCATTGTTTACAATGATCATAAAAACCTCACATACTTTCAAAGTGCTAGTCTCTTGAGTCACCACCAAGCTCGTTGGGAACATTTTCTAACACGTTTTGACTTCCTTATCACATGTCACCCAAGAGTACAACAAGGAAAGGCAAATGCTCTCTCATGACAATCTTATTTGGCACGAGCCGACATTTGATCATCAAAGACAAGTTGTCTTGGGGGCTAATTGGTTATGACTATTAACTGTTAATGCCTCTCAAGCATTTGAAGATTCAAGTCTTCTTAATTCAATCCGAATAGATATCATTTCTGATGAATTTGCTCAAGATATATTGAATGATATAATTTCCGATCGTGCTTCTTCTTCAAGCTCCAAGAATCCTCGTAAAGATTATAACTTGTTTAAATGGGATAATGGTTTACTTTTTCGTAACACTCTTTTGTATGTCCCAAATGGTTCGTCTAGACTTTAAGTAATCCAATATTGTCATGAAAATCCAATGGCCAGGCACTTTGGAATCCATAAAACTTTGGAGCTAGTTTCTCTAAAGTATTGGTGGCCTCACCTTCGAGAGTTTGTTGAAGATTATGTTCGTAGTTGTGATGTGTGTTGTTAGTCAAAGATTCCATGACATCGACCATATGGGTTATTACAACCGTTGCCAGTTCCTATTGGTCCGTGGAAATCCATCTCGATGGATTTTACTACAGATCTCCCAATTTCGAAGAGTTTCGATGCTATTCTCACTGTAGTAGATTGATTCACACGACGACACATTTTTTTCCATGCACGAAAACCATCAACTGTAAAGAAACTATAGACATCATTATGAAAGAAGTATTTCGGCTTCACGGTCTTCCAAATGACATCATTAATGATCGTGGCCCATAATTCATCTCAAAATTCTGGAAACACTTGCTTGAGATTCTTATTGTTGGCGGGGGGTGAAGCCAAGAATGGCTTCATCCCCCTCCCAAGGGGGTTACGTGTGAGGGAAAGAGAGGGAGAGTGAAACAAAGAAACACACAAAAATGAGAGGGGAAAAAGCTATATCGCATTACATGCCCCATAACGGGTTTATATAGTACATAATGTAACAGTTAATAATATGACCGTTACAAAAAGAAGACCGTTACATTCTTGTCACATGCACATAATTGTGCATGTGTTCACGCACAACCCCCTCCCAAGGGGGTTACGTGTGAGGGAAAGAGAGGGAGAGTGAAACAAAGAAACACACAAAAATGGGAGGGGAAAAGGCTATATTGCATTACATGCCCCATAAGGGGTTTATATTGTACATAATGTAACAGTTAATAATATGACCGTTACAAAAAGAAGACCGTTACATTTTTGTCACATGCACATAATTGTGCATGTGTTCACGCACACATTTATCCTCACTCACACTCGTATACATTACACAAATACGACAACCCCTTTAACGTGTTTTACCCTTTACGCCTCCCCGTATACTCCTACAGGTAACAGATGGAACGCTTGTGAGACAGTGCATCACACGGTGAACCCACTCGCCATGCCAGTTTTCTTGACCAGAACTCCATCGGTCGTCTCGTCGGTCGGAAATCCCTCGACCGAAACACTGCTCTACGATCGATAACTTTGATCGGAGCTTGCTTGACTCGAACCTTCTGGCTCGATCAACATGTCACTCGATTGGATCACACACCAATTGGCTCGTCTATTGCGGCATGGATCTTAACATTATGTTGCATGTATGTGTATTTTTTCTTTCGTTATGTGAAGTGAGTTTTATATTTTGTACCCATTGGTCTTTTTCTTTTCTTTTTTACCCTCAAATTTTTTGAAATTTTATTTTTGGCCCTTGAGTTTTCGAAATTTCATCTGCTACCCTCTGGTTCTTGAAATTCAATTACGTGCCCTCGTGTTGTTGTAATTTTTATCCGATGCCCTTCTCTCTTTTTAGTTTCTCCTTCTTCTCTTTTTTTTTCTCCCTATTTGTCTTTCAAAGTTTTCTTCCACTTCTTTGTATTTTTTGTTGTAATTCTTTCCTCTATCTTCTTCTTTGTATGTGTCTTTGTAAAGAATCGGGTGTGATTCTTGTGTAGCGGAAGAGATGTGTATGTGTGAGAGGAAAGAGAGAAGAGGAGAGAAAAACAAGATAAATTAGATAGAATGGAACACAATGAAGTACTCAAGAAGAATATGTATATTCACAAGTAACATATGAGATACAAAAATGTAGCATTATAAGGAGTCGCAACCGACTTAGTAAGAAGTATGAGGAGGGTGCTTTATACATAGTCACCCTCTCTTTTCATTAACTAACTACAACAACCACTCTCTCTTGGGGAATGTGAAGACTCATAGTCATGGGGAATATGTAACTCATTAGTTATGTGTCATAGAATATGATTCTATGACACAAATGTGTAGAGAGTAGTGGTGTGACTCTTGACCTTTAAGTAATCATAAATTCTCAAAAGGTGTGTTCACACGTTGCACTATGTTGAGCTTGATTCTCAACAGTCTTTTTTTGCGTTCTTATATTTATCTTCTTTTCTATCATGCCTGTCTTCTGTGGTGGCAGCGCCGATGGCGATGATCCTCTTCTTTCTCTGATGATCATCTTCTTCTCCCGCCTACTGTCTGTCAGTGGTCATCTCGGTTCGTAGGTTGTCCATAGCCATCTCTTCGTGGCCGCCGTTTGCCGTTTGCCGACTACTGTCCGATGGTCGTGTCTATCCGATCAACTACCGTCATTTATTTTTGCGTAACCACAAGATGAAAATCGTAGTAATTGCCATAAAGAACACAAATTAACCATAAAAATTCAAAGGACTATGGATCATTGTTCAAAACTGGTGGACTCCATTTGTAATGTAAATGTCACTGTCATTGTCATTGTCATTGTCATTGCATGATAACCATAGCTGAACCCATTCTATGTGGATCCCAAGTTTGAATGTTAGCATGGAAGACAAGTAAGCAATATCCTGCCTCACATCAAATGAATTGCTTGAGTTTAGGGTAATCTGTGGCAGCCAGTAGAGACCATGACTTCTCGATATTGATTTATCATTACAATCCTGATCATCACCAAACGTTCTTATGTTGGGAGGATCTATGACCACTATTCTTATAGGCTGAGCAACTCTTATATGCACATGTTTCACTAGTACCCAAGAGCAAAGAGAGAACATTTTTTCCATCCAAATGAGCTCCAGGATTCTTCAAAAGTTGAAATCTTCTATGTTAAAGAGGTCTGCCTACAATTTGATAGAAGGAAAGGAAGGTAAATGGGTTTTCTCTTCCACTGGTTTGCTGTTGAGAAAAGCAAGGGCTTTTGCTGTGCACTCCAATATGAGAGATTGCATCCTAAGGCCCATGGATTAGATGATCACTCTATTTATTTCCTGCACAGAAATTCAAGCCAATCAGAAAAAGTAAAGAGGCTTTTCCTTTCCATCCTTCCTTCATTCTTTCCCTTCTCGTCTCATCTTTCCTAGATGAAACTTTACTCTCGAATGCCACATGCTCTACATCTTCATGGACTGCAGCAAATGCTTTCTGAAGCTTCTATCAATCTATGTCGAATCCCAAGGAAGTCTTTATGGAGCTCTGCCCGCTCATCCTCGGGGGTTCGAAATAGGCCTGATCGTGAGGAAACAGGGCATGGCTTTGAGGAAACACTCTAGGGTCTTAGCCTGGCCATTCTTGAAGCTAAGGGAACTTCTGAGAGCAAGAGAAGAAGCAAATGGGGAAGAAGACGGGGAAGGCAGTGATGAGATCTCCATTGGAGGTTGGCTCACCCAGAGAGTCCACCCACAACACCACACTCTATAACATAGAGATTAACAGACACGTAAAGAGGGAGAGTGAGAGATTAGTGACAAAGATAGAGAGTGAGGGATAGACTTCCTCTAAAGGGAGGGTCGGCTGTTGAGGGATAGACTTCCTCTAAAGGGAGGGTTGGTAGTTCAGGCGTGCCAGTGTTATTGGGTGGCTTCACCCCCATTCCAAGGGTGTTACGTGTGAGGGAAGAGTGAAACAAAGAAACACACAAAAATGAGAGGGGAAAAAGCTATATCGCATTTGTAAAGGAATGAGGAGCAAGAGTGGCTGAGATGCAGCGGAAGGACTCTGTGTGTGTACGTAAGACAAAACAGAGATAAATGATTGTATGTTACATTAACCAAAATACTTCCAACAGTAACTAAGTTACAAAAGGTTGGTTTAAATACCAACTAAACTAGGGTAGGTGCCCTTTCTATTATTTACAAAACTAGCCTGGTATAACCATGAGCTAGTGTGAAACGTATTACTATGGAAAGTTGAGTTCGACTCTCAACACGCCCCTTCGAACACAACTTCCATCTGTTGAAAGGTTGTTTTGGTTTAGTCTTCGGAATTTGGCTTCTGCCGTTCGTAATCCTCGAACTCGATTGTATGGCTTTTCGGCTTCATACTCGGTTCGATTAACTACGTGTTGTGTACTCACGTATCGTTGAATGTTGCCTACTCGATCAATTGCATATAGTGCACATGTCGCTCACAGTACTCCCCCTCAAGCTCGACAATGGGAATGTCGTGAGACCAAGATCCGATGCGAATTGCCCGAGCTTGTCGACTCCTAAGGCCTTCGTAAAAATATCATCAACTTGGAGGTGCGTACTAATATGTTGTAGATCGATTTCTGCAGCCTGTACGCGCTCGTGAATGAAATGATAGTGCACTTCGATATGCTTAGTACGTGCGTGAAATATGGGGTTTCGCGCCAAGTAGATGTTGCTCAGGTTGTCGTAGTATAGGCGAATCAGATCTTTGATGGGTACGCCCAGATCCTTTAGAATACACTTGAGCCATACAACTTCACATGTGGCGACTACCGCACCCCTGTATTTGGCGTCCGTGCTTGATAGTGCGACTGTCAGTTGCTTCTTATATCTCCAAGAGATCGCTCAACTACTAAGGCCGAAGACGAGTCTAGAGGTGGATCGTTTATCCGTTTTGTATCCTGCCCAGTCCCCCACTGTGTATCCTTCGAGTCGAATGGTCATATATGACTGATACATAATGTTGTAATCCATCATCGTACTGACATACTAGAGTATCCTCTTAGCACAATCGAGATGAAAGTTTCGTGGATTCTGCATGAATTGACTAAGTAGGCCGACCGAATAACTGAGGTCGGGTCGCGTAATTGTGAGATAGATTAAGTGGCCGATCAATTGACGATATTGAGTTGATTTGCACTCGGTTGTGCCGGAATCGACATCAATCGTGAGATTACGATCGAGAGGGGTAGACACAGGTTTGCACTTGGTCATTCCGAACTTGTACAAAAGGTTGAGAATGTAGTGCCATTGAGAAATCATTATTCCGACTGGAGTCCGAATTACTTTAAGGCCAAGGAAGTAATTGAGCTCGTGCAGGTCTTTCATTTCGAATCTGCCGGAGTGAAGTGATTTGACCTTGCTAATCTCGGCGAGATCCTTTCCTCTGAGGACCAAATCATCCACGAAAAGGATGATGACAATTGGGCTATCCGACTCGTTTTGGATGTACAAAGAAGTATCAGATTTTGACATTCGAAATCCGATCTGATGAAGATACTGAGTGATCTTCGAGTGCCACGCATGTGGTGCTTGTTTGAGGCCGTATAGAGGCTTCTTGAGTCAGCACACGACATTCGGATGATTGCGTGATTCAAAACCGGGTGGTTGGATCATGTACACCTCTTCCAATTCGCCTTGAAGAAAGGTGTTCTTGACGTCCATCTGGTGGAGGTGCCACCCTTTTGCTGCAACGATTGCAATTACGGTCCGCACATTGGTCATCTTTGCCACCGGGGCAAAGGTCTCTTCGTAGTCTACGTCGTGCGTTTACGCATAAACTTTCGCAACGAGCCATGATTTAAAGTGACGTACGGAGCCTTTGGCATTGTATTTCACTTTGTAAATCCATTGACAACCAATCGCTTTCTTGTGCGGCGTGTGAGGGACAAGATTCGATGTCTCGTTTTTGCATAATGCTTCCATTTCCTCATGCATCGCGTCGACCCATCGTCGATCCTTTACGGCTTCAGAAAGCATCTCCAGCTCTTGTACTGGCGCTACCTTCATCATCAAGGCGTAATGGTACGCCATATAATCGTTGTAGCCGAAGCGGTTTACGGGGTTCTTTTCACGGGTCGATCGACGGAGCTTCTCGTTTGTTGATACTAAGGCTTTCTTCGTTCCATCTGTCCAAATGATAGGGATGTCCAGGCCTTCGAACTCACTGTGAAGGGAGTGAGTTGACGCGTTGTCAATTGGATCATCGTATTCGGACATCTTGGCCTTCCCTTTGTCGAGTTTCGGACTCGGTCGAAATGTGCTTTGGTCACTCGGGGGCTCCTATGGTCTACTAAGTCATGTCGTAACTGGGCTTTCTATAAACATGCGCGTGAGCTGATCTTCATCTTCTATCTCCATTTCGGCGGATTCCGGGTCGAGCGGAGTCAGATTCAAAGTTGTTTCTGGTGCGTACCAAGATGCGTACTCGTCGAAAACGACATCTCGACTTATGCGAGCTTTTTAGGTAGATGGGTTGTAGCATTTGTACCCCTTCTGTTCGAGTGAGTATCCTACGAGGATACATTTCTCTGACTTTGGGTCGAGCTTTTGTCGCGTATTGTCGGGAATATGTATGTAAGCGATTGCGCTGAAAATGCGGACATGTGATAAGTCTGACTTCTTTCCAAAGAACTTCTCATGAGGAGTTACGTCGTGTACTCCCGAGGTTGTGCATTTATTCATGAGCTATACAGCCGTGTTCGCCACTTCTGCCCAGTACAATTTCGGCAGGTTCTTCTCATTCATCATAGCCCTAGCGACTTCTACTATGTGTCAGTTTTTACGCTCAGCTACGCCGTTTTGCTGAGGTGTGTGACGGCATGAGAATTCTCGTCTGATTCCTTCCTTTCGGAGATACGCCGTAAACTCCGAAAAATATTCTTTGCCTCCATCCGATCGAAGGCAGCGTATGTGCTGACCCATAGTTTTTTCAACTTCGTCCTTGAACCTCTAGAAGTGTCCGAACATTTCATTCTTCTGTCTCATCGGGTAGATCCAGGTGTGCTTGGAGAAGTCGTCGATGAACGTGACGTAATATCGGCATCCGCCAAGTGTGCTTGTCTAGGCCAGTCCCCATACATCCAAATGTACGACATCTAGGATCCCTTTGCTCACATTCCGCTCTTTTGGGAATGGATGTTGACGTTGCTTTCCGAACTAGCACGCTTCGCATACGCCCGTAATCTCCTTCGCGGTAAAATTCAGGAGTTTGATTACGACCCTTTCGATTGCATGTTCTGGATTTTTTGGATATTGATGTGGCCGATTCTCTTGTGCCACAGATTTATGTCGGTTTCGACTTTAAGGTTTTCGAACATGGCTGACTTTACCTTGTTTGATTCGAGGATAAACATACAACCTTCTCATCGACCGTGGGCTACGACTTGTCTGCCCCTTTCGATGAAGCACCTGTCGTTGTTGAATCGTACCTGCATTCCTTGTTCGACAATCTAGCCGACTGAGACTAGGTTTTTCGTGATGACAGTGACATGCAATACGTTCTTGAGATAGGTTTGTTTGTTGTTGTTTCCGAATGGCACGTTCTCGATATGTTGTATTGGATGAATCGTGCCATCGTCTATCTCGACAAATCCGGGTTGTTCGGGTTTTCGTAATTCCCAAAACCAATCTTCATGAGACGTCATGTAGTTAGATGCTCCCGAGTCAACAAACCATACGTTATATGAGGTGGAGACACTAGTTGAGGCCCGTGCTGACATCGAGTGTGCTTTGTGCCTCATTACGAACATTCCGCCACGATCACCATAGTCAGAATTCATGGCGTAATTTGTAAACATTCCACTACGATCGTCGTAGTCGGAATTTGATGCGTAATTCGTGAACATTCCGCTACGATTGTCGTAGTCGGAGTTCGATGTGTAGTTCGTGAGTTGTTGGCTAGTTGAAGCCAAGTCTTGTACCTTTTTCTGGCACTCCTCTTCATAGTGGTCGTGTCGTGTCTTCCATAGTACCCGCATTCGATCGGGTTGTTACGATTGCTCGGTCCGGGGTGATGACTCCCCCTTGTGCCGAACTCTCTAGGACCGTTCCTATCCGCTTGCCATTGGTGGGAGTTACGCTCTGGAGTTTACCGACCATTACGACCTTGTTCGGACCGACCTCTATTTCCACGGTTGAAATTTCTTCTATCATCCGACTGAGAGTAGAGCATATGACCCTCTGGTGCGTTGCTCCTTTGTCGGGCGTGATTTTCCTCAACCAACAATATTGATTGGAGATCGAAAAATGAAGGAGGGTTCTCCCTTGCAAGGATGGCCAATCTAATCGAGCCAAATCGAGGTGCTAAGCCATCGAGGCATATTTGCACCATCTCATCATCATCGATTATGACATTAATCGAACCGAGGGCATAACACAACTCCTTGATCTTTAAGGTATAGCCTGTGATCGACATGTCCCTCTGCTGCATGTTATTTAGCTCCTGTCGAAGTTGGAGCTTTCGTGCAACCGTGTTGGCTGCAAAAATCTTCTTGAGATTTCCCCAAGCTTCTTTCGGTGTTTTCAAATCTCGAATATAGCCAAGCATATGATCTTGAACGCATGATGCAAGGCAATACAACACACGGCTTGCGGCCTGCTCCCAAGCAGGATAGTCGGCGTGTGTTGGGTTGGGTTGAGTTTCGTGAGCTCCTTCAATGTAGCTCCAGTAACCTTGTCCGACAAGGTATTGATGCATCTTGTATTCCCAAGATGCGAAATTCATTCTGTCGACCTTCTCGGTAGGAAGAGCGCTTCCCATCTGAGTGTTCATCATGTCGATTTCTTCTCTGTTGATGAGTCGGTTCTGTTGATCGTTGGCGTGTACCACAACATAGTTGAATAGATTCAATTAAGCAATCACACGCTCTGATACCATGTAAAGGAATGAGGAGCAAGAGAGGCTGAGATGCAGCGGAAGGATTGTGTGTGTATGTAAGGCAAAACGGAGAGAGAGAGAGAGAGAGAGAGAGCTTAAAACAGAGATAAACGATTGTATGTTTCATTAACCAAAATACTTCCAATAGTAACTAAGTTACAAGGGGTTGGTTTAAATACCAATTAAACTAGGGCAGGTGCCGTTTGTATTATTTACAAAACTAGCCTGGTATAACCATGAGCTAGTGTGAAACCTATTACTATGGGAAGTTGAGTTTGACTCTCCACAACATTACATGCCCCATAAGGGGTTTACATAGTACATAATGTAACGGTTAATAATATGACCGTTACAAAAAGAAGACCGTTACATTCTTGTCACATGCACATAATTGTGCATGTGTTCACACACATTTATCCTCACTCACACTTGTATACATTACACAAATATGACAACCCCTTTAACGTGTTTTACCCTTTACGCCTCCCTGTATACTCCTATAGGTAACAATGCTCAAAATCTCTTGTAAACTTTCGTCAAGCTATCATCCACAAAGCGACGGTCAAACCGAGCGGACGAATCAAACATTAGAGCAATATCTTCGGTGTTTCATCAATTACCAACAGGATGATTGGGTGGATTTTTTGCACTTTGCAGAGTTTGCATACAATAATTCAGTTCATTCTACAATAGGATATACTCCATTTTTTGCAAACACAGGATATCATCCTCGTTGGACAATGATGGCACATCTAGAAATCTCGAAAAATCCTGTTGTTGAAGATCGTCTA
The DNA here is from genome assembly GCF_043228905.1 of Azolla caroliniana. Classification (NCBI taxonomy): domain Eukaryota; kingdom Viridiplantae; phylum Streptophyta; class Polypodiopsida; order Salviniales; family Salviniaceae; genus Azolla; species Azolla caroliniana. The sequence goes on along the minus strand of NW_028230449.1, from coordinate 7,373,189 downwards.
CGTCAACTCCAAGACGTTCATGTTGCACTTTCTCAACATTTGCAGAATGCTCAAGCCACTCAAAAAGAAGTCGTAAATCATCGCCGTCTAGACTCTTCACCAAAGGAACCGAAGTTTCGAATTGGGGATCGTGTATGGTTACTACGACGTAATGTGAAGACTACTAGACCTTGTGACAAGTTGGATTATCAACGACTTGGTTTATTTATCATCTCCAATCAGATTAATGATGGTCCATTCCGCCTTGATCTACCTCCATACATGCATCTACATCCGGTATTTCATGTCTTATTGTTGGAACCCTACATTGGTATTTCCATTCTAGATCGGGTTGTTCTACCCCCACCTCCAATTCAACTTGTTGATGTCCCAGAATTTGAAGTCAAAACAATTTTGTTCTTCCTCGATTTGTGTCACTTTCCGTGACTTAGGACTTGGGGTCGGTAATGGACTCTCGGTCCTTTAGGTGAGCTTCCTCGAGAGACAAGCTCAACATCGGCCGGATCGGCTGAAGAAGCCGAGGACCGGATCGGTTGGGACTGATCGGTTAGGCCGAGTGCGTAAACCGGGAGGCTGTTAGGAAAGATATTCCGTGAGGAATATATTTGGGAGTTAGTGTAGGAGCTCTCAATGAGCATTGAAGTACTGTCAGTACTTCAGTCAGTCCTTCTAGGACTTGTATAAAAGTGTTCATTGAACACACATATGTATAGAGTCGTGAATAGAGGTTGAATATAGTTCTTGTGTTTTCTCTCTCTCACTCTCTCTGTCTCTCCTGAGTATACTGCGTAAGCTCAAGCTCTCCATTAAACCTGAGTTTTCTTCCTTTTGTTCGGTCTTCATACTTGCTTCCGCACGTTACTTTTTACATGGTATCAGAGCGCGAGGGTTGAGAACCTCTCTGCAGCCGACACAGCTTGACGAAGAAGAACAAGAAGAACGATGGATAGAGGCATGGCGAGCTCGCTTCCAACAGAGAAGCTCGACAGAACCAACTACGCGTACCTGCTCGGGCACCAGTACCTGCTCGGGCACGGCTACTGGAGTTATGTCGAAGGAGCTAATGACGCGGCACCCGAATCGACACACAGAGACTTCCCGTCGTGGGAGCAATCAGCGAGCATGGTATTATACTGCTTCGCGTCGTGTGTGGGCGAATAGCTATTGAGCTATGTTCGGGATGCAAAGACGCCGAAGGGTGCGTGGGAAAATCTGAAGAAGATTTTCGCCGCGAGCACCACAACCAGGAAGCTTCAGCTCCGACAGGAGTTGAACAACCTACGACAACGCAACTTGTCAGTGGCAGACTATACCTCGAAGATCAAGGATATCTGCGACTCCCTCGCCTCCATAGAGGTGAACATCGAGGAGAGCGAGATGGTCCAGATCTGTCTCAGAGGTTTGGTGTCGAAGTTCGGAGTGTTCCGAACGGCTGTGTGTACCCGGGAGAATACGCTGTCCTTTTTCGACTTACAGTCAATGCTCCTGGTAGAGGAGAACCACGCGGGTGCGTCTACAAGCACGCACATCGACAGCAGAATGTTGTACACGGAGGGAGATAGGCCCCGTGGACGTGGAGGACGAGGCGAGTCGGCGCGCAATGGAGGCGGCCGACGAGATCAAGGAAGAAGGCACCGAAGTGATGCCGACAGCAACTCCGGACCCTCCGAAAACAGGGGGAGTCGAAGCGATGAGAACCAGCAAGGGAAGGTCATTGCGGAGTGCTGGTACTGTGGCAAGAAAGGCCATAGGGAAAGTGAGTGCTGGAAGAAGCCCGCCGATTCGGAGAGAACCGGTTCCGGAAACGGCTCCGGACATACCGACAAGGGAAATCGGCAGCGATCGCACTACGCCAAAGACTCCGGGAGAGCCAGAGAAGGGTCTGCCTTCGTGACGAGACACGAAGCAAACTCAATGAAACAGAGCACCCCGAGATCGGACGAGGTGTGGTACGTAGACTCCAGCGCGTCAAACCACATGACGAGCCATAAGGAGTGGTTCTCGTACCTAGAAAAACCGATACAACCTGGAGTAGTCGCAACTGGAGAGACGACACTCCGCATCTGATCGCGAATGTCGGAGAAGTTCCCCTTAGCCATGTCAAGCAGAAAGGGAAACCATGAACGTGCCGCACGTTCCGACAATCACGAAGAACTTGGTCTCGGTCGGACAGATCGTCGACCAAGGGATGGAGGTTCGGTTTACACACCTCGGGTGCTTCATTGAGGAAGAAGGCCGTGTGATTGCGCATGGACGCAGAGACGGGAGGATGTTCATCCTCGACTCCACTGACGGCGGCACCGCAATGTTCGCGAAGGGACAAAAATCCGAGTCGAACATTGACTTGTGGCACAAGCGGATAGGCCACGTCAACTACCAGCGGCTTCAAGATCTGCAAACGAAACAGGTAGTGTTCGGATTGCCCAAATTTAGTGGCCGAAAGGCACAAATTTGTGAAGCCTGCTAGCTCGGGAAGTAACACCGACTTCCCTTCCCCAACGAGCGAAACCGGAGCCGGAACAAGCTCGACCTTATACACTCCGATATATGGGGGCCGGCACAAAACGTTAGTCTTGGCGGGAGCCGATATTTCGTCTCCTTCATCGACGACCACACGCGACACACGTGGATCTACCTCATTGAGAGGAAGAGCGAAGTCTTCGACTGTTTCTGGGACCTCAAAGGGTTCGTGGAAACGGAAACGGGACGAAAGATCAAGTGCCTGCGGTCGGATGGCGGGAAAGAGTACTTTTCCGGTCAATTCAACGGTTACCTACAACAAATGGGATTTCGCCGCGAATTCAGTTGTAGATACACGCCGGAGCAGAACGGCGTGGCCGAGAGGAAGAATCGGTCGATTGTGGAAGCGGCACGGGCAATGCTGGAGGAGAAGAGCTTGCCCAAGTTCTACTGGGCCGAGGCGGTAAGGACCACGGTATACATCCAGAACCGGATCAGAGACAAAGTGTCGGTGCATGAGCTATATTTCGGAACGAAGCCGAACATGCGGCACTTGAGGGTGTTCGGTAGCATTGCGTATGTGCATGTACCGAAGGAGAAAAGGAGGAAGCTAGACGCAAAGGCCGAGAAATGCATCTTGGTCGGTTACTCGGACGAGCAGAAGGGTTATAAGTGCTATAACCCTCGCACCAAACAAGCGCGTGTCAGCCGCGACGTTATGTTTGACGAGTCCGCGTCCTGGTACCAGCCCCCGACTCCGAACCCCGACTCCAATCCGAGCTCTGACGATGAGGTCAGAGAGGCCAAGATGCCTCCGGATGAGCCCGAAATCGAGACCCGCGAAGAGAGTCCGATTTCACTCTGTTTAAGTGGACCGAGTGGACCGATTGGACGACTGAGTCGGTACGACCAGTCCGATGAAAAGCCGGCGAGTAGTGGAGACTCGACTGTGCATTCCCCGCCCCGCGTAGGAAGCCGAGTAGACGGCTTACGCGCAAAGAGAAAGGGAAGAAGAAGGTGTCGGATTCCGGCACGGATAGGAACGAGTCAGACCGAAGCGAGTCCGACTCTGAGGGAACCAGTGACGGGTCTTTAAAGGTGAAGTCCGCGTCGACCGTGAAGGCCTCGACATCGGCTAATGTGAGATTACGCCGATCTGCCCGCTAGAAGAATCCTGTCTTGCGGTTCGGATACAACGAGTACATGGCGCATCATTATGCGTACATGACCCGTGTAGCGGAAGTGCCTGAGCCGGAGAGCTATGCAGAAGCGGCGAAGGACGCGAATTGGCGCGCCGCGATGGAGGAAGAGATGCACACATTGGCAGAGAACGAGACCTGGGACTTAGCTGCCGTGAAGGGGTGGCACTTACATTAGATGGATGTAAAGAATGCATTCCTGTAAGGTGACCTTGAGGAACAGGTGTACATGGTACAACCCCCCAGATTTCACTCTGGAACGAACTCCTTGGCAGTATTCCTACTGAAGAAGTCCCTTTACGGACTGAAGCAAGCCCCGCGTGCCTGGAACGCGAAGATCACGCAACAACTGCGTCGGATGGGCTTCGTCACGTCAAAATCGAACTCTTCCCTGTTCATCCGGAAAGGTCGACTCGGACCTGTTAGTCTTTTACTATATGTTGATGACTTGGTCATCACCGGCGCCGACCTAGGTGAAATTGACCGCGTGAAGCTCTAGCTTGCGGCATCGTTCGACATGAAGGATCTGGGGGACCTTCATTACTTCCTCGGGATCGAAGTGATCCGTACCCCCGAAGGCATATTGATCAGCCAACGTCATTACGTGCTGAGTATGCTCTTCAAATTCGGGATGGCCGACTGTAAGTCAGTCTCGACTCCTCTGGACAGAACCGTCAAGCTTCGTCCCGATACGGGAAAGGTATGCGACCCGACGAGGTTCCGACAAATTGTCGGAAGCCTCATATACTTGACCATCACCCGACCCGACCTCAGTTATCCGGTCGGAATGATCAGTCAGTTCATGGCGCGACCTACCGAGGAGCACCTCCAGTGTGCGCAATGCATACTTCGGTATGTCAACGACACTAAGGACAGGACCGGGGACTGCTATATCGGACCAGTGCAACCGTGCGGTTAGTCGGCTACACCGATGCTGATTGAGCTGGCAACGCCGCCGATTGTCGATCCACGTCTGGATACGTGTTCTCCCTCGGGAGTGCCGCGATCGCGTGGAGCAGTAAGAAGCAGCCGACAGTTGCACTGTCGAGCACCGAAGCTGAGTACCGAGGAGCGGCTGTCGTGACATGCGAAGCCATATGGTTGAAGCGGCTACGTAAGGACCTACAAGAGGAGGTGTCCGATCTGACGACGATCTACTACGACAACCTCAGCGGCATCCAGCTCGCGAAAAACCCCGTTTTCCACGCACAGAACAAGCACATTGAGGTGCACTACCATTTCGTCCGTGAGCGTGTCCTTTCTGGTGAACTCGAACTTCAGTACGTTCCGACGGATCGGCAAACTGCCGACATCTTCACCAAGCCTCTTGGTCTGGACAAGTTGCGGCAATTCTCAGGTGCGCTCGGATTGCGTCACCTCGACGTGCCAAACTTGATAGGGAGAACAGTCCTGAACGACCAAGCAAGGCAGCAGGAAAGGAGCGGAGACCGCAACACCGAGTCGGTTGAATCGGTTGTCAAGTTGGACTTCGGATCGGCTAAAGAAGCCGAGGGTAGACCCGCGGAAAAGTTCGGAAGCGGACAGAAGGGGAGCAACCGAAGGAGAGAGCCGAAGCCAACCACGCATGGGGAAGATGACGCCACCGGGGGCGAGAAGACCGAAGACGAGTTGGAGACAGCCAACTCGGACGAGAGCAAAAACCGATCGGAGGTAGCCGAGCCGGTTCAGATGTTTGATTCAGATACGTTGAATCAACCAAGGCCCAAGTGGAAGAAAAGGCAGTAGGAGAAGCGTCAACACCGCAACTGCAGAAGACCTGATAAGGGCCACATGAGCAGACAAGCCGACCGGAAGGGTCGAAGCGCGTGGAGTCAAACAAGCCTTGGAGCGTGAGCGAGGCGTGAAGCCAGGAGGAACCGGAGCTGTGAGCCCCAAGATCCCGAAGAGCCTCAAGTTGAGCTTGAGGGGGAGTGTTGAGAGACAAGCTCAACATCGGCCGGATCGACTGAAGAAGCCGAGGACCGGATCGGTTGGGACTGATCGGTTAGGCCGAGTGCGTAAACCGGGAGGCCGTTAGGAAAGATATTCCGTGAGGAATATATTTGGGAGTTAGTGTAGGAGCTCTCAATGAGCATTGAAGTACTGTCAGTACTTCAGTCAATCCTTCTAGGACTTGTATAAAAGTGTTCATTGAACACACATATGTATAGAGTCGTGAATAGAGGTTGAATATAGTTCTTGTGTTTTCTCTCTCTCACTCTCTCTGTCTCTCCTGAGTATACTGCGTAAGCTCAAGCTCTCCATTAAACCTGAGTTTTCTTCCTTCTGTTCGGTCTTCATACTTGCTTCCGCACGTTACTTTTTACACTCGTTTAGTAAGCTCGACTTCACCTCCTCTAGGGATAGATGTTTCCCTTCCGGTTCGGCATTGCCCAATGTGACAACGAGCGTCTCCCAACTGTTTGGAAGTGTTAAGTAATTAGGTAATTAACTAGGGTTAATTAGAGACTAATTATATGGTTACGTTAAGGAGCGGAAGATTAGTATGATATGTGCGTGAGAGTGTGCGAGAGGAAGAGAGAGAGAGAGAGGAAGTTACACTTATGAGCACGAAGATAAATGGGGGATGATTGACTATATTGAAAAGTGTCATCAACGTACAAAAATACCCACAATGAGGTATATATACAACCCATGTGCAAAGGTGCACATGTGTGGGTAGAACATAGGTAGTTATGTGTAAGTCCTACATTAAATGTACTAAGGAGTGGAGGATATAGAATATCCCACTTAAGTACAAGGTCCTATTTAAAGGCTTAAGGTCAACACATTAACTAGATTCGATCTACGTAACTACTAAGTTACATGTGTTGACTAACTAGATTAAACTAGTTGAGCTTGATATCTCAACAGGAAGGGATCCCAACAACAATAACGCCAATACCTCGTCGGCAAGGGGTACTTCTAGAGTGGTGGTTTGATTCATCAGTCCTTGGAAGACATTAATATGCTCCGCCATGCTAGAGTCGTCTTGATATCGGAGTCTCAAGATTTTTCTGAAAACAGAGACTCTGTTCACGACATTCTTGTTTTCGAACATCACGCCAATCTTCTTCCAGAGGACGTTGGCCCTCGTCTCTTCATCAAAGTTGTTGTTTAGACTAATGTCTATAAAACACCTTATATATGCAACCGACTTCAGATGCATGACTTCCCAAGTCGATGCATCGATCTTGTCTGGCTTCGTCTTGGCGTATTGCACTGACAATCACAAGTTTTTGCACATGAGCATATCTCGCATCTTCGACTTCCATAGTGAGTTGTTGGAGCCGGTTAACTTGAACATTACACTGAAATGTTCGTCCATCGCTCTGATACCACTTTGTTAGATCGTGACCGGCCACAACCGGTTTCACTATCGAATATTTAGGTGCAAAGATCAAGAAAGATATTGCACAGACAGAAAAACGAGAAGGCAGAAATCACAAGTATAGAGACACAAGATTTAACATGGAAAACCCGAATCGGGAAAAACCACATGGAGTTCACAAACTCCAAACATATCACTATAAGGGGAGGAGTACAACAAGGGATTCAAGGCAACGACCTTGAACTCTTCTTCATCAATTAACGGCTATAGAGTTACACTCACACACTCCCTCTTCACGGTTACAGAGGCAACGACCTTCTCTAAGTATATGACAACTATAATGATACAACCTTTCACATAAAGTTTGCCCTAGATGTATTTATATTTATCCAACTTTGTTGAGAGACAAGCTCAACATCGGCCGGATCGGCTGAGCAAGCCGAGGACCGGATCGGTTGGGACCGATCGGTTAGGCCGGACCGATGCGTAAAACGGATCCGTAAAACGGTACGCAAACCGGTGCGTAGGAAGGCCGTATCGGTGCGTAAACCGAAAGGCCGTTAGAAAGATATTCCTCATAAGGAATAGTTTTGGGAGTAAGAGTCGAGGCTCATTTATGAGCAGTCAAGTACTGTTAGTACTTGTGCTAGCCCGGTTGTCAGGGCTTGTATAAAAGTGCTCACTGAGCACATCCTCTGTACAGATTGAGTATTATATTTTTTAATTAAGTTCTAGTGTTTACTCTCTCTCTGTCTCTCCCGTGTGTACTGTGCAAACCTAAGCTTTCCATTAAACCTGCATTTTCTGTTGTTCGGATTTCCTATATTGATTCCGCACACCATTCTTTTCATGGTATAAGAGCGCAAGGGTTGAGAACCTCTGCAGCCAACTTTGCTTGAAGGAAAAACCAACGAAGAAGAACAAGAAAACCGATGGATAGAGGAATGGCTAGCTCACTTCCAATGGAGAAGCTCGACAGAACCTACTACGCATCTTGGTCCTACAAGATGCACCAGTACCTGCTCGGACACGGTTACTGGAGCTATGTTGATGGAGCAAATGACATAGCACCCGATTCGACACACAAAGACTTCCCGGCATGGGAACAATCGACGAGTAGAGTGTTGTACTGTTTCGTGTCTTGTGTGGGTGAACAGCTGCTAAGCTACGTTCGGGATGCAAAAACACCGAAGGGTGCGTGGGAAAATCTGAAGACGATCTTCGCCGCGAGCACCACAGCCAGGAAGCTTCAGCTTCGACAGGAGTTGAGCAATCTACGACAACGTGATTTGTCGGTGGCTGACAATACCTCGAGGATTAAGGACATATGCGACTCCTTGGCTTCCATCGATGTGAACATCGAGGAAAGCAAGATGGTCCAGGTCTGTCTCGGGGGTTTGGCATCGAAGTTCGGGGCGTTCTGAACTGTTTTGTGTACTCGGGAGAATATGCCGTCCTTTTTCGACTTACAGTCGATGCTCCTGGTAGAGGAGAACCATGCGGGTGCGTCAACGAGCACGCACACCGACATCAAGATGTTGTACATGGAGGGAGAAAGGCCTCATGGTCGTGGCGGATGAGGCGAGTCGGTACGCAATGGAGGCAGCCGACTGGATCAAGGAAGAAGGCACCGAAGTGATGCCGACAGCAATTCCGGACCCTCCAGAAATAGGGGGAGCCAAGGCGAGAAGAATCGGCAAGGGAAGTCCGCCGCGGAATGCTGGTATTGTGGCAAGAAAGGCCACAAGGAGAGCGAGTGCTAGAAAAAGCACGCCGAGTCGGAGAGGACTGGTTCAGGACATACCGACAAAGGAAACCGGCAGCGATCGCACTACGCCGAAGGATCCGGAGAAGCCGGAAAAGGGTCAGTCTTCGTGACGAGACATGAAGCAAACTCAATGAAGAACATCACCCCGAAGTCGGAGGAGGTGTGGTACGTTGACTCCGGCGCGTCAAACCACATGACGTGCCACAAGGAGTGGTTCTCATACCTTGAGAAACCAACGCAACCAGGAGTAGTCGCAACCGGAGACGACACTCCGCATCCAATTGCGAATGTCGGAGAAGTTCCACTGAGCCATGTCGGGCAGAAAGGGAAACTCATGAACGTGTTACACATCCCGACCATCACGAAGAATCTGGTGTCGGTCGGGCAGATCGTCGACTAGGAGATGCAGGTTCAATTTACACACCTTGGGTGCTTCATTGAGGAAGAAGGCCGTGTTATTGCGCAAGGGCGAAGAGATGGGAGGATGTTCATCCTCGACTCTACTGACAGTGGCACCGCAATGTTTGCGAAGGGACAAAAAGTCGAGTCGGACATCGACTTATGGCACAAGCGGATAGGCCACGTCAACTACCAGCGGCTTCAAGACCTGCAATCGAAACAAGTGGTGTTCGGATTGCCCAAATTTAGTGGCCGGAAGGCACAAATTTGTGAAACCTACCAGCTTGGGAAGCAACACCGACTTCCATTCCCCAATGAGTGTAACCGGAGCAGGAACAAGCTCGACTTGATACACTCCGATGTGTGGGGGCCGGCACAAAACGTTAGTCTTGGCGGGAACCGATACTTCGTCTCCTTCATCGACGACTACACATGGCACGCGTGGATCTACCTCATTGAGAGGAAAAGCGAAGTCTTCAACTGTTTCCAGGACCTCAAAGGGTTCGTGGAAATGGAAACAGGAAGAAAGATCAAGTGCCTGCGGTCGGATGGCGGAAAAGAATAGTTTTCCTGTCAATTCAACGGTTATCTACAACAGATGGGAATTCGGCGCGAATTTAGTTGTAGATACACGCCGGATCAAAATGGCGTGACCGAGAGGAAGAATCGGTCGATTGTGGAAGTGGCGCGGGCAATGCTAGAAGAAAAGAGCTTGCCCAAGTTCTATTGGGCCAAGGTAGTACGAACCGCGGTATACATCCAGAACCGGATCGGAGACAAAGTGTCGGCGCACGAGCTATACTTCGGAACGAAGCCGAACTTTCGACACTTGAGAGTTTTCGGTAGCATTGCGTATGTGCATGTGCCGAAGGAGAAACGGAGGAAGTTGGACGCGAAAGCCAAGAAATGTATTTTGGTCGGCTATTCGGACGAGCAGAAGGGTTATAAGTGTTATAACCCGCGTACCAAACAAGCGCGCGTGAACCGCGACGTTGTGTTTGATGAGTCCGCGTCTTGGTACTTGCCTCCGACTCCGGAGCTCACTTCCAATCCGAGTTCTGACGATGAGGTCAGCGAGGCCGAGATGTCTCCGGATGACCTTGAAATCGGGACCGAATGAACGATTGAGTCGGTACGACCAATCTGATGAAGAGCCGGCGAGTAGTGGAGACTCGGCCGTGCATTCCCCACTCAGGAACTGAGGAGACGGCTTACGCGCAAAGAGAAAGGGAAGAAGAAGGTGTCGGATTCCGGCACGGATAGGAACGAGTTAGACTGACGCGAGTCCGACTCCGAGGGAAGCGGTGATGGGTCTTCAAGAGCGAAGTCCGCGTCAGCTGAGAAGACCTCGACATCGGCTAATGACTGATTACGCCGATTTACCCGCCAAAAGAACCCAGTTGTGCAGTTCGGATACAACGAGTACATGGCGCATCATTACGCGTACATGACCCGTGTAGTGGAAGTGCGTGAGCCGGAGAGCTACGCAGAAGCGGCGAAGGACACGAATTGGCGCACCGCGATGGAGGAAGAGATGCACCCATTGGCAGAAAACGAGACCTAGGACCTGGTTGACGCACCGAAGGGTGTGAAGCCGATCGGATGTAGGTGGGTGTACAAGGTCAAGTACAACACCAACGGCTCGGTCAACCGATACAAGGCCCTGTTAATGGCAAAAGGCTACGCGCAGAAACACGACATCGATTACGATGAGACGTTTGCGCCGATCGCGAAGATGACGATCGTCCGTGTTTTGTTCGCGGTAGCCGCGGCCAAGGGGTGGAACTTACATCAGATGGATGTAAAGAATGCGTTCCTGCAAGGTGAGCTTGAGGAACATGTGTACATGGTACAACCCCCCGGATTTCACTTCGGAACGAACACTTCGGCGGTGTGCCGATTGAAGAAGTCCCTTTACGGACTGAAGCAAGCCCCGCATGCCTGGAACGCGAAGATCACGCATCGTCTGCGTCTGTTAGGTTTTGTGACGTCAAAATCGGACTCCTCACTGTTCGTTTGGAAAGGTCGACTCGGGCCAGTCAGTATTTTACTCTATGCTGATGACTTGGTCATCACCGGCGCCGACCTAGGTGAAATTGACCGCGTGAAGCTCCAGCTTGCGGCATCATTCGACATGAAGGATCTGGGGGACCTTCATTACTTCCTCGGGATCGAAGTGATCCGCACCCCCGAAGGCATACTGATCAGCCAACGTCATTACGCGCTGAATATGCTCTTCAAATTCGGGATGGCAGACTGTAAGTCCGTCTCGACTCGTCTTGATAGAACCGTCAAGCTTAGCCCCAATTCCGGCAAGGTATGCGGCCCGACGAGGTTCCGACAGATTGTCGGAAGCCTTATCTACTTGACAATCACCCGACCCGACCTCAGTTATCCAGTCGGGGTGATCAGTTAGTTCATGGGGCGACCTACCGAGGAGCACCTTCAGTGTGCGCAACGCGTACTGCGGTACGTAAGCGGTACTAAGGACCGGGGACTGCTATATCAGACCGGTACAACCCCGCAGTTGGTCGACTACACCGATGCCGACTGGGCCGGCAACGTCGTCGATCGCCGATCCACGTCCGGATACGCGTTCTCTCTTGGAAGTGTCGCGATAGCGTGGAGCAGTAAGAAGCAGCTGACAGTTGCATTATCGAGCACCGAAGCTGAGTACCGAGGAGCGGCTATCGCGACATGTGAAGCCATATGTTTGAAGCAACTACTTAAGGATCTGCAGGTGGAGGTGTCCGATCTGACGATGATCTACTGCGACAACCTAAACAACATCCAGCTCGCAAAGAACCCCGTTTTCCACGAGCACATTGAGGTGCACTACCATTTTGTCCGTGAGCGTGTCCTTTCTGGTGAAGTCGAACTTCAGTATGTTCCGACGGATCGGCAGACCGCCGACATCTTCACCAAGACTCTTGGACTGGACAAGTTGCGGCAATTCTCGGGTGTGCTTGGGTTGCGTCACCTCGATATGCCGAACTTGAGGGGGAGAGAAGACGCCGACGGAAGGGGGGGGAGCGAGAAGACCGCGACGCCGAGTCGGATGACGAATTCGATTTTGGTTCGGCTGAAGAAGCCGAGGGCGGATCCGCGGAAGAGTCCAAAAGCGACCACAAGGGGAGCAGCCGAAAGAAAGCGTCAGAGCCAACCAAGCATGGGGGAGATGATATCGTCAAGGGTGAGAAGACCGAAGACGAGTTGGAGACTGCCAACTCGGATGAGAGCGAAAACCGATCGGAGGTAGCCGAGTCGGTTCGAATGTTTGATTCGGATACACTAAATCGACCGAGGGCCAAGCGGAAAAGAAGGCAGCAGGAAAAGCGCCAACACCGCGACAGCAAGGGAGCTGTGAAGGGCCGTATCGACCGGAAGGGTCGAAGCGCGCGGAGTCGAACAAGCCGAAGAGCGCGAGCGAGGCGTGGAGCCAGGTGGAACCGGAGCGGTGATCCGGAAGATCCCGAAGAGCCTCAAGTTGAGCTTGAGGGGGAGTGTTGAGAGACAAGCTCAACATCGGCTGGATCGGTTGGGACCAATCGGTTAGGCCGGACCGGTGCGTAAAACGGATGTGTAAACCGGTATGCAAACCGGTGCGTAGGAAGGCCGTATTGGTGCGTAAAACGGATGTGTAAACCGGTATGCAAACCGGTGCGTAGGAAGGTCGTATCGGTGCGTAAACCGAAAGGCCGTTAGAAAGATATTCCTTGTAAGGAATAGTTTTGGGAGTAAGAGTCGAGGCTCATTTATGAGTAGTCAAGTACTGTCAGTACTTGTGTTAGCCCTGTTGTCAGGGCTTGTATAAAAGTGCTCACTGAGCACATCCTATGTACAGATTGAGTATTATATTTTTTAATTAAGTTCTAGTGTTTACTCTCTCTCTATCTCTCCCATGCGTACTGTGTAAACCTAAGCTTTCCATTAAACCTGCGTTTTCTGTTGTTCGGATTTCCTATATTGCTTCCGCACACCATTCTTTTCTAAATTTTTAGCTATTTACAGTTATCGCTCACATGGGGCACATTTAGACTATTTACAAATATAGTCTCTTGAATCAGCTACATAATCGATTTTCGATTTTCGGCCTCGGCTGAATTACTCATCGACTCTATCCGACCAATTCGACTCTCGCTCTTCCCATTTGGAGGGACATGTTTCCCAACACAATCAATAGGAGTTAATCAACCGACTCCCATGTTGACTGTCCAGTCGGCCTTGTCATCGATCATCTGGTCGGCCCGACTAGTCGGTCGTGTCTTTGACTTGGATCTCATATACAATGTTGTCAACTCTCCTAATCAACTCTTCATGTCTTCGACTGTCAGCGCTTGCTGAGTTGAATAGTCTGCTCCTCCCACAAGAGGGACATATTCCTAACAAATTTGGGGCTAGGGTGCCTTCATTTCATTGTAGGTATCGTGACATGTTTGGTACCATCAAGCATATCTACATCAATCAAAATGGGTTGGTGAATGGTAGTTTTTGACACAATACTACATTTGTAGCAAATGACCACTTTTGGTCATGCATTGTAACTCACTATTACTAATGTAAATGTGTTTTAGATTGATCTAAAATATGGAAAAAGTAACATTTCCCGTAAAACTAGCGATCTGTGAAATCTCATGTGCCGGTTCATATTCAATAAATATGTATGCATGTAGATCTTCAGCATTGCCATAAGTTTGGTCGGGTACAATACATATGTGCATACTTTCAATAGAAAACTAGAAAGTTTGGTGGAGCTTCTTGTTAGTCAACGAGTTGGGGTGGCCAAATTCCATTGGTTTGGAAGGACAGAAGAAGACCCACATGATGGGATGTGAAACCGGAGGAGGACACACATAACGTTACGTTGTTTAGCGCTCGCTCTTTTCTCTGTGGGTCTCTAAATTAAAATAGAAGAAGAGGAGGGAGGAGGAAGAGTAGGGGGAAGGGGGGTGGGTAGAGTCAAAAGGAAGGATCGCATGAAAGGAATGATGCATTGCAAAGTAAACGCTGCTCTGGTGTGGTGTCTCTTCGATCCAAAGAAAGCGCAGGAGCGAGGAGATCGCCCTGCCCGGCCCTGTCTGTCAGAGCCTCCTGGCTTCTGGTCCTGCTGCTGCTGTAGTTTCGGATCGGATCGGATCGGAAGATCAGAAAGGAAAAGGACGGAAGAAAATAAGAAGTAAATAAGTTAGAGAAGGAGAAGGAGACTTAGAAAGGAACAAAATGGGGTGGAAGGCATTCGTGGAAGGCGGAGTGGCTTCCATTGTGGCGGGATGCACCACGCATCCCTTAGATCTAATCAAAGTGAGGATGCAATTGCAAGGCGAAGGTGGCGGCCGGATGATGGGCCTTCACAATAATGCCCCTCCTCGCATCGGTCCCACTGCCATGGGGGCCCAAATCCTGAGAACAGAAGGCATCAATGCATTGTTCGCCGGCGTATCAGCAACTTTACTACGACAAGCCACATATTCCACCACTCGAATGGGTCTTTACGACGTGATGAAGAGTAAATGGGAGAGAAGAGATGGAGGGGGGTTAGGGCTTCACAAGAAGGTGGTTGTTGGGTTAGTGGCTGGTGGTATTGGTGCGGCCGTAGGGAACCCTGCGGACATGGCCATGGTGAGAATGCAAGCTGACGGCCGTCTCGAGGCATCGAAACGTCGGAATTACAGCAGTGTGGCCGACGCAGTCGTGCGCACGGCTCGTGAAGAAGGCATTGGAGCGTTGTGGAGGGGAGGGTCATTGACGGTAGTGCGTGCCATGCTGGTCACGTCATCGCAGCTCGCGACATACGATCAGGTGAAGGAGGAAATCGTGAGGCATCGGATGATGGACGATGGATTGATGCTCCATGTGGTCGCGTCAGTCGCTGCAGGCATCGCGGCATCACTCACATCCAACCCCGTTGATGTCGTCAAGACGCGGCTCATGAACATGAATGTGGCGAGTGTTGGCACAAATACTAGCCGGAATGCCGAGATTCTGGCAGCGGGTGCGTACACTGGCCCTCTGGATTGTGCGTTGAAAACGATACGGCTCGAAGGCCCATTGGCTCTGTACAAAGGGTTGCTACCCACCATGTTTAGGCAGGCACCCTTCACCATCATCCTCTTTGTAACACTTGAGCGTATGAGGAAACTCCTCCGTGACACTTAAAACGCTCCATTCCTCACCTTTTTTGTTCTTCTCTCTTTTTCTTATGTGCCCTCCTCCTAAACTATTTCTGCCATGTCTATATTCCTCCTAAACTATTTCTTATGTGCCTTCCTCCTAAACCATTCCAAGATCTCCCAGGACCAGAAGGACCCATTCTTTTTTCTTTAACATTCCTCCCAGTTTTCTTTTCATTTTTTCAACAGAAGATCACTCCACTTCATATATCTTTTTCCTCCCTCCACTGTTGATCCAAATTACTTGTACCATATATATGTATTCATTTCATTCGAAAGAAAGCTGTGACAAAAGCAAAAACATGTATGTACCAACAAAACAATGTCTGCATATTGATATCTCAATTTTTGTTCCCTACATATATATATATGACAAATTTGGAACCTTTAATTCATAGTTTTAAAAAACTGAGACAAACCTTTTCCTCAACGTTAGTGGTTATTCTAAATTACTCTTGTTGAAGAAACGTCTTGATGTGGTTGTACATAGAGGTATGTGTGGTGGCTCAACATTATGCATGAATGAGAGAACGAGTCTATGAAACAAAGGTTGCGTCCAAGTGTGCATCGGAAATACAATTTTAGGCAACATTTGCTGGAGAGCCTCACTTGTACCACTGGTCGTGTCTCACCATATGCCGATGGAGAAGCCTTGAGAACCACTTATTAGCTACTCTGTTCATGATTGTAGGGCCTTGTATGACTTAGCCTCAATTTATAGATTACCCTCAAAACCACTAGATATTAACGCTTAAACAACATATTATGGTTTGGCGGCAAGTAACAATGTTTGTACCAAAGTTCAAATTGACATGTAAGGGTTTAATGTGTAGCATGTGACATTAATGGTACATCCTTGCTTGTTGATACATAGTGAGAAAAGCCAAAAAGGTAATTCTCACTATTTTCTTAGTATGTATATAACTCAAAACCTGGTAAGGGTTTTAAGGGTTTTTTGGATGCCGCCAAAAAGTTCTCTTGTGAGTTGTGTACATTTCTCTATCAGTTTTTTAGTTTTTCCTATGTTGTCTATTTTTCCTCTATAGATGAAAACAACAACTCAGTCGTTTCTCCGCCACCCTCCAACAATGGTACCAAAGTGAAGGGCTTGGTGAAATATTTCGAAGGGAGTGTCCAAAACGTTTGTTCATCAAAATCAAAGTGGTAGAAATCATTTGTTGTTCCCCTCTTTGTGTAAATTTTTGCAAGAACTTGCCAATTGAGGTAATCTCCACTCCGGTTTGGCTATTGCAAGAGTTAATTTTCTCTTTTTTGAGCCACATTTTCAATACACTTTCAAGAGGTATTTTTACTCTCTCCACCAACAAGCAGTAACTACATATTTACTCATTTCTGGTTTACAAAATAGAGGAGAATTTGTCCATCTATGTTCACTACCCTATCATATAGAAGTTTTCATGTTAAATGCTTGCTCACATGATGTGAGATTGTGAAATGGAAGTTGCGTTGTTGCGAAGTTACATGCATACATGTGTTACTTGAGCAAGACCACTGGGGACTTGAACCAGAGAGGATGGATGGCTCGAAGGCTTATCAATGTGGAATTATTATTAAAGTTGAAAGATTGCCAAACTCAGAGACTCTGTAGAGTCAAAAGATTGTCATGGTCAAAGGCTCTACAAAGTCGAAGGTAGGTCAAACTCGAAGTTAGGCTAGACTCAAAGACAGGCGAGAGTCGAAGATACACTAGAGTCGAAGATAGGCCAAAGTTGAAGATAGATTAGAGTCAAAGATAGGCCACAATAGAAGCTAGGCCATAGTCGAAGATAGGCCATAGTCAAAGTTAAATAACGGGACATTTGAAACAAGTAATATGTGGCATTCTCCTTTTCACATCTTGGGGAGATGTTAGAATATGCCTTATTTAACCCGAATTTCAAAAAGGTATGATGCATGCTTACATGGATTCTAAAAACATAGCAAAAATTTTCAACAAAAACATTTCATGACAAGAAAATCAATAACCTCATATCTCTTGTTTTGGTATCCAATTCTGAATTAAGGAATGGAATTCCATGTAACTTGAACTATATTAATTGTAATTGTGACGAATATAAAAATAGTACCCCACTTTTGGAAATGGTACAATGCAAATTTTATCGTATATTTTACATATAATACATCTCAAAGTTATTTATGAAGGTGGCAATTATCTCAAATGTAGAATGTTCGAACTTGAAACCAACAACCTAGCAACGAATGTTATATGACACCTTCCATGTGTAAAATCATAGAACAAATTTAACTATCCAATCAAACTAGAACGAAGGACAAAGTATAATGCGATATGAATACACCAAACTAAGATGGGGAAAACATTTTGTTCAACATGTAAGGAAATGCAACGGTGAAATAAACGAAGACTGTAAGGATTAATAGTGTTCGAATTATACAGAAGTCACAAGTCAAAGTTTAACATTTAATATCGTTCAAATTATACACTTATCCTTATAGTCCATACTAGATTGATTAAATCAATCAATCTGGTGTGGTTGGCTCTTTAGGAAGAGTTGATTGTTTTAGATTGTCCACATTAGCATCGCCCGTATGATCTGCTAAATTGTGCATATGTTCAGATTTTGATACATCTTCCAGGTCCGCAAGGTTCCATGCTTCTTCATCTATTGGTTCCATTGGTTCTCTGGAAGTCAACTAAAACCTTTCGATTTCATTGATGTGCTTGGCTCCAACTTCTCTATCTTGATTGGGATAGTCCTAGATACCTTGGATCGTCATTTTGATGAAGTTTACTTGTTAATTGTCCTTCTCCAATACACCACAGTTTTTGAACATCTTTAATGCACTGGTTGTAGTAGTCCCTAATAGTGGAATGGAAGTACGCACGTCAAAATAACAAGTATAGTCTATAATTTAATCTAAATAAATGTGATTAAACTTATATTATATACATGTGCTAGAGAACAAATCTAGAACCCAATCATCTAGGTTTGAGAAGAGCTTGATGAGACGGTTGATTAATCTTTGAGGTTTTTGATAAGGGTTAACAAGACTCTTATCACCTGATACATGTTGTCACTTCTTCCTCACAGTTGGGCACATGAATTGATTGACAACGTTTCTTTCATTAACTTGTGCTCCATGCTTCTTCTTCGTTATTGAATCATAATAACCCCTACAAAGATGTATCATATTTGTTTTAATTCTATTGACATTAGACAAAAGGGTTAAAAATGGAATTTACAACATATAAAAACAACACTTTTAATAACATATTGTGAAAAAACAACTTGTAACTCACCAATGCAAGTGTTCTGTTGCATGACATCGCGATCAGAGCAATTGTCACTGATAATGATTAACCCATGCTATGAAATATGATGATTCTCCATAATAGTGCCAAGGTCAACTTTGTGAAGTCCTTTACCATCTTCTTGATCTGGGGATACTTGAAGGGCACATTATCGTACATGGATCCCATGATCTGGAATCCATATGGTATGTCAACAACAAGCAATGTATAATGCCTTTTTGGTAATAGTTCGAGCATATTTGCCATTTCCTCATTGAATACAGTAATAATAATGTAATTGTTTGTAAGGATTAGCTCTATGCAAAAAACTTTCATTGTCTCCGAGTTCTCCGGAAATTCCAACTCCTTTCCCTTTGTCATTCTCTTTTTGTACTTAACACGTTCTAAGTGTGTGATGAACGACTTCATTACTATCACTGACTTTCTTTGATCAAGGTGGTTTCTGCAAGTATGTATTTTGCAAGGAAACAACATAATAATTCAATCTATTCAAATTGAAATTACACATACCCATTCTCTAAATACAATAAAGAATTCTTCCAAAGCCTTATATGATGATGTTGTTGGTCAAGCTTGTTCCACTTCTTCCCATGTTGGCAAGTTCAATTTGTGCATCATCAACTCTTGAATCTTCATGTATACTTTATGACTAAGAATTAAATATGAAATGTGAAGTTAGTCATCAAAGCAAAAGAACAAGAAAATATATGAGCAACATATCAATAATACTTATTTTTGTAACTCAGTCATCATCTCGTCTAAGCGGAACTCCTTGGCAACACCTCGAGAAAGTATAGATATTAACAACTTGTCATCTTTAATTCCTTGCAATGACCTCCAAGGTAGCAGCCTCATATCTTCGATCAACTCTTCAATAACCGAGTCACTTTTATGTGACTTTGTCTTGATTTCTACATGTGGATCTAACTTGCCCTTCTTTTTCCTTTGACCTTTCACCTCTTTACGCTCCCACATGCTAAATATTTTGTCTAGGAGATCCCAGACCTCATTTGTCCTAAATGTTAGCTGAAACCGCGAGTCATATTTTCATAGACCTTTTGATTTTGTACTCTCATCAAATGCAATCCCCACCTCTAGCAGACACTGACGGCGCAAACCAGGGTTCATCTTGGGTCCAAACCTTTGCAACACATCAAGGTAGTCATGGTGAAAGAATTAGATGTGTTCAATACAAGACATCTTATGTCTATAATCATTATCATTGTTGTGGTCCCAAGCCAACAACTTGGCCTCTTCATGAGTGAGACCTGCATATACTTTGCATTTTGCATAATTAAAGAATGGAGTAAGAGGATATTATTTGACTAGTTGTCAATGGGCTTCAGTTGAATGAGATCCTCCAATGACATAATATGTATAATCATCGAAAGAGCTATACTTGAAGTTTGTAACTATGAGACATTAATTAGGGTCTACCATAACTAAAAATGGTACAACAGTTGCTTGTGGGTTGATCTTGATTTTTCTCTTCAAGTTCTAGACAAGCACAACATGTGGCTCTCTTATCTCAAGCGGGCGTCTTCTTGTCGCGGGATCAATTGGTGGCCTTTGGATTGAAGTAATGGGCCAGCAAATGGAAGAGTTGACCTTTACGGACATGTTGTTGGCCACCTTAGATGACTAAGTGGGAAGGAACAAAATGGGGAAAAAACAAAAGGACGATTATGGTTGAGTGAAGAAGACGGGTGGGGCCGAAAAGTAGTAAAGAAGATGTAAAATGGATGAGGGATAACGGTTCACACTCTATGCGTTACTGCCCATGACCCTATATAAAGGGCATGGAAAACCTGTAGAAAGAGAGTCGTAATTTTGTATGAAGAGCTTTGGAATATAGAATCTGTTTGTCTATGTGTTGTTTTCTTTATTTCGTGTTCAACTTTATTTGTGTTGAGTCTGCATACTCTATGTGTTAAGTGCGTAATGGGTTGGTTGTAACTGTCTGCTTAAACCTCCACGGTCTCCAAGAATCGGGATCTCTAGAACGATTCTTGCTCACATCCATCTGAGCAACGAGTACGACCCTTCGCACTCCTTCCCTGACCACCATCCCCTTGAGTCGAACCCCAAAGGAGGATTTGACGCCGTGTTATCTTAGGCTGGTAACACTTTTGGCATGCCTAGTGTGACCCGAACCCACAATCCCTTGATTAGAAGTCAAGTGTCTTTGGGGTTCCGGCGACCAAGTGGGAAAGGACAAAATGGGAAAAAGCCAACAAAGCTGACTGGCCTTCCCGAACCTGCGACACTAGAGCCAATGAAGCAGACCGCGACAGCCCCCGAGAAACCCATTGTGGTCCCTACTAACATGGCCCAAACAGAGCCAAGCATCCTGCACATTTTAGATGACGCATAAAATTACCCTGTGGATTCGACCATGCAGGCATTGTCCCACAAGCGTGCGATGTGTTGGCCGCCTCAGACGACCAAGTGGGAAAGAAGAAAACGAGGAAAAGACAAAGGAATGGTTTAAGGCCGAGCGAAGAAGACGGGAGGGGCCGAAAGGCAGTAAAGAAGATGTAAAACATCTACGACATTCATGAGGGATAACAGTTCACGCTCTGTGTGTTACTGCCCATGACCTTATATAAAGGGCATGGACTATTTGTAGAAAGAGAGTCGTAAATTTGTATGAAGAACTTTTAAATATAGAATCTATTTGTCTATGTGTTGTTTTCTCGATTTTTTGTTGAGATTTATTTGTGTCGAGTCCACGTACTCTGTGTGGTAAGTGCATAACTAGTCGGTTGTAGCCGTCTACGTAAACCTCCACAGTCTCCACGAATCGGGATCTCTAGAACAATTGTTGCTCACAACCATTTGAGCTATGAGTACGACCCTTCACGCTCCTTCCTTGACCACGATCCTCTTGAGCCGAACCCCAAAGGATAGAGGATTCGGTGCCGTGTTATCCTTGTTGGGAAATCGGTCTTTCCGAATGGGATCCGGTGATGAATAAAGAGGACCCAGTGAGAACCGGAAGAGAAGACAGATTTGTGAATATGTCTTGAATAAGCCTATTGAGGCTATATTTGTAAATATCCCTAAGTTCATATAACTATAAATATGACTTAGGGCAATCACTTTAGTGTGTGAGTGTGTTGTTGTCATATTGTTGCAACTATTGTACACACAGAGAGAGAGAGAGATACAGAGCGATACTTTTGTTGTAACCGCCACTGTACGAACTGAGCTCGAGGTCATTGCCTCCGAGTCTCTGATTGTACCCCTTCTCTTCATAATGATAGTTCGGAGTCTATGGGCTCCCATGGTTTTTCCCTATTAGGGTTTTCCACGTAAACATCCTGTGTTATTTTCTTGTGTACGCTCCGCTTCCCATTTTTGTGTTTGATTCTTAAAGAAGTGATTTACTACTCGGTTGTGGCCGCATGATATTCCGCGCATTTCTTTACAAACTGGTATCAGAGCGAACAACACAGGAAATGGAAGAATCTTACGGTGGCATGTTGAAGCTCACCGGCTCCAACTACTCAATGTGGAAGTCGAAGATGAGGGACATGCTGGTGGTTAAAGATCTTTGTACTGTGTTGTTCGGTCAACAATTACTACTTTGCCGACACAGTATAAGACAAACGTTCTATCAAGAAGTTGTGGTTAGATGAATAGATACAGATTAGTTATAAACTTATCGGTGATAACAGACACCGAGATCGTGACTTATGTAGTATAGCTTAGACCGAAGGAAATAGATAGCAAGAGTGATTCATACACAGAGTTCCCTAACTGAAGTTTATATTACCAAATACAACGATAGATTTTTACAATGCCTTCGGTTCCTTTTATAGGTAACCCTAAGATTTTTTCTCATCAAGAAATCCTACTGCCTATAATTATCAAGAATTACAAAACTTCGTAACTAACTATATCCTATTCGGCTATCTACTGAGTCATCGATCTGAACTGTCGATCCGACTCTGACTCCGACTCTGAACTTCCTTCCGATTCCAACACATCCATACTTGTCCGGGTAACATTCGACGAGAAGAGGCTGGATAAGATCAACGCCACGGTCTGGGAGGTGATGCACATGAAGACGACGGCATACATCCGGTGCTTCATCGACATGAGCCTATACAACAACTTCAATGAAGAGAGCAAGGCTCATGAACTCTGGGAGAAGATCGGCATCATGTTCCAGAACAAGAATGTCGTTAATTGGGTTTCGGTATTTCGGAAGCTAGTGAGGCTCCGGTACCAAGACGACTCCAGTATGGCGGAGCACATGAATGCCTTCCAAGGGCTGATACACCAAGCAACCTCGTTGGAAGTACCTCTCTGTTGAGCGACAAGCTTAAACGGATCCGGATCCTCTGAATAAGCCTGAGCCGGATCGGCATCCGGAAGGATGAGCCGGTGAGCAAGCGAGCCGGTGAGCTGGGGAGCCGGTTAGCCGGATCAAGCAGTAACCGGAAACCTAGTAGCAGCCTAGACTAATAGGCAGTTAATGTCTCGTAGTTAGTGTTAGACGCTCGTGTGAGCATTGAAGTACACTATACTTCTGTCAATCCTCTTAGGACTTGTATAAATAGTGTTGTTGAGCATTGAGCTGGGGAGCCGGTTAGCCGGATCAAGTAGTAACCGGAAACCTAGTAGCAGCCTAGACTACTAGGCAGTTAATGTCTCGTAGTTAGTGTTAGACGCTCGTGTGAGCATTGAAGTACACTATACTTCTGTCAGTCCTCTTAGGACTTGTATAAATAGTGTTGTTGAGCATGTTGTATGTACAGAGTATTTTACAAAGTTGATGAAAATAGATTTAAGTTGTTATGCTCTTTCTCTGACTCTCCTGCGTACCTTCTGTGTGTTAATCTCTCTCTCTCTCTCTCTCTCTCTCTGTTCCTATCCGACTAAGCCAGTTGTCTAACGCTTCCGCACCTTCGTTTTTTTTTGCATGGTATCAAAGCGCGAGGGTTGAGAACCTCTGCAGACGACATCAACATCTGAAGACAAACCCTAAGACCTGGTAAGAACAAAAAGAGAAGTGATGGACAAAGGAATGGCTAGCTCGCTCCCGGCGGAGAAGCTCAACAGATCCAACTACGCATCTTGGTCATACAAGATGCGCCAATACCTACTTGGGCATGGTTACTAGAGCTATGTCGACGGAGCTAACGACACAGCACCTGATGTGGCACACAAGGACTTCTTAGTGTGGGAACAAGCAGGAAGCAAAGTGATGTACTGCTTTGCGTCCAGTGTCGGAGACCAGCTGCCGAGCCATGTTCGAGATGCCAAGACGCCAAAAGAAGCTTGGGGAAACCTGAAGAAGGTTTTCACGGCAAGCACTACGGCCCGGAAGCTACAACTCCGACAGGAGTTGAGCAATGTCCGATAGAAGGACCTGTCGATAGCCGATTACACGACCCAAATCAAAGAGATCTGTGACTCAGTTGCCTCTATCAACGTCACTGTAGAGGAAGATGAGATGGTGCAAATCTGTCTTGGGGGCCTAGCGTCTAAGTTCGGAGCCTTTCGAACGGCAATATGTACAAGGGAAAATACGCCGTCATTTTTCGACTTACAGTCGATGCTCCTTGTAGAGGAGAACCACGCCGGAGCGTCAACAAGTGCACCCACCGACAGCCAGATGTTGTACATAGAGGCAGGTCGGCCCCGTGGGCGTGGTGGACGAGGCGGGTCAGATCGCAATGGTAGCGGCTGGCAAGAGTAGGACCGAAGGCACAGAGAGCATGCCGATAGCAGTTCTGAACCCTCCACAAGCAAGGGGAGTCAAGGCGGCGCCGGAGGACAGCAAGCAAAGGCCGACACAGAATGCTGGTACTGTGGTAAAAAGGGCCACAAAGAAAGCGAGTGATGGAAGAAGTGCACTGATTCGGACAGATCCGGATCCGGCAAGGCCGGTAGAGAGAATTGGCAATACTCGCACCACATAGAAGGATCGGGAGGATCCAAAACCGGAAAAGCCGGTAAAGGGGCCAGCCTTGGTGATGAAACACGAGGCTAACTCGATGAAGACGACCACTTCAAAATTGGAGGAAGTGTGGTACGTTGATTCCGGTGCGTCGAATCACATGACGAGCCACAAAGAGTGGTTCTCCTTCTTGGAGAAACCGGAACAACCGGGAGTCGTCGAAATCGGAGACGACACTCCTCACCCAATCGTGCACGTTAGAGAAGGCCCTTTGAGCCACGTTGGATAGAGGCGGAAGCTGATGAACGTATTACACGCTTCGACTATCACGAAGAACCAGGTGTCAGTCGGTCAGATCGTTGACCAGGGGATGCAGGTGCGGTTTACGCACCTTAGGTGCTTCATCGAGGAAGTGGACCAAATTATTGCGCAAGGGCACAGAGATGGGAGGATGTTCATACTCGATACCAATGACGTCGGCACCGCTTTGTTCACCAAAGGACAAAAGATTGAATCGGATATTGATCTCTGGCACAAGCGGATCGGCCACGTCAATTACCGAAGGCTTCAAGACCTGCAAACGAAACAAGTTGTTTTTGGTTTGCCGAAATTCAGTGGCCAGAAGGCCCAAATATGTGAAGCCTGCCAACTCGGGAAGAAACACCTGCTTCCTTTCCCCACCGAACAAAACCGTAGCTGTAACAAGCTCAACCTTATTCATTCGGATGTATGGGGGCTGGCATAGAACGTTAGTCTTGGCGGGAGTCGATACTTCGTCTCCTTCATTGACGACTACAGCCGGCACACATGGATCTATCTCATTGAGCGGAAGAGCAAATTCTTTGAGTGTTTACGGAACCTACAAAGCGTGGTTGAATGGGAAACGGAGAGGAAGATCAAGTGCCTACAGTCAGATGGCGAAAAAGAATATTTTTCCGGCCAATTCAACAGTTATCTGCAGCAAAAAGGAATTCGGAGAGAGTTCAACTGCAGATACACACCAAAGCAAAACGGTGTGGCCGAGAGGAAGAACCGGTCGATTATCGACATGGCAAGGGCGATGCTAGAGGAGAAGAGCATGCCCAAATTCTACTGGGCTGAGGCGGTCCGGACGGCCATCTATATCCAAAACCGGATCGGTGACAAAGTGTCCGCGCATGAGTTGTATTTTGGGCGCAGGCCGAATTTGAGACACCTTTGGATATTCGGTAGCATTGCATATGTGCATGTGCCGGATGAGAAACGGAGGAAGTTGGATGCAAAGTCGGAGAAATGCATCTTGATCGGTTACTCATAAGAGCAAAAGGGGTATAAGTGTTATAACCCCCGGACGAAGCAAGTCCGAGTAAGCTGGGATGTTGAGTTTGATAAGATGGCATCATGGCCTTACCGGTTCCGACTTCCAACCTCGACCCGATACCAGAGGATGAGGCTAGTGAGCCTGAACCGGTCCAGTTAGAAGACGAAGGGTTCGAGACTCTAAATGAGAGTCCGGAATCGTTTCGGTTGAGCGGGCCGAACGAGTGACTAGGTCTATTAGACTAGTCGGATGGTGAACCGGCGAGTAGTGGAAACTCTGTCGTGCTCTTCCCGCGCAAGCAACCGAGGAGACGGTTCACGCGCAAGGAAAAGGGGAAGAGGAAGATGCCGGAGCACGAGACCGGCAATGGTGAGTCAGATCGGAGCGAATCCAACTCCGAAAAAGAAGAAGGCGGATCTTTGACAACGAAGACCAAACTGGACAAGAAGGGCCTCAAACCGGGTAACGATAAGTTACGCCAGTCTTCCCGCCAGAAGAACCCCGTAAAGCGGTACAGGTACAATGAGTACATGGCGCATCACTATGCATACATGACCAAGGTGGCGGAAGTGCGCGAGCCGCAGAGCTACGCAGAAGCGGCAAAGGACGCAAATTGGCGTGCCGCTATGGAGGAAGAAATGCGGGCACTTGATGCCAACGGCACATGGGACCTAGTTGACCCTCCCCGACACTATAAACCGATCGGATGTAAGTGGGTGTACAAGGTAAAGTACAATGCTGACGGTTCGGTTAACCGGTACAAAGCCCGATTAGTGGCAAAGGGATACACGCAGACCCACGGAATTGACTATGACGAGACCTTTGCTCCGGTAGCGAAGATGACGACGGTTCGTGTGGTGTTGGTAGTTGTTGCGGCAAGGGGGTGGCATCTTCACCAGATGGACGTGAAGAATGCATTTCTTTAAGGAGATCTTGAAGAAGAGGTCTTTATGACCCAACCCACCAGTTTCCAGTCAGAGATGAACAAGTCGGCGGTATGCCGGCTGAAGAAGTCACTTTATGGCCTGAAGCAAGCCCCCCCTGAGCTTGGAATGCGAAGATCATGCACCGGTTACGTAAGATGGGGTTTGTGGCTTCCAAGTTCGACTCTTCGTTGTTCATCCGGCAAGGTCCAGACGGTCCGGTTTGCATCTTGTTGTATGTTGATGATCTAGTCATCACCGGACCCGGACTCGATGAAATCAGCCGAGTCAAGTCCCAGCTATCGGACGCATTTGAGATGAAGGACCTGGGTGACCTTCACTATTTCCTTGGGATCGAGGTGATCCGAACCCCCGACTGCATATTTCTCTCACAAAGACACTATGTGTTAAATATGTTGTACAAGTTCGGCATGACGGAATGCCGACCAATCTCCACACCCTTGAACCAGAACCAGAAGCTCTGTCCCGACTCCGGATCGGCCTGCGATGAGAAGCGGTTCCGACAAATCGTTGGAAGCCTTATATATTTGACAATCACCTGACCCGACATCAGTTATCCGATCGGCGTGATCAGCCAATATATGCAGAAGCTGACCGTGGAGCACCTTCTATGCGCACATCGGATTTTGCGATATGTGAGCGGCACGAAGGACCAGGGCCTGTTATACCAGCATGGTACAACCGAAGATTTAGTCGGCTACACCGATGCCGACTAGGCCGGCGATGCATCGGATCGCCAATCCACCTCCGGCTATATGTTTTCCCTTGGTAGCGCGGATGTTGCGTGGAGCAAAAAGCTGCCAACAGTGGCCCTTTCGAGCACTGAGGCTGAATACTGGTGCGCTACCGTTGCCACTTGTGAAGCCATTTGGCTTCGGCGACTATTGCAAGACCTGCAGATCGAGGTGCTGACCCCGATCCTGATCTACTACGACAACATGCAGCTCGCCAAGAACCCTGTATTCCATGCTCGCACAAAGCACATAGAAGTGCACTACCACTTCGTGGGTGAGCGTGTCCTGAGCGGTGAAGTCGAACTTCGGTACGTTCATAGGGATCAGTGCTCGGATCGGACAAGTTGCAGCACTTCACCGAAATTCTTGGTGTTTAGCAAAGACACTTCCAATTGCGCCGGTGAGTGAAGAACCGACAAAGGGAGATACAAGAAGAAGAAAGGAGCCGAGACGACAAAGGAAGTTGACACATCCGAACAAGTCAGAACAAGCGGCAATGGCAACAGAGTCAAGAAGGACAGAGCCGACCATAAGAAGAAGGTGAAGGGCCTGGAACCGAAAGACGAATCGGGAGCGACCGATTCAAACAAGAGCTAGAACGAATCGGAGACAGCCAATTCGTTCAACAGACGTATTCGGAAGAACCACATCAATTCAAGGCCAAGAGGACGAGAAGGCAGCGAAAGTCGACGCCAACACGAAGGAATCGGCAAATCGGCAAGCATCGAAGTCACAGCAACGAGGGAGCTAAATTGGGCCTGTTGAGCAGACAAGCCAATCGAGGAGGTCGAGGTGCGCAAAATCAGAAGGGTCGCAACAAACGGGACTGGACCGGACGAGGAGCGTGAGCGAGGCGGAGTGACGCCAAAAGGAGCCGGGTGGAAGGATCGGCTGCCATGGAGACTGACACTACGATCCGACCTCAAGTTGAGCTAGAGGGGGAGTGTTGAGTGGCAAGCTCAACCGGATCCAGATCGACATCCGGAAGGATGAGCTGGATCGGTGAGCCGATGAGCTGGGGAGCCGGTTAGCCGAATCAAGCAGTAACCGGAAGCCTAGTAGCAACCTAGACTACTAGGTAGCTAATGTCTCGTAGTTAGTGTCAGACACTCGTGTGAGCATTGAAGTACACTGTACTTCTATCAGTCCTCTTAGGACTTGTATAAATAGTGTTGTTGAGCACGTTGTATGTACAAAGTATTTTACAGAGTTGATGATAATAGATTTAAGTTGTTCTACTCTTTCTCTGTCTCTCATGCGTACCTTTTGTGTGTTAATCTCTCTCTCTCTCTCTCTCTCTCTCTCAGTTGCTATCCAGCTAAGCTAGTTTTCTAACGCTTCCGCACCTTCGTTGTTTTTGCATCTCGCCGATGAGGTACTTGCTCTACTACTGCTCGGTTCCCTCCCGGATAGCTGGGACACATTAGTTGTCACGTTGGGTAACGCCGGGCCGGAAGGGAAACAACTATCTCTAGCAAGAGTCAAGTCAAGCTTGCTAGATGAGGAGGTGCGTCGGAAAGATAAGGAGGTGATCTCCGACGCCAAAGCCCTCCTTACCGAATCGGAACGCGGAAGACAAAGGAGTCAGAGTCCCCAGAACCAGGAAAAGTCGGGGACACGGTCAAAGTTAAGGGGGAGGCCCACTTGCTTCTATTGCGGCAAGCTGGGGCACTTCTAGAAGAACTGTCAGCATTTCCGGAAAGACAAGGGAACCGACAGTACCGATTCGAAGAAGTCACAGGACCGAAAAGGTTCGGATTGGCGAAGCCCGGACCAGAAGGGAACAACGACGATCGCGCCAAGTGAAGAAGAACTAATTCTCATCACCGAGGAGAGTGAGATGAACCTTGCCGTCGACGAGACAACCTGGGTTGTCTATTCCGGAGCGTCGTTCCACCGTACCCCGGTCCGGAAATGCTTCTAATCCTACACAGTCGGTGAGCACACCTGTGTCCTGATGGGGAATGAAGGGACATGCCGAATTATCGGCATAGGGGATGTGTTGTTGACGACATCAACCGGATGCAAGTTGTTGTTGAAGGATGTCTGACATGTTCTGGAGGTTCAACTGAACCTGATATCAGAGGGTCGGCTAGATGATGAAGGCTACACATGTAGCATCCGGAATGGTGTCCTGAAGTTGTGCAAAGGGAGCTTAATAGTGGCTCGAGCCCGGAAGGTCAACACATTGTACTTGATGCATGCCTGGATATGCAAGGAAGAAGTGAACGTAGCATCTGACACTGCCGGTGAACTATGGCACAGAAGACTGTGTCACATGAGTGAGAAGGGGATGAAGAGGCTTGCCGAAGACAACCTCATTCCGGTGAAGGACGTGCAACTTGAGAAGTGCACCGACTGCCTGGCTGGCAAGCAAAACTGAACCTCCTTCCGGTCAAGACCACCGATGAGACGGAATGCACCACTGGGAGCTGGTGCATACTTATGTGTGTCAAGTAGACACAAAGTCACATGTTGGACTGCAGTACTTCGTGACGTTCATAGATGACCACAACCGGAAGTTGTGGGTCTCGCCGTTGCAGACGAAGGATCAGGTGCTATCCGTCTTCAAGGAGCTCCACGCGAGAGTGGAAAGAGAAACCGGCAAGAAGCTGAAGGCGGTTTGAGCAGATAACAGAGGAGAATACCAAGGGCAGTTCGAGGAATCCGACTCGAATTCACCGTGCCGAAGACGCCGGAACTAAATGGGTTGGCCGAAAGGATGAACCGGACCGTGATGGAGAGAGTTCGGAGCATGCTGGCACATGCAAAGTTACCCAAGACGTTTTGGGCTGAGGCGCTGACGACGGCGACCTACGTGATAAACAGGTCACCCTCAGTACCCTTGGACGGAGACTCGCCCTTGGATGTGTCTTACCGGCATCTGATGTTGTTCGGGTGTCTCGCATACGTGCATGTGGCGAAGGACAAGAGAGAAAAGTTGGATCCGAAGTCCTGGTCATGCATATTCCTTGGGTACGACGATGATGAGTTCGGTCACTAGGTGTGGGATCTGGCCGACAGAAAGGTGTTCCGGAGTCGGGACATAGTCTTCATGGAAGACAGGACCATTGCCGACTGGGAGTCAGAGAAGAAGGTAACGAACTTCGGATCATCCATTGAAAACCGGTTTGAGGACAAAAGGATATACCCAGTTTAAAACCGGATGTTAGCTGGTAACCGGATGACACTCAACGAACCGGCCAGATACGGACAGGAAACCGAACCGACCGAAGAAGAAGAAGAAGAAGAAGAAGAAGAAGACACCGGAACCAGATCGGATTCGGATGAGGAAAAAACGGAGGAACCAACAGTCACAAACCAAGGACGGAGATATCCTCTCCGGGAGAGAAGAGCCCCCCGAAGATTTCCAGATGCAAAGCATGTGTTGCTAACCGATGAGGGGGAGCCGGAAAGCTTTGAAGAAGCAAGGGGAGACACCCATAGCCGCAAATGGTTGAGTGCGATGTAGGATGAGATGGATTGCCTGCATGAGAACCACACATATGAATTGGTGGAGTTGCCGAAAGGAAAGAGGTCACTCCGGAACAAGTGGGTGTACAAGCTAAAACCGGGAGACATCAGAAATCCACCAAGGTATAAGGCCCGAATCGTGGTGAAGGGCTTCCAGCAGAAGAAAGGAGTGGACTTCGATGAGATCTTTGCCCTAGTAGTAAAGATGACATCCATACAGACGTTCTTGGGCATAACGGCAATCATGGACCTCGAGGTAGAGCAATTGGATGTCAAGACAACATTCCTACATGGAGACCTCGAAGAAGAGATCTACATGCATCAACTGGAACGATTTGAGAAGAAAGGGAAGGAGCACTTGGTGTGCCGGCTGAAGAAGAGCTTATACGGACTAAAGCAAGCTCCCCGGCAATGGTACCGGAAGTTTGACTCCTTCATGACCAATCAAGGGTACCACAAGACGCAGGCCGATCACTGCGTGTTTGTGAAGAAATTTGGTGGAGGAGATTTCATGATATTGCTCCTGTACGTGGACGACATGTTGATCGTCTAACGAGACCAAGTCAAGATACGAATGCTGAAGAAGGCCCTTAACCGGACCTTCTCAATGAATGACTTGGGTCCGGCAAGACAGATACTGGGGATGCACATCATCCGGGATCGGTTGAAGAAGCAATTGTGGTTGTCATAGGAAAAGTACGTGACAAAGGTGCTTCAGCAGTTTAACATGTCAGAAGCAAAACCGATCGGATCAACTCTCCCGACAAATTGCAGATTATCAGGTAAGCAAAGCCCGAAGACAGGCTGAGAAGGCGGATATGATGAAGATTCCATATGCCTCTGCAGTCGGGAGCTTGATGTACGCAATCGTGTGTACTCGACCGGATATTGGATACGCAGTCGGAGTGGTGAGTCGGTTCATGACCAACCCCAGAAAAGAGCAGTGGAATGCGGTAAAATGGATACTTCGGTACTTGAAGGGCACTTCGAGTATGTGCCTCTAATTCGGCTCTGGTAAACCCCTCATGGAAGGATTTACTGATTCGAATATGTCGGTGGATGTGGACACCAGCCGGTCAACTTCCGGATATGTCATGACCTATGCAGGGGGAGTCGTTTCGTGGTAGTTCAGGCTATAGAAGACGGTTGCGTTGTCAACCACGGAGGTGGAGTACATGGCAGCCATGGAAGCCGGCAAGGAAATATTATGGATGAAGGACTTCATTGGAGAGCAAGGGATCCGGCAAGAGGAATATCGGCCCTATTGCAACAGTCAAAGTGCCATCCACCTTGCAAAGAACGCGGCATACCATTCCAGAACGAAGCACATCCAGTGTACGTACCACTGGATCCGGGAGCGAGTTGAAGATCGAGAGTTCGTGTTGACGAAGATCCACACGGAGGAGAATGGGTCGGGTATGCTGACCAAGGTGCTGACACCCGACAAGCTAGACGCGTGCCAAAAACAGATCAGACTTACAAGACATCCCATACTGGAGTGAAGGGGGAGATTGTTGGGAAATCGGTCTCTCCGGATGGGATCTAGTGATGAATAAAGAGAACTCGGTGAGAACCGGAAGAGATCTAGAAACCGGAGGAGACCCGGTGAGAACCGGAAGGGAGCCGGTGAGAATTGGAAGAGAAGACAGATTTGCGAATATGTCTTGAATAAGCCCATTGAGGCTATATTTGTAAATAGCCCTAAGTTCATATAATTATAAATATGACTTAGGGCAATCACTTTAGTGTGTGAGTGTGTTGTTGTCATATTGCTACAACTATTGTACACAGAGAGAGAGAGATACATAGCGATACTTTTGTTGTAATCGCCACTGTGCGAAGAAACAGAGCTCGAGGTCGTTGCCTCCAAGTCTCTGATTGTACCCTTTCTCTTCATAGTGATAGTTCGGAGTTTGTGGGCTCCCGTGGTTTTTCCCTATTAGGGGTTTCCACGTAAACATCCTGTGTTATTTTCTTGTGTACTCTCCACTTACCATTTATGTGTTTGATTCTTAAAGAAGTGATTTACTACTCGATTGTGGCCGAACGATATTCTTTGCATTTCTTTACAATCCTAGGCCGGTAACACTAGTTTTGTCTTTGCTATGTTCTCTCTTATCTGGTTCTACTTAGATGTCAATACACCAGAAGATATTTGTCCTCCTGGAGCCACTACCTCAAGTTGTTGCTCGTCTTCTTCCTCCTATACGAACTCGAAGACCTTGAGCTCATCGTCATCAGGTCTTTGTCGTTTTTTATACTACTTATGTTCAATGTTTGATTTTTGAGACTATTTTGGTGGATTCTTTGCTTTTGTGCTCATCATCTTCCCAGTGACATAAGGCCAAAGAGCAACTATTAGATTATTTTTCATTTGCATATCTTTTCTTAATGTTTTCGGGTGGCAACTTTCAGCTACCAGGTTTTCTTCATCGAGTCGCACTCATTTGGTACCACCCGAGGTCTCTATGTTGAGGAAGAAATTGGGTGAATCACTATTCATATTCTATATTATAGACTTTACCCTAGGTGAAGGTTTTCCCTAACTATTGCTTTCCTTTACTCTCAAACTTACAAATATTAGCAACAATATTCCATCTTCCTCGACGTAGACAATACTCCATTCTAAATTTAAATAATTCTTGAATTTATGCTCAAGAGCTTCTCTTCAAGGATCATAACTTGTTTTCTTTTAGTGTTCCGTACAGATGACTTCGATGTCCCATCCCCTCCAGAATCGAATAGTGTCCTATGGGACATGTCTTTTATAAAGGTCTCTAAATCACGTTTCATCGGATTTAGATCTTCAATTTAAATGTTGGCACCTTCTGACGAGGCTCACTGGAAAATACATAAGAGAATAAAACATGAATTTCCTAACGAAATTGTGAAAAAAACTTAAAATAAATGCAATAATACATGAAAAAACAAACCAACTATATTTCTCTGAGCTAAAATTCTTTCTAAAAATCTAAATGCAAAGTTAAGGGGAACCCGACAAAAGTATTTATCACTTAATGGTGAGGAATAAGATACTTTCCTTATTTCACATATGCAGCTTGTAAAGGATCACATCGCAAGGGCTAATTTGACGCATGTTGAATATTTCCTTGGATTGAGTACTAAGTGTTCTCGAGTTGCTTTCAAAATTGCTCATAGCATTGTTAACATAAGGCTCCAAAGAGTTTAACTATGACTAGTAAAGGGATCGTGGGTACCTTTTGACAAGAATGCATCTAGAGGGTCTGATTGGGCGCCATGCTATTAGGTGGATGGAGATATATTTCTGAAAGCAATGTGATATTATGCCTACTACTGGAAGATTACATTTGTCTGATAACTTCACTTGTTGTGAGGTTTACCAAGCATATAAGGATGACATTGTTGAGCGGCAAGCTCAACCGGATCCGGATCGGTTGAATAAGCCTGAGCCAGATCGGCATCCAGAAGGATGAAGCTGGATCGGTTAGCTGGATCAAACAGTAATCGAAAGCCTAGTAGTAGCCTAGACTACTAGGTAGTTAATAGTCTCGTAGTTAGTGTCAGACGCTCGAGTGAGCATAGAAGTACGCGGTACTTCTGTCAGTCCTCTTAAGGACTTGTATAAATAGTGTTGTTGAGCACGGTTTATGTACAGAGAACTATTATGGTTTTGTAATAGATTTTGAACGTTCACTCTCTCTCTCTCTCTCTCTCTCTCTCTCTCTCTCTCTCTCTCTCCCGCGTACACTCTGTGTGTTAATCTCTCTCTCTCTCTTTGTTGCTGCTATCTGGCAAGGCCGGTTTGTCTAACGCTTCCGCACATAATCTTTCACAAACATGTTGTTAGATGGTGTAATGACAGTTTTATCGATTATGGAGGTTGCAATTTAACAATGTGGTTACAATTTACCGCGTAAGGTTAGGATGGGTGCGTGTTCAATATGTGGAGGTTTAAAAATATGGCAAAGGGTGGGAGATCACATGAAGAAATAAAGAATTACAAGAATCTATTGAAAGAACATCGTGAAAGTCAAGCATTAGAATGTTCTAAAGCTATGGATCATCGAAAAAAAGCGCTTCAATCACCTGAAAGATATGTGTGCATGATTATAGATGTCATGGATTAGAAGAAGAGTTGTTTATTGCACTTCCAAAGGCTGCCAAAGGACATTGGACATGCATGCCTTGTAAAAATACATTTAGTAGTGTAAAAGTGAAAGTGTGGAAGCGTAGAAAAAACCGGTTGAGCCGGATAACACTAGAATATAGAGATGAAGCTTTAATGGAGAGCTTGAATACACAGTAAGTGGGAGAGATAGAGAGAGCAGAACAGTAAACTCAAATTCAAAATAATCACCATACTCTGTACATACAACTGTGCTTGACAACATTATTTATACAAGTCCTGAATGGACTAGCTAAAGTAGTTAGTCGTAGGCGTCTAATGGCCTACCGGTTACAATCCGATCCGGTAACTGGTTCCGGATACCGATTCGGATCCGGTTGAGCTTGTCCGCTCAACACTCCCCTCAAGCTCAACTTGAGGTTGGATCGTTGTGTCTATCTTTGCCGATCCCTATTGTCGGCTTCTTTTGATGTCCCTACCTCTTGCTCGCGCACCTTGACCTTCTCGGTCGGCTTGTCTGCTCCCTTAGCCGAAGTTAGCTTCGTCGTTCTTGCGGTGTTGTCGCCCCTCAACCCCTCAGCTCATCTGTGCTGGTGTCGGCTTCGATTGCCTCCTTGTCTACTTGGCTAATCGACTCGGCTCTTCCGAATCCAACATTTTGATTGAATCGCTTCCGATTCACTTTGACTCTTGACCGAATCAGTTGTCCCTGATTCGTCCTCTTCTCGACCCTTCGCTTGGTGCTACTGCGTGTAGCCCTTGGCCACCAATCGGGACTTGTACCAGTTTACCAAGCCATGAGTATTATATTTGACTTTATACACCCATCGATAACTAATCGGCTTCACTCCTTTTACAAGTCCCACATCTCATTTTACATCAGTGCATGCATCTCTTCCTCCATGGCCTTCTAGCAGTTCGGATCCTTAGCTACATCAGCGTAGATCTCCGGCTCCTGCATGGTTGCCACCTTCACTATGTACGCATAATGATGCACCATATACTTGTTATATCTGTACCGAACTATGAGGTGCTTCTGGGCTAGGTTAACGCAATTTTTGCTCTGCCGATTTGATGGCCCTCTTGGACGACTCAGACTTCTCTTCTAAAGATCCGTCTTTGTTCTTTCCGGAGTTGGATTCGCTCCGATCCGACTCGTCCTTGTTTGTGTCGTACTCCGGCATCTTCTTCTTCTGTTTCTCTTTAAGCATGAACCGTCTCCTCGGTTCCTTACGCGGGGAGAGCACGACCGAGTCTTCACTAGTCGTCGGCTCGTCATCCGGTTGACCGCTCTGGCTCAACCAGTATGGATTCGGTTCACTCATTCGGAGGGACGTCGGACTATCCAGTTGATTAGATTCTGCAATGCTTCCCTCTATTCCAGAATAAGCTTTGGCCGATGGCGAATATTCACCGAAATACAACCTTGCACTTCTGGTTTCAATGGCTCCATACCATCGAACTCTTCCCTTTTAAGATTCATCAATCGACGTATCTATTTGTTGGTGATTTTGAGGACGTCGATTTGATTCATAATTTTTGCAACGCGGGGATGGGGTTCGACATCTACAAACCTAAGATATCCTTGCAGTCCCTTGTTGTGCAACTAGTTACGAAGCCTGTCAGATACCGGACTCGACATGGTGTCATCTTTCGTGGTATTGGCGCGATTGGTGAGTGATGGAGAAAAGCGATAGAGAGAAAGAAGCTTGAAAGTTTTGTGCTCTGGGTGCTCAAAGATGTCTGTGTTGTTGTGTGACAGAAAATGGAGAAGAGCTAATTTTGGAGAAAATTTGGGACATTTTCCGAGTAATTAATGAAAACTTGCTATTAATGGTAGTCATAGTACGAATATAGTAATAATACTTTTAATACCCACCACTCGTAATGAATACTAAATGATTTGTGAGTCTGTCTATTTATAGTTTTAAAAGGACAATGTCAAGAAATCATCATAACAGGAATCTTTTCTGTTATATATTTGCCAAGATCAATTTTTTTATTTTCTTTTACACTTTTGTCCCCTTGCCACGTTACTACGTGATCGACTTCGACACTAAACTGGTTTTCTGGCATTGGTCCTTGATAAGGCTTGAGTCGAAATCCATTCATCCATTTTGGCAGAATTTCTCTTGCCAACTTTCGGACTTGATATGTACCATTTTTGTTGTTGATTATCCAAAATGGTCCTGTCCACCGAAATTGAAGTTTACCTGGCATCAAATCCATCTTTGTTTGAAACACCAACATTGGTTTTCCGATTTCAAATATCTTTTCCTTTTGTTTTCAGTGTCGGTCCACAAACGCCAGCTCATGTACAAGATGAGTACCCTCATCACTTACCAGTTCCATTGGGCAACCAAATCAATACCATATGGACTCATAATGTGGATGTCGCTGTGTTATCCCTAAGTGCTTTGGCTTCAACCTACTTGGTACAGTAGTTTGTGGCAACTATAATATAGCGATTTCCCGTTCATGCAGCTATTGGTTTGAGAGGTCCGACAAAGTCGAGACCCCATTTTTTAAATGGCTCCAAAGGTAATACCGACTGATGCGGCATCCTATCTTTTTCGGTGGGTTGTCCAATCCGCTGGCATAAACTGCACTATCGACAATAGCCAATTGCGTCTTTTGAGGTAGTCGGCCACCACAGGCTGCTATTCCAAATTTTCTTTCCCATCGTTTCTCTTGCATCATGACCACTAGCAATTTTGCATAGGCCTCATGCAGAACTGCTTCTTTCTTGTAATGTCGAACCGTCTGCCGCCATATGCCGTCGGCTCCTTTATGGTATAATGTGTCATTCAGGAGATAGAAGTTCCGACTTCTTACACTTAACCTTTTTCTTTCATCTAGTGGCATGCCCTCTAGTGGTAGACCTATACTCAGAAAAATTGTCATTTCAGTGATCCATAAATCTACTTGATCTTCATCCATGTCCGTGGTTGCAATAGTGTCGACTCTAAAATAGTCAGCAACCGCATGTTGTACCCCTGACCGATGAAGTATGTCGAATTCGAACTCTTGCAACAACAATGTCCATCAGGCTAGTTTTCCTGTCAACTCCTGTTTGGACACTAAATATAATATAATGCTAAATGGTGCACACGAAATGTGAATTTTGTTTACTCTGGGCTGGACTTAGCCTCAAACACACGGGTGTTCGTTCCGGAACACTTCACCAAAGGGGTGGTTAAGGGATGGATTTTTTAGGGCTATCCGATTTCGATCCTATAATATTTCCTAACTACTAATTATGCTTCTAATTATAATATTCTTCTCCGACTCATCCTTGCCCACATTAACTCTCCGGATTATACTCTAGGCCAACACGTGGCACGCCCGTGGGACAGTGCATTGCACGTCGAACCCACGTGTTAGCTCCTTCTCTCTTCGTCGAGTATGTCCAATATGCTTTGATCCAAGGGTTCGAGTGGTTCTTCATCCATTTGTTGTTGTTGATGTTGCTCCGACTATGGTTGTTGTTGTTGCTTTGCTCTGACTCTCATTTTGGCCTCCTCATTTCTGGCTCCTTCCGACTGCAACTGCAATTGTGGCTCAGGTTGTGACTGTGGTTGTGCCTGCTCAGACTATTCCTCATCGCTGATGTTGACCCTTCCTGTTGAGCGGCAAGCTCAACTGGAGCCGGATCGGCTGGATAAGCCTGAGCCGGTGAGCGAGACGGATTGGTAAGCCGGTGAGCGACCTAGCCGGCAAGCAACAGAGCCGGTGAGCTGGGGAGCCAGTTAGCCGGATCCAATCGGTAACCGGAAGCCTAGTATTAGTTTAGACTACTAGGTAGTTATAGTCTCATAGTAAGTGTCAGATGCTCATGTGAGCATTGAAGTACGCGGTACTTCTGTCAGTCTCACGAGGACTTGTATAAATAGTGCTACTGAGCAC
Organism: Azolla caroliniana; assembly: GCF_043228905.1. Lineage (NCBI taxonomy): Eukaryota > Viridiplantae > Streptophyta > Polypodiopsida > Salviniales > Salviniaceae > Azolla > Azolla caroliniana. The sequence continues at coordinate 7,334,193 of NW_028230449.1, read as the reverse complement.
AGTTGTATGCACAAAGTGAATATATTGTTTTGAATATATAGCTTTTACGTTGTCGGGGTTGCTACGCCCTTGCGTGTAGAAAGGAGGAGGGACCACGGGGGTCTTGAACCGAAGAACAAGAGAGAGAGAGATAAGAGAGAGAGACCCCGATTACACAGAACCGAAGTTCCGATTGCGCAGAACCGACGATTACACAGGGACACGGCCCAACAAACAGAGAACACAAATAAACGCCGACGCAGATGGACGCAACAACGAAAGATATGTACTTATGAATGCAAGAAAATAACAGACTAAAGTACTACAACCCTCAGTGGGGCACGAAATAGATACTAACGAAAACGAACAGGGCGGCGAACAGATGCCGACCCCTGTATGTCGCGACGCACAGAAAGGGGAAACAGGTCGGAGGTGCTGCAGGACGCACTCGGGCGTTCCACGGAACAGCGCAAGCCTCCTCGAAACCTGCACAGGTACGCGATGGAGCAGAAGACAGAGAGAGCGGGAGAGAGAGAGAAGCTCCGAAATCGGTTCGGCAGCACTTCGTCCTCTCCGCGGGAGATGCCCACTTCTATTCTTCCTCTTCCTTTTATTGCCCGTCAAGAGGCCGTTTGGCATTAACTGCATACCAACCGAATCTACCCACCTAGGATCCTCGTATGTACCTACTTCGTCCTTAGGTACTTCTTGGCGCGCGTGTGTGTGTAGAGTCGTTTCCCACGCCTTGTCCTCCGATTCCTCTTGTGGGCGGTTTTCTTCACGACATCCGCCCCCACCTAACCGCGCATCCACCGGCATGCGCCAAATTAAGTTGGCACGGAGAAAACCGGCCCGCCTTTACTCTTCGCCTGCCGGCCCTTCCTCGGCCTCGGATCGGTCGTCGCTGCTGTCCAGGAGAATCGGGTCGGGTTCGTCGTCGTGCCGCTTCTTGAAAGCTTTGATCCTCTTCCCGGCCACGGGTATCGCTATTCTCGTACCGTCGAGTTCCGCCAGATGATACGTCCCGTTGTCGTTGGCGCTCTGTACCGTGTACGGCCCGAACCATCTCCGTGCGAACTTCCTTGTTGCTCGGTGCTGGTTGTCGAGGCTGCTGTCGTAGACGAGCACCCAGTCACCTTCGTCGATTCTCTTCGGTCGTAGCCGGTGCGTTCGGTCAAACCGGGCTTTGTTCTTTGTCCTCGCCACCCGGAGCTTCTCCGTAGCCAGTGCCACGTCCTCCGGTCTCCGCTCGAGCTGTCGTATACGTGCGGCCAACAACTCCTCCCGGCTCATCTCGTCCCTCCAGTCGACCGTTGCCCACGAGGAGATCGTCCGTTCAATCGGCATGATCGGCTTCTGGCCGAACATGAGCTCCGTCGGCATGTACCCGGTTACCGAACTGTGCGTGGTCCGGTCTGCCCACAAAGCATAAGGTAGCAGCTGCGGCCAGTTACCGACTCGGCCTCCGCATGCCCGAATCAACGCCTTGACGATCGGTCCGTGTCCGCGCTCCACCTTTCCATTCGCCTCCGGATTGTACGCAGTGGTGAGCGAGAGCTTGACCCCAAGCCGGTCGAACAGCTCCGCGGCCTCTTCGGCGTCCAACTCCCCTCGGTCAGCCACGATCTTCCCGACGCACCCGTACCGGCATATCACGTCCTCGACTAGGAACCGACACACGGCCGCGGTCGTCTTGTTCTGAAGGGCTCGGCCTTCCACCTGGTTCGTCAGGTCTTCCCGCGCTAGGACCAGATACCGCATCTGTCCTACCCCCATCGGCATCGTCACCAGATCTACCATCCATTTGAAGTGGATAGTCGGAGGGTACGTAGGGTGAAGCCCGTCCCGGTGTCGGACTATCGAGTGCATCTGACAACTCTCGCAAGTTGACACGAACCGATGCACGTCCCGGTACAATCCCGGCCACCAGTACTTCCCCTTCAGCTTCTCAAACGTCGCCCACGTTCCACGGTGTCCAGCCCAAGGGCTGTCGTGGTAGGCCGCCAGTAGCTCCTCCTGTACTTCCTTCATCGCCACCACTCGGAGCGGGACGCCGTCCCTCTTCTTCGGGTGCTTCCATAGATGCCCATCTCGGAGAAAGAATCGATACGCTTTCTTCCGGATCCGGTTGGCCTCGTCCTTCGTCCATGACGCATCGGGCGTCATTGTCTTCAAAAACCCGCCGATCTGCAGCCACTCCCCGTCGTACTTGCTCGCGTCGAACTCGTTAAGCGCCGGAGTGCTCATCCCGTCGGTCGTTATGTATGCCGCCTCGAAGAAATCCACGCCGACTTCTTCGTCTTCCGAAACCATGCCGCCCTCGTCGTCGAACCTCGCCCTCGAAAGCATGTCGGCCATGGCGTTGTCTTTCCCGGAAATGTGTCGTATTTCCGGGTCCAGGGACTTGATGTACGCTATCCACCTGAGCATCGCCAGGTCCGGAGTCGCGCATCCGGAAACCATACCGAGAATCGGCAGGCAATCCGTCTCGATGATCACTTCCGTCCCTATCAGGTAGTCTTTGTCGGCCTTAACCGCCGAAACAATACCCCAGAGTTCGCGTTTAACCTGGGCGTATCCTCGCTGCCGTTCACTGAGGACTTTCGCGCCGAATCGGATCGGAAACCGATTGCCGTCCTCGTCTTCCTGGTTCACGACCCATCCGATCCCGGTCGGACTGGTATCCACCGTTATGAATACCGGGGTACCCTTCCCGTAAACCGCCTTCCGGATTGCCGGTGCCGCTGCAAGGGCCTCTTTCAGCTTCCGGACCGATTCCGCGTGCTTGTCTAGCCATTCGAACCTTCGCCCCTTTTTCAGCAACCCGTACAGTGGCTCCGCGACGTGTGCGTAATGCGGGATCCACATGTGGTAGAACGCGCATGCCCCCAGGAATCTCCGTACTTCCGTGACCGAGCTGCAGTCGGGCTTCATCGCGGAGATGGCTTCTACCTTTGCCGGAGACGGTTTCCGGCCATATGGTCCGCACAGGTGTCCGACCACCATGATTTCTGACTGCCCGAAGGCCGACTTCTCCCCGGAGAAGGTGAGTCTCGCATCCTCTAGCCTTTGCAGCACCTTCTCGCAGTCGTCGATGTGCGTCGCCACGAATCGCCGGCATCCGTCCGGCCCGATCGTCTCGTCCTTTTCTTCCACCGGGCATCCCTTGATCGGGATGTCGTCCAGAAACGGCATGGTGATGTCCGGGATACAGTCCCTCAGAACCTTGTTCATCGCATTCACCATGTGGGCCACCGAGTTGGTCCCTCCTTGCGGCAGTGTACACATCCGAACTAGGCCGAGGGGAGTTCGCATCGTCGTAATGTCTCTGCTCTCCACGGCCAGCTGGAACTGGTCGTACCCTGAGTATAGATCCCCGACCGAATAAATTGACCTTCCGGCGAAGGCCTCCGCGAACTCGTCTATGGTCGGTCCGATTCCTGCGTTCCGAATGGTCACTCGATTGACCGGCTGCAGGTCCTGGATGAAGCGCAGTGAACCGTTTTTCTTCGGTACGGTAAACCATCGATTCGAATATGGGGCGCTCGACGGCTCGAGAATTCCCATATCAACTTTCTGCCTCAGCAGCTCCATCAACTTCGGGATGTGAGCTCTCGGAACCGGGATTGGCTTGAGATTTCATGGTACATGCGGTACCGTGAATATCACCATCGGCTCCACGATCGTCGGGTCAACGCACCCGATTTCCTCCGGCGAGAATGCGAAGGCTTTCCCGTGCCTTCCGAGCATTCTCCGAAACCGGTCTTCCTCCGCCGGCAGTAGGAACCCGCCCCCACCGATTTTGAGCTCTCGGAGCGTCTCGTCAGTGAAGGTGTGCCCTATGCAGGCCGGATCTCGTAGACTAGGGTCTGATGCAACCCCTTTGATTCTCGACGCGCTGTCCTCCGGTAAGGGTGCCGCTACTGGCCTTACCTTCCGGTCCACAGTCTTGTACTTGGTGTTCACGTGGGCCGTCCGAACTGACTCGAGCCCTCGACCGAAGTCCGCGATGACTTCGTACATCTCCTCGGAACACACCGGTATCGTCCGGTCTTCGTTAAGGCCTTCTTCGACTACCTTCCCCAGCATTCCCAAGGTGTCGTCGAGTGAGACCGCCTCCACGGCCCCGTTGATTTCCTCGTCCGGGCCGAGAACTCCGCACACTCGAAGTCTCCCCTCCGCCTTTGTCTTCTCTCGGCCGCCGATGCCGACTATCGTACACGCTCCGCTGTCGGAGAACAGAAATTCCCTACCTGTGGTACAAGGTTTCTTCGGTTTTATCGTACAGGTGTGGGGTTTTCCCGGGGTGTCCGGACTGTCGCGGCCCCACGCCTTGGCAGCCCTCTCTAAAAATCCTCTCGGTTATCGGAACCGAGGGAGTCGCGGTTACGCTCGTGGTTCGGCCTAACCGTCAAAAACTGGACCGAATGGCGCCCGTCCTGGCTCTTGACCCGCGCATAGGCCGAACCATTGTCCAGCACCTTGGTCTCCATTCGCGCCGCCGTGATATACGGCTCTCCCAGTATGACCGGATGTGAAGACGTCTCCTGCACGAAGAAGTGCTGGTCAATCTCGACGTCGCCGATCTTGACTCGCACATTCGGACAGGCCCCGTGCAGTTCCTCGGTGGCGCGCGTTGCTGCCCTTATTTTCCACCCGTGCTTGGTGTTGATCGGCCATTTGCCCTTCTTATAGAAGTCCATGGACATCAAATTGATCTCCGATCCGTGGTCCACCAAAGCTATCACCGGTTCCTGGACATCGCCGATCTTCACCGGGGTTTCCGTGGTCGCTCGGGCCCAGTGCGGTCTCGAATAGTGGCTTTCCGCCCACTCGTCTCCCAGCGCCATGTCGTCTAGGTGCGTCGTCCGCACTTCCACCGGTCTTTCCGGTTCTGTCTCCGTTGACAGCCTCTTCCGTTTCACCAAGTCCACGATGGAGTCGTGGAACTCCTTCTTGGCGATTCCAAGCACCTCCCGTAGCGACAGCTCCACCTTGCTGTCGAGGATCCGTTCCTCCAGGACCTTTCGTAAGTCCGTGGTTCTTTCTATCTCCGTCCCCAGACGGTACCCGCCCTTCTGGGGTTTATCTTGCGTACCGGCCTTGCCGGCTTCGTCCCGTCGTGGCCCGGACCGGGTCTCGTATCGTTGTGAGGGCCCGGTCGTCCCGGGTTTTCCCACCCGCTTCTCTTCTACCAGAGCCTCGTAGTTCCGGCAAGCGGCTTCCACGAAGCCCGTCCTTTCCTCGACCGGGTCGCTCCACCCGGTCATCTCCCGTACCCGTTTCTCCGCACGGTCCGATTCCTCCCTTTTAAGCCCTGCAGCGGCAAGGCCTTCCAGCATCGTCGGCCAGAATCCGGCTTTGCTTTCCTTTCGGGCCTCGCCGCCCCCGACTCGAATGCCGGCCGACGCCGAGTAGTGGACGGTTTCCGCGTGTCGGGCCGCCGCCTCTTCCATCAACCTTTTCATACCACCTTTTCCGTCGTTTCGGCTCAGGGCCCTTCGGGTGTCGCTGGCATGCACCCGTCCTTCCCACAGGTACACCACCCGGTCCCTCAGCGCCTCCGCGAAGTCGCCGCAGTCCTTCCGAACGTGGCCGACTTCATCGCACCACATGCACCTGTTTCCTGCCGCCGGCCGTCGGTCACGAGCCGGTTCGCCTCCTTCCCTTCGGGCCTGCGCGATTTGGAGGTCCTTTATCGCCTTCGTCAATTCCTCCAGCGCCGCTCCTCCGGTTGAGCCTCTGACTACGCCGGTCGAAGCCGAACCGGTTTCCAACCACTCCCGGGTCTCTTCCTTGCGCACCTGTGGCGCTGGTTCGAGCTTCCTTGCTGCGACCGAGCCCGACCCGGTCGCCCCGTTATCCGCCCATTCTCGCCGTTTGTCGAAACGGCCACAGACCTTCTTGACAGCCGCCCAGTCGGTAGTGAGCCCGTCTTCGGTTTCCAGCAAGAGGCCCACTTGCTCCCGATCCCGCTCGTCGACCGACTTGACAAACAGCAAGACCCGGCTCGTGTCCAGGATGGTTCGGTCGAGCGCCGAAAGGCGCGCAAAGTTTTCCTCGAACTCCCGGAGGAGTGCCGACGCGTTTCTTCCCTTCCCCGGGGACTCCACCCATTCCATGAACCTTCGCTTCGAAAGCCGGAGCGCGTCGTCCAGCCCGTATTTCTCTAGGAGCCGACCTTCGAACTCCTCCCAGGTACGGCTCTCCGCCCGCACCTCGAGCACCTCCGCATGGATGCTCGGCATTGCCACTCGGGGAAAACCGGCAAGACGCCTTTCTTCCGGAATGTCCCGCATCAACATTTCTGCACCGTAGGACGCCAGATACTTCGTGGCATCCCTCCCATCGAACCGGCCGATCGTGCCGACGACCGCCTCAATAGCTCTGTCGAGGGCACCGGTACCCTCGCGCGCGTTTACGATCCGATCCACGGCCGAAGCCATGGCCTCTGCGAGATCCGACCCCCTCATCTTCTGCTCTTCTGCCGCCTCTTTCACGTCGGGTTCACCAAGATGTCGGGGTTGCTACGCCCTTGCGTGTAGAAAGGAGGAGGGACCACGGGGGTCTTGAACCGAAGAACAAGAGAGAGAGAGATAAGAGAGAGAGACCCCGATTACACAGAACCGAAGTTCCGATTGCGCAGAACCGACGATTACACAGGGACACGGCCCAACAAACAGAGAACACAAATAAACGCCGACGCAGATGGACGCAACAACGAAAGATATGTACTTATGAATGCAAGAAAATAACAGACTAAAGTACTACAACCCTCAGTGGGGCACGAAATAGATACTAACGAAAACGAACAGGGCGGCGAACAGATGCCGACCCCTGTATGTCGCGACGCACAGAAAGGGGAAACAGGTCGGAGGTGCTGCAGGACGCACTCGGGCGTTCCACGGAACAGCGCAAGCCTCCTCGAAACCTGCACAGGTACGCGATGGAGCAGAAGACAGAGAGAGCGGGAGAGAGAGAGAAGCTCCGAAATCGGTTCGGCAGCACTTCGTCCTCTCCGCGGGAGATGCCCACTTCTATTCTTCCTCTTCCTTTTATAGCCCGTCAAGAGGCCGTTTGGCATTAACTGCATACCAACCGAATCTACCCACCTAGGATCCTCGTATGTACCTACTTCGTCCTTAGGTACTTCTTGGCGCGCGTGTGTGTGTAGAGTCGTTTCCCACGCCTTGTCCTCCGATTCCTCTTGTGGGCGGTTTTCTTCACGACAACGTTCTGCTCTCTCTGTCTCTCCCGTGTACTCTCTGTATTCTCTACTTTCTCTGTTTTCTAACGCTTCCGCAAGTAATCGTTTACATGGTATTAGAGCGCGAGGGTTGAGAACCTCTAAGCCAACAAACGCTTGAAAGCAAACCCTAACAGGTTGTAAGAACAACAGACAAAGAAATGATGGATAGAGGGATGGCTAGCTCGCTCCCTGTGGAGAAACTCGACAGATCCGCTGATTCGGACAAATCAGGATCCGGCAAGGATGGCCGGCAAAGCTCGCACTACACGAAGGGATCGGACGGATCCAAGAACGGTAATGGGCCAGCCTTGGTGATGAAGCACGAGGCGAACTTGATGAAGAAGACCACTTCCAAATCGGAGGAAGTGTGGTATGTTGATTCTGGTGTGTCGAACCACATGACGAGCCACAAAGAGTGGTTCTCCTTTTTGGAGAAACCGGATCAACCAGGAGTAGTCAAAACCGGAGACGACACTCCTCACCCAATCATGCATGTCGGAGAAGTTCCTTTGAGCCACGTCGGACAGAAGGGGAAGCTGATGAACGTATTACATGTTCCGACAATCATGAAGAACCTGGTGTCGGTCGAACAGATCGTCGACCAGGGGATGCAGGTGCGGTTTACACACCTTGGGTGCTTCATTGAAGATGAGGGCCAAGTTATTGCGCAACGGCGCAGAGACGGGAGGATGTTTATCCTCGACACCAATGACGCCGGCACCGCTCTGTTTGCAGAAGGACAAAAGGTCGAGTCGGACATCGACCTGTGGCACAAGCGAATAGGCAACGTCAATTACCGGAGGCTTCAAGACCTGCAAACGAAACAAGTTATTTTCGGTTTGCCGAAGTTCAGTGGCCGGAAGGCCCAAGTATGTGAAGCCTGTCAACTCGGGAAGCAACATCGGCTCCCATTCCCTACCGAACGAAACCGGGGCCGTAACAAGCTCGACCTTATCCATTTGGATGTGTGGGGAGCGGCACAGAATGTCAGTCTTGGCGGGAGTCGATATTTCGTCTCCTTCATCGACGACTATACGCAGCACACATGGATCTACCTCATTGAGCGGAAGAGTGAAGTCTTCGAGTGTTTCTGGAGCCTCCAGAGGATGGTGGAACGGGAATCTGAGAGGAAGATCAAATGCCTGCGGTCGGATGGCGGAAAAGAATACTTTTCCGGCCAATTCAAAAATTATCTGCAGCAAAAGGGAATTCGGCGAGAGTTCCGCTGCAGATACACACCGCAACAGAACGGTGTTGCCGAAAGGAAGAACCGGTCGCTTATTGATGCGGCAAGGGTAATGCTGGAGGAGAAGAGCATGCCCAAATTCTACTGGGCGGAGGCAGTCTGGACGGTTGTCTACATCCAGAACCGGATCGGTGACAAGGTGTCAGCTCACGAGCTGTATTTCGGGCACAAGCTAAATCTAAGACACCTTAGGATATTCGGTAGCATTGCATATGTGCATGTGCCACATGAGAAGCGGAGGAAATTGGATGCAAAATCGGAAAAATGCATCCTAGTCATCTATGCTCAAGAGCAAAAGGGTTATAAGTGTTATAACCCCCGGACAAAGCAGGTCTGAGTTAGTCGAGATGTCGAGTTCGATGAGTCGGCATCATGGTATTCCTTACCAACTCCGACTTTCGATTCCGACCCGATGTCGGTGGATGAGGCTAGTGAGCCTGAACCGGTCCAGGTAGATGATGATGAAGCTTGGACTCAGGATGAGAGTCCGGAATCGTTCCGGTTGAGCGGGCCGAACGAGAGACTGAGTCAACCTAACCAGTCCGATGAGGAACCGGCGAGTAGTGGAGACTCTGTCGTGCACTCCCCGCGCAAGGAACCAAGGAGACGGTTCATGCTCAAAGAGAAGGGGAAGAAGAAGATGCCGAAATTCGAAACCGGCAACGATGAGTCGGATCGGTGTGCGTCCGACTCCAACAAGGAGAAAGGTGGATCTTCGGCAACGAAGACCGATCCAGCCAAGAAGGGCCTCAAATCAGGTAACGGTGAGTTACACCGGTCCACCCGCCAGAAGGATCCCGTCAAACAGTACGGGTACAATGAGTACATGGTGCATCACTATGCGTACATGACTAAGGTGGCGGAAGTGCGTGAGCCAGGGAGCTACGCAGAAGTGGCAAAGGACGCAAATTGGCGTGCCGCTATGGACGAAGAAATGCAGGCACTCGATGCCAACGATACTTGGGACCTGGTTGACCCTCCTCATCACTGTAAACCGATCGGATGCAAGTGGGTATACAAGGTAAAGTACAACGTCGACAGTTCTGTTAACCGGTTAGTGGCATCTTCATCAGCGCAGACCCACGGAATCGACTATGACGAGACCTTCGCTCCTATAGCGAAGATGACGATGGTTCGAGTGGTGTTGGCGGTTGCTGCGGCAAGGGGGTGGCATCTTCATCAGATGGATGTGAAGAATGCATTTCTTCAAGGTGATCTTGAAGAAGAAGTCCTTATGACTCAGCCTCCCGGTTTTCAATCGAAGATGAACAAGTTGGCGGTATGCCGGCTGAAGAAGTCGTTGTACGGCTTGAAGCAAGCCCCTCGAGCTTGGAATGCGAAGATCACACACTGGTTGCGTAAGATGGGATTTGTGGTCTCCAAATCGAACTCTTCATTGTTCATCCGGCAAGGCTCAGACGGTCCGGTATGTATACTGTTGTATGTTGATGATGATCTAGTCATCACCAGACCGGGTCTTCCAGCAATCAACCGCGTCAAGTCCCACTTGTTGGATGCATTTGAGATGAAGGATCTGGGGGACCTTCATTATTTTCTAGGGATCGAGGTGATCCGAACCCCGGACGGCATCTTGCTCTCACAACGCCATTACGTGATGAATATGTTGTACAAGTTCGACATGATGGAATGCCGACCTGTCTCCACACCCCTAGACCGAAACCAGAAGCTTCGTCCCAACACCGGACCGGCCTGCAATGAGAAACGGTTCCGACAAATCGTCGGAAGCCTTGTATATTTGACCATCACCCGACCCGACATCAGCTATCCAGTCGGAGTGATAAGCCAGTTCATGCAGCGGCCGACCGTGGAGCACCTTCAGTGCGCGCAACGGATATTGTGGTATGTCAGCGGCATGAAGGACCGGGGACTGTTATACCGGCGAGGTATAACCGAAGATCTCGTCGGTTACACGGATGCCGACTGGGCAGGCGATGCGTCGGATCGTAGATCCACTTCCGGTTTTATGTTTTCCCTAGGGAGCGCAGCTATTGCGTGGAGCAGTAAAAAGCAGCCAGCAGTGGCTCTGTCAAGCACTGAGGCTGAATACCGGAGCGCGACTATTGCCACCTACGAAGCCATTTGGCTTCGGCGACTGCTGTGAGACTTGCGGATCGAGGTACCGACCCCGATCCCGATTTATTGTGATAACATCAGCAGCATGCAGCTCGCCATAAACCATGTGTTCCATGCTCACACGAAGCACATAGAAGTGCATTATCACTTTGTGCGTGAGTGGGTCCTGAGCGGTGAAGTTGAACTACGGTATGTTCACACGGATCGGCAAGTTGCCGACATCTTCACCAAGCCACTCAGATCAGACAAGTTGCAGCACTTCACTGAAATGCTTGGTGTTCAGCATCTCGACGTGCCACACTTGAGGGGGAGAAGAAGGGGCAAAGACACTACCAAAACGGGCAAAGACAAAGAAACTGTTTCCGGCATTGGTAAGGGAAGAATCGGAAGAGGGGGAGATAGGGAGGAAAAAGAAGCCGAGTCAACGAAGAAAGTCGGCACGTCCGAACAAGTCGGAATGAGCGGCAGTGGTGGCAAGGTCAAGGAGGACCGAACCAACCGGAAAGAAGAAGTGTGCACGCAAGAAAAATGTGCATACTATGCGGAGTTAATCATCATCATCACGGTGGGAGTGACCAAGATGCGGAGTCTAATGAAGAATTTGATTTTGGTGAACCGGCTAAAGAAGCCCAGGATGGAAGCAAGGACAACACCCGAACGTGGTCTGATGTGGTGAAGGGCCTTAAACAGAAAGACGAGTCAGAGGATACCGATTCAGAAAAGAGTTGGAACGATTCGAATCAACAGACGGATCTGGATGAACCGAATCAACTAGAGGCCAAGCAAACACGGATGCAGCGGAAGTCGATGCCATCGCGGAGGAATCGACGGATCGGCAAGCGCCAGAGTCATAGCAGTGAAGGAGCTGAGAGGGGCCTATTGACCAGACATGCCGACCGAGAAGGTCGAGGCGCATAGAACCAGAAGGGTCGCGGCAAACAGAACCAGACCGGACGAGGAGCGCGAGCAAGGCGGAGCGACGCTAGGAGAAGTCGGTTGGAAGAACCGACTGCCACAGAGGTTGACACTAGGATCCAACGTCAAGTTGAGCTTGAGGGGGAGTGTTGAGCGGCAAGCTCAACTGGAGCCGGATCGGCTGGATAAGCCTGAGCCGGTGAGCGAGATGGATTGGTAAGCCGGTGAGTGACCGAGCCGGCAAGCAATAGAGCCGGTGAGCTGGGGAGCCGGTTAGCCGGATCCAATCGGTAACCGGAAGCCTAGTATTAGTTTAGACTACTAGGCAGTTATAGTCTTGTAGTAAGTGTCAGATGCTCGTGTGAGCATTGAAGTACCCGGTACTTCTGTCAGTCTCATGAGGACTTGTATAAATAGTGCTACTGAGCACAGTTGTATGCACAAAGTGAATATATTGTTTTGAATATAGCTTTTACGTTCTACTCTCTCTGTCTCTCCCGTGTACTCTGTGTATTCTCTACTTTCTCTGTTTTCTAACGCTTCCGCAAGTAATCGTTTACACTTCCCAATGCTTTTGTTGCCGGATCTCTTCCTTCAGCCTCTTTATCTCTGTTTCGGCCATCATCCGGGTCTTTTTCCTACACTAGGTTCTCACTTTCCTCCTTTAGTCGGCCGTTCTTTGCTTGACTCTTCTGGAGACTTTCCTCAGTCCTCCGTTTCTCTTCTTAGGAAATCTTCCTCTTATCTCGTTCTCTCTCTATTAATGCTTCTTGAGCGGCTAATTCCTCCTTAAATGTTTGCAACTCCTGTTCCCGCTCAACATCGTTTTCTAGGGATGTTCTAGCCACTGGTTCTGCTTCCGGAGCTTTCTTTTGTAGAGTAGCCCATTCTACTGGCTCTGTTATGGATTTTGTGCTTTGGCCCATCTTTGACATGAGGACCCCAAACTCCTTCGCCCTTGCTAGCTCCTCCTCCAGGCTACTAATCTGAATTCGAGCCTTATCCAAATTTTCGGTTGTTTTTAGCAACCGTTCCACCTGACTTCGCTCCACCTGTTGTTGTTCCTCCAACATGAGGACCCCAAACTCCTTCGCCCTTGCTAGCTCCTCCTCCAGGCTACTAATCTGAATTCGAGCCTTATCCAAATTTTCGGTTGTTTTTAGCAACCGTTCCACCTGACTTCGCTCCACCTGTTGTTGTTCCTCCATCCAGTCAGCCACACTAGAAACCTGCTTTCCAAGCCCCTTCAGCCATTGCGGGCAGGTTCCATGTTGTGTGAGTAAAACGAACTGCTGCATTGGCTCCGGCATCAATTCTTGCCCTATCGTCTCTTGTCTCTGTGCATCTGAAACACGTTCTTCCTGCCGAGACGATTCTCCTGTTGTCCATCCCGGGTGTGTGTTTTTCCAAGAGTTGTTGCCATTTTGATGGTTTATTTAGCGTGGTCTCCTGCCGGACCCCTTTCTTTGGTTTGAGGGTGCATGTGTGGTAGCAGCACCATCAGCCACTTTGCTAATCCAACCCAAGCTTTCTTGTCGTCCGTAACCAGTCAGCCACTATTACCGCCCAGTCGACCTGTAGGCCTTCAAATGTTACGATGATGAACAAATCCATATTTGAGTAGCCGTGTTGTGTTTGAAAGCGCCATGAGTTCGGTTGGTTCTTCGTTGAGCTCGTTTCTACAATAGAGAGCTTGTGTTTTTCCAGAAGCATGCGCGCTCTATGCTCATAAGAACTTTCATTCGTGAAATGAGACTCCCTCGTGTGTCCGGAAATTTTGTACCCCCATCGTTCACAACCGCCTCTTCTTGATTCCCGCGCATGCACGTCGTGTACCATAATAGCATGATTACTCTACGTGGTGCACTTTAAACATGTTGACGTTGTTACGAAGATACGACAAAGATACGTAAACTTGAGGTAGGACCCCAGGGCCTCCCACTTGAGGATACTAGATTTGTGCGTTTATGGTTTATGAATTAACAGAAATGAGAATGTTTTGTAATTTATATAAACAAAGAAAAGAAAATTATAATGTATTGCAAGATTGAGATTTAGAAGTTTTAGGTTTATTGAGATTAATAAATAAGAACAATTAGGGTTTTTCATAGATATGGCTTCGATAAGGAAAATTAGGGTTCTTGAGTGATATGGCTTCCGTAAGGAAAATTAGTGTTTTTCATTGATATCCCTTCGATAAGGAAAATTAGGGTTTTTCGAGAGATGGCTTAAATAAGAAAAAAATAGGGTAAGGGTTTCTCGAGAGATAGCTTTGATAAGAAAAAATTAGGGTTCATTCGAGAGATGGTGTCGATAAGAAAATATTATAGTGATATCGTATCCCTATTATAAATCGGAAGAGCTACGGCAAACATATGGTGGTCATGATGTGCATAGAGCTTCTGTAGTTGAGTGCAGAAGAGAGTAGGAAGAGACACGAGAGTGCGTGTGAGAGAGGTGTAGTTTAGGGAAACTAACCAAAACCCTAAATGGGTGAATACTCTGTTCAGCAAAGTCGTTGTAATCTGTGTCCTTCCTTCTTGTACCTCTATTTATAGTGTAGATTTGTTGCCCGTGTATTTCCCTGTTTAGGGTTTCCACGTAAATATTGTGTACCGTGTATCTCTGTTGTTTTTCAGTTTCTTTTGTTCTTGTTTGTATATTTCAATTTGTCTTTCTTGTCTCACTTTGGATCTGAAGTCAATAATAATGTGATCGTTACAAACCAAGACTGTACAAAGAGACAAGTAGGGTAGTTACACCACTTTTGCACACTTTCTCATATTTGTACACATGCACACAAATGTGCTTGTGTACATACACACTCATCCTCATAGTCACACATTACACACTCACACTATTGTCTTTCACCTTTATCCCTCTCATACATCCCATACGAGTAACACATGGCACGCTTGTGGGACAGTGCATTGCATGTCGAACCCACTTGCCATGTCAAATTCTCGTCGACCAAAACTTCAGGCTCCCAATCTTTTTGGTATCTTGACCAACCACTAACATGTCATCCACATGTAGTAAGACACTCAAGAAATCGCCTTGATTGTACCTTTTGACAAACACATAGTGATCAACCTTTGTTTTGTGGAACCCATGTCCCAGCATGAAGGATTCAAACGTCTTGTACCATTGGTGTGGACCTTGTTTTAGACCATACAAGCTTTTCCTTAGTCAACACACCAGGTTCGCTTTTCCTTTCTCCACAAAGCGTTTGCCAAGCTGCTGCATATAGATCTCTTTGTCTAATTCCCCGTGCAAGAATTATGTCTTGACATCCAATTGCTCTATCTCCAGATTCATACTAGCAACAATACCTAGCAGTGTTCGAATAGATATCATCTTTACGACTGGTATGAAGATTTCATCAAAATCGACCCCTTTCTTCTGCTAAAACCCCTTTACTATGATTCAGGCTTTGTATCTAGGTGAGCTGCCATCTTCCCCATTCTTCAGCTTGAAGACCCACTTGTTTCTCAGGGCTCTCTTACCTTTCTATAGTCTCACCAAGTCGTGTGTGTAATTTGCATGCAAGGAGTCCATCTCATCCTGCATTGCACTCTGCCATTTCTCCTTGCGTTCGTCTTCCATGGCCTCCTTGTAGCACTCTGGCTCATCTTCATCGATCAATAAAACATATTGATTGGCGTATCCTTAGGGTGCTCTCCTTTGCCTAAGTTGATATCTTCCACTTCCCATTGTCGGCTCATGTTCAGATGTGTCTGTCGACTCTTCATTCGGCTCGGGTTTATGCATGTCGATCGGTTGTTGACAATCGACTAACTCCAATGTGTATGCATCAATTGACTTCTGTAGATCAGTCGACTCCAACTCATATGTATTGGTTGATTGCTCTGAGTCAACCATCTCGGATTCGGCTATTCCGACTGGTTGTCTCCTTTTAGTCGACATTGTATGGTCAACTGAACTTGAGTCGACAATAGTAGGAGTCAATTGGGAAGTTTGTTCCAACTTTTGTTGTTTCCTATCCTCAATTGTCTTGTCTTCCAAGAACATGATGTCTCGGTAACTTTGCATGTGACAACATGCTTCTCACTCTTTCCGTGATGATTTGATTCATCCTCTCTACAAGCCCATTCAACTCAACAGTCTTAGGCATTGTATATTCGAGTTGAATACCCTGGGACTTGCAGTACTCTTCTAATTTTCCTCTATACTCACCACCATTGTCAGTTCAGACAGCCTTTAACTTCCGACCCGACTCTCTTTCAGCTCTGGCCTGGAATTCCTTAAAGAACAACAGTACCAAAATCGATTACCCAGGTGCACTCTTCACTTGCAAGGTTTTCATTTGCCTGCTCACAAATGAGTTGGACATTGTTTGACACACCTTTGTCTCTCTTAAGGTGTCGACAGTCCTAGAAGTGTCCAGGTTTTCTGCTGTAGAAACATTTTATTTTTCCTTTCGACTTGGACCAAGCATGAGACTTGTGTCTCCCCTATGGACTTCTCTTCTTACTTCTTCCTCTGCCAAGATGTTGTGCCACATTTGCGTCCGTCTGAGACAGGACACCCTTGTCCTTCCTTCTTGTCTCCTCATTCAGTATACTTGTCTTTACCACTTGTAGAGATAGGTTTTCTTCTTGACACAAGGTGCTGAGAGACACCACTAGGTTCTCCCAGTTGTCCGTCAGAGTACACAATAGCAACAAGGCCTGCATAGCATCATCTAGGGGAAACTTGGCTGCAATAAGTTCATTTACAAGTCCCATAAAGGTGTTGATGTGTACTACTATGCTTTTACCGTCTCTATACTTCAGTCTTACAATCTTTCTCGACAGTTTATGCCACATTTCGTAGGCATTTGTGTCGTTTGCAACATGTTGTAAGATGCTCACGTCCACACACTGTCTTATGGTGGCCAACGCCTTCCTGTTTAGGAGTTTCCATTAAGAATCCAATACCCCCATGGGTATTTCTTCTCTATCTATGGGCTCGTATAGATCTTTGACTATCATAAGATTTTCCATCTCGATCTTCCAATCTGCATAGTTGTGTGAGTTCAAGACTATCATACCTCCTTCCATTCTTGCACCTCAACACTCTGATGCCAGTTTGATGAGGAAGTGGCCCGTAGATCTATGAGAAAAATAGACTGAAGTATACAATGCGAAAACAAAAAACACCAAAACACAAAGAATGCACAATACACTAAACCCTAAACAGGGGGGAAACCACGGGGAACAAATATTCTACTATGTGAACAGGAGTACAAGAAGGAAAGAACACATTACTTCTCTCTATAACTCAGAGAATACCCACTTAGGGTTCTTGGCAAGTCATACTGAATTGTGCCGCCACACACTCTCTCTTGCGCACCTCTTCCTACTCTCAGCTACACTTAGTACAAAAGCACTATACAACACTTCGTTATGTTCATCTTAGGGTTCTTGGCAAGTCATACTGAATTGTGCCGCCACACACTCTCTCTTGCGCACCTCTTCCTACTCTCAGCTACACTTAGTACAAAAGCACTATACAACACTTCGTTATGTTCATCTAACTAGTTTTCCCTAGCTCTTCCTATTTATAGACAGGGATATGTTATTTTTATTAAATTAGATAATAATAATAGTCGTAATCAGCCGACTAATTGACTCAACTGTCCGACTCTCAAGTTGACGATTCAAACGATTCGACCAGCCGACTCCTTCGTTGACTATCTAGGCGGCCCGACTTATCAGCCGTGTCTTCGATTTCAATTATCCCCAATATAGTAGACTACAATTTCCTCTAAAATTGTCTACCACCTTGTCCACTCGCTAGTTGATCCGATCGACCATAAGTGTTTGGCTTGTCTCTGTTTCGAGTGTTGACTTGTCTCATAGACTTCAATTGTCGACTTCTCCCATAGGAGGGACAAATTCCTAACAATAGCAAACAGTAGCGAGATGTGAAACCCACGACAATAGAGTAGCCAACTACAGACGATCAACCACTGATGACGAATGATCAACCAGTCAAGGAACATGCGACCGAGTTTGACATCAAAGTAGATGAATCGTGGCAGTCACCAAGCATCTTGCATATTTTTTATGACGATTAATTCGCAACAATTTTGGCAATGATTTTTTCCAATTTGATTATTCTTTCGATTTTTATTTTTACTTTTTTATTTTTGTTCGACGTGCAAGGCACTATCCCACAAGCATGCCCAATGTTGGCCGGTGGGACAAGGTGTGAAAAGAGACAGGGAGTTGCAAGCACAAAAAGCCAAATAAAGGGAGTCGAGTATTTAATGAGGAATGATTGTAACGCACCATGCTTCCTAAAAAATAGGAAGCATGCAAAGCCTATATAATACCAAGTGATCGGAAGAGTAGGGGAGCAAGAATATTATATTAGGCAAGAAGTGTACAAAGAAGGGGAGTGAGAGTTATACCGACAGTCTATCGATACTTTTATCTGTGTGTATTCATAATCGATTATTCTTTCTTGTGGGGTAAACCTATGTGTCTAACATGTGATCTAAATATACGTTCTGTGTGTAATTGTGAGCCAATAATCGATTGTAACCGATTTGATAGGATATTTGTTATTTTGTTCTTTATGAAGTTCAAGGGTTGTCTGTATCCTCAAGTATCGAGTGGATTAAACAAACTCGGGTGTCCACAAAGAGAGTTATCTGGGATCCCCTTGGGTTAGAGTCACCACCTTGACTCACGCATTCAGCAAAGTACACAGTCGATGAGACCACCCGAAGCCCTTTCTCCTTCCTACCACAATTTCCTTGATCCAATTACTTTGAAGAAGTAACCGAGAGTGGGTTCCTCCAGACGAGAGGTAACATGGACACACATGTTAATGGGTGGGTTTTGGAGCCAATCCCAAGGGGGTTTGAGCGTGAGGGGAGAGAGAGACACACACACGCACAGAGAATGAGAGGGAAAGCTTGAAGAAAACTCTAGTGTCGTGACAATCCAGACTATAGAAGGCTTTGACTTTGTCAACCATATGTCAACCATATGTCAACCATATGTCAACCATATGTCGTAAGACGGCCTGGAATTGAACTTGTAGTATAATGTTCCAAAAGGGATACATGAAACACTGGATGAAGATGCATGTGTGGAGGGAGGCCAAGATGAAATGCAACATCACTTATCTTACAGTGATCATGTAAGGGCCAAAACGTTGGTAGTCCAATTTACTGCAAGGTCGAGTGGTCTTGATGTTGTGTTGGAGAAGCCATACATGATCCCCAACGCAGAACTTTTTTGAGGATTCTAGACGATGACGATCGGCACGCCTCTTGTGTGTAACTTCAGCATCGTGCAAATTGTGGAGAATGGTAGCGTGAATTTCTTGGAGGCGACTAAGACGATCCTCGACAGCAGGGTTGGTAGGAACGTCTAGATGCGCATTCATCGTCCACTGAGGATGACAACCCGTATTTGCGAAAAATGGGGAATATCCTATAGAAGAATGGGTTGAGTTGTTGTAAGCGAATTCCGCCAAGTGCAAAAAATCAACCCAATCATCTTGTTGATAGTTGATGAAACAACGAAGATATTGCTCCATCTGGTTGGTACGCTCAATTTGGCCATTTGTTTCGGGATGATAGCCCGAAGAAAGCTTAACCGAAATGTGGAGAAGTTTGAACATGTGCTTCCAAAACTTTGAGATGAATTGTGGACCATGATCACTAATAATATCATCCAGCAGACCATGATGCTTAAATACCTCCCGCATAACGAGATCGGTCGCCTCTTGACTAGTAATCGACTTCGTACATGGCAAGAAATGTGCCATTTTGGTAAATCGATCAACCACTGTGAGAATTGCATCAAAACCTTTTGAAACTGGGAGATCAGTAATGAAATCCAAGGATATAGACTTCCAAGGATTTTTCGGAATGGGAAGTGGTTGTAGTAAGCCATCGGATTGGTGACGAGGACTCTTTGATCGACAACATAAATCACAACTGCGAACATACTCCTCAACAAAATGACGAAGGCAAGGCCACCAATAGCATCGAGAAATTAATTCTAGAGTCTTGCGAACTCCAAAATAACCAGCCATTGGTGAGTCATGGCAATGTTGTAAAACTTGTAGTCGTGGGGGACCATCAGGAACATACAATAGGTTTTGTCGAAACAGAAAACTACCATGCCAATAGAACTGACAATAGTCATTACGAGAATTTTTCGACTGAGAGGAAGAAGCACGATCCGGGATGATATGATCCAAAACATCCTTGGCGAAATAATCAGTGGCCATATTATCTCGAATGGAATAAAGAAGAGTGGAATCTTCAAGAGTTTTTATGGAATTAACTACCATTAATTGTTAGCGATTAGGGCCCAAAAGGATTTGTTTTTGATACTCAAATGCAGGTTCCCCTGGACGAAGTTCCATATAAGAGCGCCAAGAAAGAGCAACTGCTTTGCCTTCCTACATCCCAGGGCAATATATGATGATAAAGTCAAAGTGAGTCAAAAATTGCGCCCACCGGGCTTGTTGCCGACTCAAGACTCGGCATTTTGGAAATAAGTCAGGTTCTTATGATCATTGTAGACAATGATCTGCTAAGAATAAACTTCTAGAAAATGTCGTGATTGTTGAAACGAATCCACAATTGCAAGAAGCTCTTTGTCATGGATCTCGTAGTTGATCTCTGTAGCTTCAAACTTTCGTGAATGAAAGGCGACAGGGTGTAGTTGTCCATCATCTCCGGTCTGTGAGAGGACCCTCCCTAGTGCAAAATCGGATGCATCAGCTTCAAGGATGAAGCGTTTTGTTGGGTCGACATGTGCTAAGATAGGTGTCATTGTAAATGCTCATTTTAAGCTTTTGAATGCCTCGACTGCATCTAAACTCCATATAAATGGCTGATTTTTATGTGGAGTTAAGTAAGCGGAAGCACCACCTTGGAATAATCTTTAATAAATTTTCGATAAAAATTTGCAAACCCGAGAAAACATTGCACATCACGCACTGAAAGGGGCGTTTGCCACTCTAAAATTGTTTGTACCTTCATGGGGTCCATAGCAATACCATCTAATGATACGACATACCCCAAAAATTCCACTTGATTCTGGCCGAAACTACACTTTTCTAATTTTGCGTAGAGACCATATTCTCGGAGTCGACGCAGTACCTGACGAAGATGTTCTTCATGCTCCTCTTGGGTCTTCGAGTAGATTAAAATATCATCTAGGTAAACTATAGTGAAGATATCAAGAAAATATCATTCGCCATATGTTGGAAAACAGTAGGTGCATTCGTGAGATCGAAGGGCATCACAGTATACTCAAAATGTCCATAGCAAGTGCAAAAAGTTGTCTTCCATTCATCCCTTAGGCGAATCCGAACTAGATTATATGCTACACGAAGGTCCAACTTCGTCAAATATTTTGCACCACTGAGACATTCCAAAAGATTCGGGATTAACGATAGAGCATATCTATTCTGGATAGTCCCTTTGTTTAGCCCTCGATAATCCACGACCAACCAAAGAGTCTCATTCTTCTTCTTAACGAAGAAGATAGGTGCACCAGCAGGGGATCTAGAATGCCGAATGAATCCGTTTGCCAGATTCTCATCAATATATTCCCGCAAAGTCTCTAGCTCTACATGGGAGAGATTATAAATTGGGCCCCATGGAGGTTCTTTCCCTGGTTGTAAGTCAATACGGCAGTCGTATGGCCGATGTTCCGGCAATGTATTGGCCTTCACCTTATCAAAGACATCTGAGAACTCCTTGTATTTCTCTGGTAGTTTAATGTCAGCGTCACGTGAAGTGGATGATGGAGTTGCTACTATTGCGAAGACGAACATGGCCTCGTTTCCCCCTTCCTCCCACAACTGTCATAAAGAGATGGTTGATAACTCCGGGGATCTATTATCACATGTAGGAGAGAGGGATGCGGGATTTGTGCTTTTTTTCCGAGTCTCCTCAATTGTTCTTTTCATCCAATCAATCTTCGGGTTATGGAGTTCAAACCAAGGGAGACCTAGAACTATTGGGTGTTCCGGACTACGAATAATGTTGAAAGAGATTATGCTTGCCAAATCACCAAGGACAATCCTAATTGGCTCGGACTCCTCGACTATATCTCTTGATGTTATGGGACGTCCATCAATGATTCCTACGGTTACTAGGCTGGGAAGCTTATTCAAGAGGATGTTTTGTGACAAGGCAAATTCACGATCCATGAAACAAGAGTTGGCTCCAGAATCTAGGAGGGCAGAGGATAGGACTCGATGACATGTAGATGTGGTAAGCTCGACTTGTGCTGAAAAAACTCTACTCACTTGATTTGATGAAATGGAACCATGACTAGGAACTAACTCTACATAGCTAGGATGGTCCAGCCAAATGACTCCTATTTTGGCCGGACTTACTCGTTTAACGCATCCTCTAATTGGCTCAAGACATCAAATCTATTCTCCTTGCATGGACTATGAGGCTTACTTATGTTATTAGTAGTAACAATGGAACTCGATGTAGGGTTTTCATGGGCACTTACTTGATATACTTGACGCCTAGGTTTATGTGGACAATTTACAGCTATATGTCCTGGACCGCCACAATACAGGCAGAGGCGATGCGCTCGACGTCGTTGCTTCTCAGTATCTGATAGAGACCCACGTGGTTGTGTTGACTCTATTTCCATCGGAGTTGGGCCATCCCTTGTAATGGGTCTAGAGACTTGTGGAGGCGTTGCGACTACGGAAGCGTAAGTCTGTTCAGGTTGGCGGCGTAACATTTGTTGGCGCTTAGAACGTCGCTCAAATAGGCGATTATCACATCGCACGGCTCAACTAATGGCTTCTATAAGTAACTTCGGATCTTCAGGGAAAGTAATAAGAAGATTTTTGACATCATCTCGCAAACCTTGACGGAATTGATCCATTAAGGCCGCCTCATCCCAAGGGATATCGCATGCCAAGAGACGGAAATCGGCTGCGTAAGCCGAAGTGGGACGATCTCCTTGTCGGAGCCTTCGAATCTTGTTTATTGTTGTCCTAGTGTTGTTAGTGTCTCCGAAACTAGCTTGAAACTCTTTAACAAATGCCTCGAAATCCTCCAGCAATGGTGATTTCTTCTCGAGAAGTGGTGTCAACCATGCTAAAATCGTACTGCATAGCAAAGTTCCCACTAATCCCACACAAGCACCGTCAGTTGGATACTGATTGGGATGTACCTAAATAACCAGACGAACTTGATTCAAAAAGCCTCGAAATAAAGACCTCGTACCATCAAACTTGGTGGGGAGGCTAATCTTTGGCTCTCTAGGGGAGTTCTGAGCCCCCGACACTTGTTCTCGTAATGACAATATAATCGCCTCGAGTTGATGAACCCATTGTGATAACTCTTCATATTGTTGAGCTTTTTCGGTGCTCACTTGTTGTAGGTCTCCAAGTAGCCTTTGATTCTCATGCTCTAATGCCACAAATTTATTCGTGAGCATGTCTTCTTGTTTGCTCACAGACTCCATAGATTACGAGAGGAGAGGAGAAGGAAGAAGAGAACTTGTTAGGGTTTGTGGAAGATGAAGAAATGAAAGAAAAATTGGTTCAAACTATCAAGAGAGAGAGAGAGATAATTGAAAAGGAATTATTATATTGAAGAGTAAATGGATACAAAGAGTAGGCAACTGAGTACTACAAAATGGCGTTGAACCAATTTAGGTTTGGGATGAGTGGTGTATCCCAATTTATAAGTAATAGAGAACACTCTAGAATATTCTAGGTTATCCTAGAATGTAGAGTAATCTAGAAGATCTCTAGAGTATTCTAGAAAGTTCTAGTGTACAGAACACTCTAGAATATTCTAGGTCATTCTAGAATGTAGAGTAACATAGAATATTCCTATGATATTAGATTTCATATTCTAAAAATTATACATACAAGCAAATCCTTTCGAGGCATAATGTGAGTGTCATGATCCTTTCGATGCATGATGTGAGTGTTATCATGACACCATAGAGGCAGAATATATGGTTGTGCTATAGAGGCAGGTAAGGAACTGCTATGGATGAGGAGCTTTACTGGGAATGAAGCAAGATAATTTCTTGCTCCATTGTGATAGTTCGAGTGCCATACATCTAACCAAGCACATATAGAGAAGGTATCACTAGCTACAAGAGAAGGTGGATGAGGGGGACTTTACCCTTGCAAAGATCCATATTGATGATAATGGGTCTGACATGCTTACGAAACCACTACCTATGGACAGAATTAGAATCTGTCAACAGAAGACAGGACTAGCCGACTCTGTCAAAGTCAAGGAAGAAATCAACAAGCTGAATACAGGATGGTCAGTCGGATTGACAAGGTGGTCAACTAGTTTGAAGGAGATAGAGAGTCGACTACATTGGATGGATGCTCCAAGTCGAAGAAGAGGCTGACAAGTCGAGTCGACCTGATGGTCAAAGACAAGGCCAATAAGTCGAGCTGATTAATTGTTATTAGTATAATAATAATAATGATATAGGATGGTCAGTCGGATTGGCAAGGTGGTCAACTGGTTTGAAGGAGATAGAGAGTCGACTACATTGGATGGATGCTCCAAGTCAAAGAAGAGGCTAACAAGTCAGGCCGACCAGATGGTCGAAGACAAGGCCAACCAGTCGGTCCTAAGTGTTATTATTATAGTACTAATAATAATAATAATAATAATAATAATATTGATATCATATCCCTATTATAAATAGGAAGAGGTAGGGCAAACTTATGGTGGTCATGATGTGCATAGAGCTTCTGTAGTTGAGTGTAGAAGAGAGTAGGAAGAGACGCGAGAGTGCGCGTGAGAGAGGTGTAGTTTAGGGAAACTAGCCAAAACCCTACGTGGGTGAATACTCTATTCAGCTGAGTCATTGTAATCTATGTCCTTCCTTCCTGTACCTCTGTTTATAGTGCAGATCTGTTGCCCGTGTATTTCCCTGTTTAGGGTTTCCACGTAAATATTGTGTACCGTGTTCTTTGTTGTTTTTCAATTTTTTTTGTTCTTGTTGGTATATTTCAATTTGTCTTTCTTGTCTCACTTTGGATCCGAAGTCAATAATAATGTGATCATTACAAACCAAGACTGTACAAAGAGACAAGTAGGGTAGTTACACCATTTTTGCACACTTTCTCATAGTTGTACACATGCACACAAATGTGCATGTGTACATACACACTCATCCTCATACTCACACATTACTGATTACACACTCACACTATTGTCTTTCACCCTTATCCCTTCATACATCCCATACGAGTAATACATGGCACGCTTGTGGGACAGTGCATTGCATGTTGAACCCACTTGCCATGTCAAATTCTCGTCGACCAAAACTCCATTGGTCCTCTCTTCGATCAATAACCTCAATCGGAGCTCCTCGATGGAAACCCTTCTCTTTGATCAATAACCTCGATCTGAACATGCTTGACACAAACATCCTATTCGGTCAGCATCTCTAATGAAACTAACCATTGCGATTGGATCTACCCTCCAATTGGCACATTCTCTTCAGCATTATCCTTCAATTCATAAAATAACGTTGCGATTGGATCACACACCAATTGCCACATTCACTTCGGTTAAGTCTTAAAATTATGTTGGGTGTGTATGTGTTTTTCTTTTGCGTTCATTTGTGTGAGTAGTCTTGTGTTTTCGAAATTTTGGTTGATACCCCTCGGTTTTTGAAATTTTATTATCTACCCTTGACTGAAAGCATGGGAATGGGAACAACTAGTTGTGTCCTTGAGATAACTAATTAGCTATGCAAAAACCTGAATGTGATTTAGTTGTTTTGCAATTATAGGGATTATGAAAACGTGATCTCAAATAAAGGTATTTAAATAAATGTGCACCATAAATGGAAATATTAGAATGGTTTAATTGTATACCAAAGTCCTCGGCAGATTCAATGCTCCATTATGCATGATCCATTGCCACCTCACATTGGCAACATGTTGGATATGATTCAGGCTTTCATTCCTCTACAACCTTCCTTGCAACCAACTCTACATGAAATTGTCATGCAAACGTTCCACCATTGTTCGCTCGACCACCATTGTTCGCTCACATACCCTTAGCTACCACTCAAATGCAACAATGTTTTCCATAGTTCAAAGGTTGTCTCGTACACAACTGCACCCTATAGTAGACGTATTTGCCGACAGCCTATTAATGTAATTGATAGACACAATGGGTCGAACGTTCTATAACCGAACCGTTCTATCAAGATGATTGTGGTTGGAGGGATGGCGTTTTTGCCAACTGTAGAATGCACTTACTCAAAACCGTAAACACATATCTGATTACTGGAATTCATAGTAGGAACTTGATCGACTATTTGATATAATATATGTATAGCAGAGAATGAATCCGAACATACCATAAATAAGGAGTTATATAGAGTAGTCGACACATCAGATACACTAACTACCAAAGCTTATATTAATCAAAATAGAACGATGTTGATACAATGCTCTCGATCCTATTTTATAGGTGATCTGAGAGTCTTTTCCAAGAACATACACTTGCTTGTTCAACAAGATCCTACAACGAACTAACTCTTCTATTTCTAATTACTCTATTTTCTATTTAATACAAATACACTATTCCAATTGTCTTTTCATATTACTTGTCCGATCCGACTCCAACTCCGACTCTGGTTATCCGACTGGCCACACATGGCACGCCTGTGGGACAATGCCTTGCACGGTGGACCCACACCCTTCAAACGTTTTCCTCAACATCCTCAGGGTTGGTTTCCTGTATGTCATTGTGCATGTCATCTTCGACAAGTTCCTCTTCTTCATCGTCGTTTTCATCATCTATTAGAATATCTAGCAGTGTCGGCCCCTGGTCTTCGTGTTCTACTACATTGGCTTGCGATGTTTCCTTTTCATTTTATTCCTCCTCCGGCTCTGATTGTGGCCTTGCTTCAACTTCCTCTTGGTCCGTTCCTTGTTGATCGTGTGGGATGAGTGGTATCGTGTTCCCCGAATCATCCAGACCTACATCGTCAACATCCTTGTCATCCTCTTCACGTTCTTGTTGGCGGCACTCTTTTTCATAAGCATCAAGTTCCACCACGATTGCTATCTATTGGTCGTCGAGTTCCTACGGCAACTTAGTGATTTCTTCTTGGTGGCTTGTTGCTAGCTCAAATATATCATTGGATATAGCTCTTGTTGCACAGTTCTGATGGCTTCCTCATCCATCTTGAAGTACCCTTGGCCTTGTTTTTTCTGGCTTTCGTGACCGGCCCTTAGCAATTGTAATTTGGCAACTTCCTTTGACCACATTTTCCAGCCTTCATTGAGAGATTCGGTAATCATTTGCTTCATTTTCTGCTTGTGTCTTGATAGAATGCATCTTACCATCCCCTTTCCCATAGTGTGTTGGTACTTCAGAACATCTATTTCCTTCTGTAAATTGTCGACATGATTTTGTATCAATTCGTTGAGACTATAGAGTTTGGCTTCGGCCACCAATAGCACAAACCGCTTTTCCTCATACTTCTTAGCCAATTCCTCATATTTTGTGTTCATTTCCACCTTTTCAACTAGTACGAGCGGGACCACCGGGGCCACGGACCAGGGAGGACGTTTGCAAATTTGTCGAAAAGACAATGATGTGGATGTTACAATCGAGGAAACCAATGTCCCATTTGAAAAGAACAAAGATTTTTAGACTCAAGAAGAAGATAGATTTCAAGAAGAATATTAAGAAGAAGATTATATTGATGGTGATGATAATGATATCACATATTCTGTCCCCTTTACACAAGCCGAACTAGAGGCTTTTATAGGTGTCTCCATGCTTGTGACATGCACAAAACCATGGGCTAAAACCATGGTTTTGTGCACACGATTTTGTACGTTTGTTTCCTATGGAATATTGAATATGACAAGGAAATATACAAAATCTAAAGCACTTAGTAGTAGCTTGAGTGGTAAGCTAATTGCTAAAGGTGCAAGGTTCAAATTTTACTTGCACCCCTCTATAAGCACCCAATGCCATTAGGCCCTAGGTTTATTTATTATTGATTTATTAAATGTGTGTGTAGGCTCTGCTCTCTTAATGCCAACAAGAAAGTTTCTTTGACATCATCTTCCAGAGGTTTCCTTGCCAACTGTCTCTTGAGATTTTGAAACCGAATAATAAATTGTGGAACGGTCTCATGGGCTTCTTCAGAGATCGCATAAAATTGACTCATAAGTTCCCGTTGTGGAACTTGTCAATGAAATAATCTGATAAATTTGGTATTAAGTATTTAAAAGACCCAAACTCGCCCTCTTGATGCAAAGAATACTAATTAGTTATTGTCCACCAAGTGACAATCCGAATTTTGTGATTTTTAGACTTGTCAGCATCGGCCTATGACAATCGTTAAGATACATGGTTGGCCTGCCATGTCATAAGGAAAGCACGTACATGCGCTTCCGCGTCATCCTCATCATTATACTTGGGATAAGGATACGGCATTGTATCTTCCTGTTATTGGTCGAAATGTTCTTCGTCAAAACTACTATCAGTATCTAATACGGAATTTCTCTTAATTCCCCTTCGGGTTCCTGCTGGACCTGTTCAGTAACCTCCAAATTGTTGAAATGTAACCGAGGAAGTTCACTCAACTCCCCGTCAGCTTCCTGCTGGATTGGCTCGACAACTTCCAAACTATTCAACTCACCCTCTTTTGCATGTCGGCTCTCGAATCTCGTGCAAGGTCTTCAGCTCTTGGCATGCTGATCTGGATTATGTCGACTGGGCGACATCCATCCTCCTTGTTCTCCGTTTATAACAGATGTAACCGGGTGTGCCAAAATATTGTGTTACCCTGCCGATAGCCTACTGATGTAACCAACAGACATAATGGATCGAACGTTCTATAATTGAACCATTCTATCAAGATGATTGTGGTTGGAGGGATGGTGTTTTTGTCAACGGTAGAATGTGCTTACTCAAAACCGTATACACAGATCTGATTATTGTAATTCAGAGTAAGACCTTGATCGACTATTAGATATAATGTACGTATAGTAGAGAACGAATCCGAACATACCATAAATAAGGAATTATACAGAGTAGTCGAGACAGCAGATACACTAACTACCAAAACTTACATTAATCAAAATAGAATGATGTTAATACAATGTTAATACAAATAGGTGATCTGAGAGTCTTTTCCAAGAACATACACTTGTCTGTTTGGCAAGATCCTACTGAGCTAACTAACACTTCTATTTCTAATCTATTTTCTATTTAATAAAAATACACTATTCACCTTGTCTTTTCATACTTGTCTGACCCGACTCCGACTCCGACTCTAGTAATATGATCGGCTACAAACTCAAATAGGTGCATCTGAATGGTGGCGCAAACAATTCGATCTAGCTTCATCCACTCATTCAGCTTGTATCCATCTAGAGCATTTTCAGTTTCAATTGGATCAATCTCACCCTTCACAATCAGGTAGTCTTGCATCTGCTCCTTCCATAAATTGAAGTTCGATCCGTCAAACTTCTTGAGACTCATCTCTGATGATCCGGATGTGGATGTCATTCTAGGCTTGAGCTGATTGATCGAAAAGTTTTGTCCAAAGGTGGCTACAATCGGTAGGAGGGTGCAACTAGTTGGTCCACCCGAATTTGATCTAGTCGAGTCGGACACAAACTTAGTCAGTAGTTTAGCCAATTCATCTCGATGTGATTTCGGCAAGATGTGGAGTAGAGCCGACTAGTCTATCCATTTGTGATGCCTAACCAAGTTGAGCACGAATAACGTCAATTGGTTTGCTGATTTAATTTTGAATGCTAGGTTAATTTCCAATCTCGACGTCAATCTTGCACGGAGTGACTACAGTGAGTAGAGCGATAGTCAATTGGTCTTCCCGAATGTCGCTTAGCTGAGTAGAGCACGGATGGTGTCATCTGATTCAAGATTCCACTCTGACTGACTACCAACCAAGAACAATGGGTACAGCCTACTAGCATACTCGTAGTGTGGTCTAGTCGAGTAGAGTGTAAATCAAAGAGTTGACTCTTCGATTAAGTTCGATGAAGTTGTCAAATCATGAGATTTTAGTCGGACTGAAATCTTAACAAAAGCTTCCTTGTTCAATGTATATCAGAGATCTTGAGTTATTCAAGGATCAAAACTAAAGTTTTAGTGATGGAACTGATGACGACTAGTAGCGAAACGAACCTTGTGCTCTAATACTAGATGTTGGTGTCAATCATCAAGGATGTAGCATACAAAACAACATTATATGATTAAGAACACCAAGAGTC
The DNA here is from genome assembly GCF_043228905.1 of Azolla caroliniana. Lineage (NCBI taxonomy): Eukaryota > Viridiplantae > Streptophyta > Polypodiopsida > Salviniales > Salviniaceae > Azolla > Azolla caroliniana. The sequence continues at coordinate 7,304,437 of NW_028230449.1, read as the reverse complement.
ATATTAAACTTCATTGTGGTTCCCTTGGAACAATTGACTTGAGACTTCGCTGACTCATCAATCTTATAATTAGTAATAGTAATACAATTCATTTGGGTTACTTAGTAGACAACTTGGCAAGATCAAGTAGATTGAACAAAGAAACTAAGAGAGATAGAGTGAACTTAAGATCACCACACAACATACAAATTGTATTATTCAAATAGTGATAACAAGCACATTTTGAACTAGGTTACACAACCAGTTATATACAAACGGAGCTAGGGTAGCACCCCTTTGACATATTTGAATAATTGTCGTAAATCTAATCTGTCAAAATGGGATAGTGTAAATGCGCCTGTTATGCACCAATATTTGACAAGATTGATCTACCTCACGATTGAGTGAAAACATGGGAAAGACAATAATTAGTTGTGTCCTTGACATAACTAAGTAGCTATGCAAAACGCTTCATGTAATTCGCAATTTTAGGGATTATTAGAATGTGATCTCAAATAAAGACACACTAAAATGTAAACCATAAATTCTAGTAAAGCAATAACGTGGAGCAAAGGAAGCAACCAACACACAAACAAAATACAAATGAGCAACAATAGCTACTTGTGACTTCATTTGGCTAAAGTGTCTTCTACTTTATCAGGGATAAAAGCATACAATGTTATATTGCAACATGAACATTCAACTTGCAACGAACCCTATGTTTCATGTGCACACAACGCACATTGAAATGCATTATCACTTCATTAGAGAACCAGTTCTTATTGGTCATTAATAAAGCTCTAGGAATGTACAAGCATGAGAGTTAAAAACAAGGGTCCGTGTACAACAGTTAGCAATCACAAACAAAGAGCTAGCTAGTAGCGAGGGCCAATTAAGAACTGACATGAACATGCTAATTGGCGAGCTCACAAAGAGGGTAGGTCAAGAACTAGCAAAAATAAGTTAGCTAGGCAGTTTGCAACATAGAGGATTTTGTTAGTGCATACAAACATCATCCATAGTGAACATTTTGTAATCCTATATTGTTAGACCTAGGCTTAAGGAGAGTAAGAATTAAAAGACTAGGCATTGCAAAGCAATTGCTTTATGATATAAAAACAAACTCAAATAACATATCAATTACAAAGTACTTATAAACAATGAATATAAGCAATTGAAGTAATGTCTCATCATAGTGCACATATCTTAAATCTATTTTCATATATGGGAACTCGGATGAGCAAAACAGCTCTCAAGCATTAGATGTAATGCATGAACACCAAATGGATGTCTGCACCAATGTAAAGAGGGGAGGGAACTACTGAGGCGTTAGTCAATCGATCAAATAAATAAATCAAGAGTAATCGACAAACCAAACCATCTCATCTACAAAGCCACTTGTTTCTCGAAATTAATGTGAAGGACTGGATTGACAGTTTGGACGAAATAAATGTCATCTTTGTGATTAACGATTGCAATTGTAATAAAATATTATATGCTGCACAGCCTCTTGCTTTCCGAACCGTACTCTATTGAGTTCTCCACATGATAAATCGTGTACAGATCTTGCTTTGATTTTTGACCGGCAACACATCTCTATCTCTTGTCTGTGCTTATCTCTCTCCATTTTGATAACGAGCTGTTCTCGTACACAACCCTCATGTGAAATGTTCACGAAAGAAAGTCCCATCTAAACGACAATGGATGGATGTCAATGGCCTAAACAAATACATGCCAACACTTGCTATACAAATGGTCCTCGAGAAATTAGACAAGTTTATTTGAAAGGAGATGACCTCACACCACAAGGTCTATAAATATGAGATGTCCAGAAGATAGCCAACCGAGGTAAAAATGGTGTACAAGCAAGTGTGACATAAATACAATAGAAGTTCCGTGAATACTATATAGATGAATATATGGCAAACGACACCTACAATACTCTTAAGTGTTAGGGCAACCATTTGTCAGCTCATGTCATACATCGAAGGGCAGGTTTTCAATGAGCAAGTTTTCAATGCCAGGTATATATATCTTAAACTCCAAAATTTATACAGCTATTTCCCAAATCTAAAATTTCCAACATTTATAGTATAGCTTGCGAATATATAAGTATCGTGACAACGCTTAAAAACAATATGGAAAGAGGGAACATGCGAGTCTGTCGGATAACTAGGATATCTGAAAGCTAGAGTCTCATCCAGTTATAATTTATGATATTAAACTTCGAAAATGTTCTACAGCTTCCGATGTGGTACGCCCGCATGCATTAGAACGCAGTGTATACCCTACGTTTATCGTCTTCGAACCTTTCCATAAATCATGCTATCAGAAATTATTCTTTATACATTCGTGTTTCAGCTTCGCAAGGGAGTGCGCTACTGTCGAACAATGCCTCAAAGGTTTTATGTGCTATTTAATGCTAAGACACTACACATCTAGGGTTACAAGCGTTTCAAAGGTCCGCCTGCAAACTATTTTGCTCTAAATGACCAGATGTTCAACGTTTAGATTTATAATATAAGATTAAAATTCCTTTAATCTTATAAATTCTTAAAGGAGATACATTACTATGGATTTGAGTTTTCGGCCATAATTGAGTATATCGGATCCGACATGTCTACATTTAAGAGCTTGTAAGTGAGGCATGTTACGATCTTTGAGCTACAAATTGACTTTCAAAGAGGCGTTGGGGAGGGCATCACTTGTTCAAACATTGGCCTATTTCGTATAGGTAGACGGATTATTCCAACAGCTGGCTATGGAAATAGCAGGCACTTAGACCCAGAAGTTCACAATGAACAAAGATTTTCAATACGCACAACAGAATACAGAATACAAAAGTAGCGTTTCCTACAATGAACAGAGAGAGGTAGTACTAAGAACAGACATACTGAACTTAAATACGGCAGCAAGATGATGATGATGAAGACGCAAACAAACATACATAGGAAAGCAATAGAGTGGTACAAATCATTCCAACTCAGATGTTCCAGGAGACAGGTAAACGTAAGCCCACAGCAAACAAGGGCTACATCTGTTAAATACTGGGGTAGAATACCTACCGTTTAATCTATGCTTCCCTTGACACCACAGAAGAAACTTCAAAGCTATATCCATAGATACATCTCTGAACCTTCAGCGGCAACACCTCAGAGAAGCAAAATTAGAAACCAAATAGTGACAGAAAGACATAAAGGCACAAAAAAATGCGAGGATTGAGTGATGGGTAAATGATCTTCCGCTTTCGTCCTACGACGGAGAGAGAGAGAGAGAGAGAGAGAGAGAGAGAGAGAGAGATTTAAGCAAGACACATATCTCTCCTAGCTTAGGAAGAATGACATCGACGAGAACATGTGCGTCCTCCTTTCGCATTTTATACACATCCTCTGGCCCAAACCCTAACCCTAGATTTTATTCTCTCTTTCTTTTCTTGTGCATTGGTTAGTAGATAGCTAGGGCTTTTGGGTTGGATGGGTGTGTGTGTGTGTCTCTCTCTCTCTCTCTCTTTCGTAAATCAATGTTTTGTTATTAAAACAAGATGATAATACAACCCTTGTTATCTTCACTACATCATGAGTAGTGATAATGCATGGGAAACCCTCTCAAGTGTTGCAAAACTAGATGGTATACCTCTATCTCCTCTCAGGACAACGTCCCCAAACAACATAGTTGTGAAATTGTCACATCAATTTCCCTTTCATCCTACGGAGTTGTTGTGTTACCCCATGAAGTCCATCAAACAAGAACCCATTTCTCATGGTCCAATTAAACCACACCCTCCAATACCTAAGGTAGTCAAACACGACCTTATATGATGGTGCAGGCATGCCTTTATCGTCCTCAATAAAAACCCAGTTAAACAGTGACAGAATATTGCCTGTTATCAATGCCCAAATCTGTGATATAACAACCCAAATGGCTTTAGCAACCTGACATGTAATGAACCTATGTCTAGCATCTTCCTCAACCACCGTGCAAAAGAAACATGTCCCATTTGAAATATTTCGATGTTTTAAAGTCATCGCCAAAGGCAACCCACCAACAATCACACGCCAAAGAAACACCTTAGCACGGAACAGAAGATTAGATTGTCATCCTGCATCCAAAACTCTACTCCACCACTTTGCATGTTGAGTAATGTACCATGTGTTTACAACCTTGGTTGCTAACCAAGCTCTATCTTCAACCAACTTATGGTATACATCATTAGTGTTCACCACAAAAATTGATTGTCCTATACGCAACGACCAATCTTTCTATGAGTCTGCAACCACCAACACTAGAATCGGGAAAACTAATCTAGGCAATGCCAATATTGATTCCAAAATGTACCCATATCCACGTGGTATATGAAACTTATTTATAAATGTTCGAAAGGCCATCGTTTTCCAACATGACTCTAATATACCATCTTCCACCGTTCCTCCATGGCTTTTGCTATATTATCAGGTACCTCTTTAAGAAATAAGAACGAATCATCGGCCAATGCCTGAGCTATCAATTGTTTCTCTGATGGTAGAGCTAGTCCAACTATTTCCCCACATGTTGCCAACTCATGCATCTTCACCAAATTTGGGTGTGTAGCAATTGCAAATAACAATGGACTCAATGGGCATCCTTGTCGAAGTGATCTTGCCAATGGTATTGCTTTAGTTACTCCACCACTTAACATACTATGGGACACTGCACCTAATCCCACCAACAAGGGGATGCGAGACATCATTTCCCCCAAACCCATATGGGACAAGAGTTGAGTAATAAAAGACCAACTTACATGATCATATGCCTTCTCGATATCTAGTTGTATCATTACAATTTGTTGTTTGGATGCTTTTGCATAATCCATTGCCATTTGCACATTCAAAATATTATGCAAGTTATCCCTTCCCTTAATAAACCCATATATGCAATGGATGAACCACATACGACAATACCTTTTGAAGTCTTTTTGCAATTACTTTGGTAAAAATCTTATACAACCCACACCCATTAATGATATCTATCTCCATTGAGAAAAAGACATAGGAGATGCAACTTTTGGTATAAGCTTAACCAAGCCTGTTCTCCATGAATCAGGCATTTTACCAAAACTCCACACTTCTTGGAATACCATTGTTAGAGGACCTTTGAGTTGTCGTACAAATGCTTTTAAAAACTCATTCGTAATGCCATCCCAACCCGGGCTTTTATTAACTGAGAGATGTGATAATAAATATTCGACCTCCTCCTCTTGTATATCCTCCTCCAAGGCCAACATGACATGTTGCCCACCAGTCGTTGTAACTGAGTTAAAGAACATTGATCTCACTTGTGTTATGTCATCATTTAGATTACCTTCTTGCCCAAAAAGATTCTTGAAATGCTTAACACACTCATCAATAATCACTTGTGGGTTTGTATTTAAAGTTCCATCAATCTCTACGCATACCACATTCATCCTAGCATGAGATGCATGCAACCCGTGGAAAAACTTATGTGAATGACAATTGTGATCATGTACTTCATTTTTCATAGCCATCACCTGTGATTGTTGATAACTACAAACCTCTAACACTTGTAAAGCATGTGACAATGTCTCTTGAATATCCAACAACACATCATCAAATGGACATTTCACCAACAATGCATTAAATCTATCTAGAAATTGTTTGATTAAACTCATCTTTTGTTTACAGATGGATGCTTGATGAATTCCATAATATCGTGTAAAGCGTTGAATAGTAGAGAGACAAACATCCCATGACGAAAGACCATGAACATTGACTTGTCTAGTTAACTCTTCCACCAATTGTCCCATAGCATGTTTAAAGTTATTATGTCCAAGAAAAGATAAAGTAAACCGCAATGGTTGTTTTCCCAAAAACAATCTAAAATCATCCATAGTTTGATGTGTGCAGTCCAACACAACCGAGAAGTGATCTGATAATCCAATCCCCCCATAAACTTGCATAGTCATAAGCGATGGAAAAAATGTCTCATCATGCATAATGTAAATTCCAATCTACTCCAAGTTGATCTATATTGTGTAGATTGAAATGTATAACCAACATCATGTCCATTAATCCAAGTCCATGCATCATACCTTAAGACCTCCATCATAAACAAATTCCAAACCTCTCGTTCAGGAGCATCCATGAGGCCATGCATCGAAGTAGATTGACCCACCTCTGAACACATGTTAAAATCACCTAATAAAAATCCTGCTCTTCCATGGCGTAAAACATTATGTAAAGCTCTCCAAAGATTAATACATTGCCCTGCAACATTTGGTGCATAAATACCTACCACCCAAATCTTATTCCCTTCATAATTAACTTCAACCACCAAGAACCGACCATGAACATCTCTTTAAACCACGATTGGTTTCAAGCAATCCCTTACAATAAGCATTATGCTTGAATACAACCCTCCAATGACTCCAGCATAAAACACATGATATTGCTTATACTGAAGAGAAGACCCAAACTTAACATGCTCCTTATGATCTACTGCACATAATACATCCCATTGACTAATAAAAACAATTTTCCACATACTATATCGCTTAGACGAAGAAAAAAATCCCCTTACATTCCATGTGACTATTTTCATCAATCACTAATTAGGATGTTTGTGGGCTTGTTCACGTTCCCGTTGTGCCAATATCTTGGGTATATCCCTAAAATAATCACTTAAAACTGCAAATGCATTTTGCACAGATGGTTGATGTCTATCGGTGGATATCATTGTACCCCATGAACTATTTCTTTTCCAATTTTGTTTGTCTAATGGTAAATTGATTTTACCATTCTTATCAAACCTAAGCTTGAAAGGTTTTGTCCCTTGATTAGATTGTTGATACAGTCAACTTTGCCACGGTTTTGACCTTCTTCTCAATTGATCATAATTAGGTGCATAAGACACCCCCATAGGATCTTTAGAGGAACTACCCCTCTCTTGGCCATGATGTTCATGAACTTTCTCTTTTTGTTGCCTTGGATGATTGACCTTAGAGGCCCCACCTTAATCCAAGACCTATAATCATCTATTAAGTCTTGCATTCTTTCTTCAATATATTTGTCTTTATGTTCCAAAATAGCAACACCTTTACCTTTGTCGACATTTGCTTCCTTAGTTTTCAACACCTCATTGTCCTTTGTGACATACTCTGGAATTAACACATCACCATGGGAAGTATTAGTCACCTCTACTTCCGGTTTTTGTGGACATTCTACCATGAAATGGCCCAAACCACCACATCGGAAGCAATGACCGGCAAATGATCCCCAATGCAGTTGCCAATAGAATGACCTCATCTCCTTAGTTTTTATGTTTAGCCACAAAGGTCTCTTTTTAGTTGTATTCCACAACATACATAACTTATGTCTATTATATGCTTTGGCATTTGGAGCTACTATCACCTTTCCCAATTGTTCCATTACACCTTGAATTATAGGCCACAAAAAAGAAAATTTACACTCTACTTCCACCCATATTGGACGCGCTTGTTTTAAAATTTCTTGAAATTCAGCTAGCGGCCGCCAAGGGACAATACAGACTACATTACTATTATAAAAGACTGGCACACGTGATAATAATCTATCTCGTTGTTCTTCGGTTCGAAACACCACCTCAAAAAAACCTCGCGGACCTTTATACACATCTTCCACATTGTTCCTAGCTACCATTGCATTTAACCATTGAGCAACCCAATGTACCAAAGGAATTTTTCCCATAAAGAAGCAAATAATGCTCTCTCATGAAACATGGAAAACGCCTTAAAAATTTCCCTACGTGGCATCTCTACCTCTACGATCTCATCCTCTTCTATATTGGCCACCATCTCTATATCATCTGGTAAAATCTCATGGAGAGCTTCATTGGCAACTACATGCATAACTTCCCAGTAATGATCATTCCTCTTCTCCTCACCTTCACCCATAACATGTGCATAGTTCCAATCTTTTGTTTCTTCACAATAACATCATCTTCTCCTTCTTCCCTTTGGCTATGTATTTTTCTTGCATTTATACATGTATCCATCTCTTCCATAGATTCTACGTTTCAATTAGAATGAAAAGAAAAATAATAGGATGATAATTAACCTGGAATTGACAATATGACATCCGAATTGTTGGCAGAAGAAAATGTTGCAGCACTCTCCCAATTATGTTGATGTAGCCATGCCTCCTCCTCCTCCTCTTCTTATAGGGCGTTTCTTCTCTCTCTCTCTCTCTCTCTCTCTCTCTCTTCGTAAATAATGGCTTTCATTACTAATGGAAATACACCACCATAAGTATTAGCTTACAACAAAGTATAAAACCCTTATAGGGATCTAAATATTACTACTTCTATGACAACAAACTCAATCCCACCCTATAGACTAATTCTAATGTTGAATATGATGATATGTGATCTTGCAAAGTTCTCTGTCTTTATGGTTTAGATTTTGTGACTTCTATAACATAACTTTACAACATATTTTGTCACCCCAATTTGTGAATAAAAAGTGAAGGCATTTCGTTTATTCTAATTAAACCAAAGCCCCCAATACCTCAAGAACTCAAAATAAATTTGGAAATGAGGCATCAGTTCATTGTTCTCCATATGTGACTGTAGCCATCAAGCATGAAAGAAATCGATGCTTAACGTTGAGAATCAAGATCAACATAGTGCAACGTGTGAACACACCTTTTGAGAATCCATGATTACTCTAAGGTCAAGAGTCACACCACTACTCTCTACACATTAACTATGTGGCATAGAATCATATTCTATGACACAAACTAATGAGTTACATATTCCCCATGACTATGAGTCTTCACATTCCCCAAGAGAGAGAGTGGTGGTTGTAGTTAGTTAATGAAGAGAGAGGGTGACTATATATAAAGCACCCTCCTCACACTTCATACTAAGTCGGTTGTGACTCCTTGTAATGCTACATTTTCATTTATCATATTCTCCTTGCTAATATGCATCTCCTTCTTCTTGAGTACTTCATTTTTGTCTCTTATCCATCTTGTGTTTCTCTCCTCTCATCTTTCCTCTCACACATACACATAACACACATCTCTTCCGCTACACAAGAATCACCATTGATTCTTTACATGGTATCAGAGCGATTTGGTAGCTTGATCTAGCCCACTCGCCTCATTGTGATCGTGTGTTGTGCTCTACGCCGACGTTCAAGAAGAACCGGCTCATCACTATCGTAGTGCGACTACATAGCTCGTGTTCGAGAGAGAAGGAAAAGAAAAGAAGGAAGAAATCTACATCGACAATGAATACTCAAATGGGGAGCGCTCTCCCTAGCGAGAAGTTGGATCGCAACAACTTTGCATCTTGGGAGTACAAGATGCACCAATACCTTGTCGGCCAAGGCTATTGGAGCTACATCAAAGGAGCATAAGAAAATCGGCCTAACCCGGAAGACGCCGACTACTCAACATGGGAGCAAGCGGCGAGTCGAGTAATGTATTGCTTGGCAACATGTGTTCATGATCACATGCTCGGCTACATTCGAGAAGCCACGATGCCAAAGGAAGCATGGGAGAATCTACGAAAGATTTTCGCCGCCAACACAACCGCGAGGAAGCTTCAACTCCGCCAAGAGTTGAATAACATCCAACAAAGGGATATGTCCATTACAAGCTACACCTTGAAGATCAAGGAGCTTTGTGACTCGCTCGGCTCGATAAGTGTCAATGTGGACGATGATAAGATGGTGCAAATATGCCTCGGCGGCCTTGCACCACGATTCGGTGCGATGCGGACCGCCTTACTAGCACGAGAGAATCCACCCTCCTTCTTCGATCTTCAATCTATGTTGTTGGTCGAAGAAAACCATGTTCGAACGAGGAGCAACACCTCAGAAGACCACATGCTCTACACGCATTCGGACGGAGGAAGAGGACGCGGCCGTGCAAGAAGAGGCTGATTCGGCCAAGGACGAGGCGGGCGAGGCTCGGGTTACGAAAACAACTCTCAATTACGACAACAAGATGGAGGCCATCGGGGGGAACCTTCGGAAGAAGGGGGAGCCACCCTTCCGGTCCGAGCCGACAAACCTCAATCGAATGCGGATATTGCGGGAAAGTCGGCCACCACGAAGAAGAATGCCGTAAGACGATACACGAGTCGGCTTCCACTAGTTGACAACTCACCAACTACGCCATCAACTCCGACTATGACGATCGCGGCGGAATGTTCGTGATGAGACATAGAACGAATTCTATGTCGGCCTCTACTTCTACTAATGCCTCCGGTTTGGAAGACGTATGGTTCGTCAATTTTGGTGCCTCGAACCATATGACGTCGCATCAAGAATGGTTCCTAGAACTTCGAGATCCGGACCGACTCGGCTATGTCGAAACCGGAGACGATACTATGCACCCGATTCGGCACATCGGCAATGTTCCATTTGGAGAAGAAGGTAAGCAAACTTATATTAAAAATGTCTTGCATGTACCAACTATCACGAAGAATTTGGTCTCCATCGGCCAAATTGTAGAGAAAAATGCAAGTACGATTTAATCAAGGCGGTTGGTTCATCGAAAAAGAGGGCTGACTCATCGCACGTGGACGAAGAGAGGCCGAATGTTCATTCTCGACTCACACGAGATGAAATCGACCATGTTCGCAAAGGGCATGAAAGTCGATTCCAACATAGAGTTATGACACAAGCGGATTGGCCATATCAACCTCCAAAAGCTCAAGGCAATGTAATTGAAAGGAGTCGTCATCGAGCTCCCAACATTCACGGAGAAAGAGATTGAAGGCGCGTGTGCCGCTTGCCAATTCGGCAAGCAACATCGGCACCCATTTCCGAACGAGCGGAACGTGAGCAAAGGTGTACTTGACGTAATTCATTCCGATGTATGGGGTCCGGCTCAAACGGCGACATTCGGCAGATGTCGATACTAAGTGACCTTCATCGATGACTTCTCTAGGCACAGTTGGATCTACTCGATGTGACAAAAGAGTGAAGTGTTTAGACACTTCCAAAAATTTAAGAATGAAGTCGAGAAAGCCACGGACCGACATGTACGATGTCTTCGGTCGGATGGAGGCAAGGAGTACTTCTTCGACGAATTTTCGACGTTTCTATGGAAAGAAGGAATACGATGAGAGTTTTCGTGTCGACATACGCCACAACAAAACGGAGTGGCCGAACGCAAGAATCGGCACAGGCTATGCTTAATGAAAAGCACATGCCGAAATCGTATTGGGTGGAAGCAGCTAACACGGCCGTCTATCTCATGAATCGGTGTACGACATCGGGTGTGCATGAACTTACCCCGCATGAGAAGTTCTTCGGAAAGAAGCCAGACCTATCGCATGTTTGGATATTCAGCTCCATTGCGTACGTGCACATCCCCAACGCAAAGCGTCAAAAGCTTGACCCGAAGTCGGAGAAATGTATCCTCGTAGGATACTCACTGGAGCAAAAGGGGTACAAGTGCTACAACCCCTCAACTCGAAAATCTCGAGTAAGTCGAGACATCGTTTTTGACGAGTCCACATCCTGGTACGCACCAGAGACAACGTCGACTCCAATTCCGCTCGACCCGGAATCCTCCAAACAAGAGATAGAGGATGAAGATCGCCTTACGTGCATGTTCGAAGAAAGTTCGATCATGACCCGACTGAGCGGACCACAAGAGGCTTTGAGTAATCAAAGCACATCTCGACTAAGTTCGAAGTTGGACAAAGGGAAGGCCAAAATGCTGGAGTATGAAGACGCTCATTTCGATGGCAACGAATCGACTCACTCCCTCGATAGTCAGTTCGAAGGCCTTGACATCCAGACAAATGGAGTGAAGAAAGCCTTAGAATTCGCAAACGAGAATCTACGCCGATCCACCCATGAAAAGAACCCTGTAAGCCGCTTCAACTACGATGAGTATATGACATACCATTATGCCTTTATGATGAAGGTCGCAACAGTACGGGAGTTGGAAACTGTAGAAAGTAACGTGCGGAAGCAAGTATGAAGACCGAACAAAAGGAAGGAAACTCAGGTTCAATGGAGAGCTTGAGCTTACGCAGTATACTCGGGAGAGACAGAGAGAGAAACACAAAAAACTATATTCAACAATAATACTCAATCTGTACATAAGACGTGCTCAGTGAGCACTTTTATACAAGTCCTAGAAGGACTGACCGAAGTACTGACAATACTTCAATGCTCATCAAGAGCTCCTACACTAACTCCCAAATATATTCCTCACGGAATATCTTTCCTAACGGCCTCCCGGTTTATGCACTCGGCCTAACCGATCGGTCCCAACCGATCCCGGTCCTCGGCTTCTTCAACCGATCCGGCCGATGTTGAGCTTGTCTCTCAACACTCCCCCTCAAGCTCAACTTGAGGCTCTTCGGGATCTTAACAGCACCGGTTCCTCCTGGCTTCTCGCCTCGCTCACGCTCCTCGACCTGTTCGACTCCACGCGCTTCGACCCTTCCGGTCGGCTTGTCTGCTCATGTGGCCCTCATAAGCTCTTCTATTGTTGCGGTGTTGACGCTTCTTCTGCTGCCTTTTCTTCCGCTTGGGCCTCGGTTGATTCAGCGTGTCTGAATCAAACATCCGAACCGACTCGGCTACCTCCGATCGGTCTTTGCTCTCGTCTGAGTTGGCTGTCTCCAACTCGTCTTCGGTCTTCTCGCCCTCGATGGCGTCATCCTCCTCATGCGTGGTTGGCTTCGGCTCTCTCCTTCGGTTGCTCCCCTTCTGTCCGCTTCCGAACTTTTCAGCGGGTCCGCCCTCGGCTTCTTCAGCCGATCCGAAGTCGAACTCGACAACCGACTCGGTGTCGCGGTCTCCGCTCCTTTCCTGCTGCTTTGCTTGGTCGTTCGGGACTGTTCTCCCCCTCAAGTTTGGCACGTCGAGGTGAGACAATCCAAGCGCACCTGAGAATTGCCGCAACTTGTCAAGACCAAGAGGCTTGGTGAAGATGTCAGCAGTCTGCCGATCCATCGGAACGTACTAAAGTTCGACTTCACCAGAAAGGACACGCTCACTGACGAAATGGTAGTGCACCTCAATGTGCTTGGTTCGTGCGTGGAAGACGGGGTTCTTCACGAGTTGGATGCTGCTGAGGTTGTCGCAGTAGATCGTCGTTGGATCGGACACCTCCTCTCGCAGGTCCTTAAGTAGCCGGTTCAACCATATGGCTTCGCATGTCGCGACAACCGCTCCTCGGTACTCGGCTTCGGTGCTCGACAGTGCAACTGTCGGCTGCTTCTTACTACTCCACGCGATCGCGGCACTCCCGAGGGAGAACGCGGATCCAGACGTGGATTGGCGATCGGCGGCGTTGCCAGCCCAATCAGATCCGGTGTAGCCGACTAACCGCATGGCTGCACCGGTCCGATATAGCAGTCCCCGGTCCTTAGTGCCGTTGACATACCGAAGTATGCGTTGCGCACACTGAAGGTGCTCCTCGGTAGGTCGCGCCATGAACTGACTGATCACCCCGACCGGATAACTGAGGTTGGGTCGGGTGATGGTCAAGTATATAAGGCTTCTGACAATTTGTCGGAACCTCGTCGGGTCGCATACCTTTCCCGTATCGGGACGAAGTTTGACGGTTCTGTCCAGAGGAGTCGAGATGGACTTACAATCGGCCATCCCGAATTTGAAGAGCATACTCAGCACGTAATGACGTTGGCTGATCAATATGCCTTCGGGGGTACGGATCACTTCGATCCCAAGGAAGTAATGAAGGTCTCCCAGATCCTTCATGTCGAACGATGCCGCAAGCTGGAGCTTCACGCGGTCGATTTCACCTAGGTCGGCACCGGTGATGACCAAGTCATCGACATATAGTAGAATACTAACCGGGCCGAGTCGACCTTTCCGGATGAACAGGGAAGAGTCCGATTTTGACGTGACGAAACCCATCCGATGCAGTTGTTGCGTGATCTTCGCGTTCCAGGCACGCGGGGCTTGCTTCAGTCCGTAAAGGAACTTCTTCAGTCGGCATATTGCCGAGGAGTTCGTTCAGGAGTGAAATCCGGGGGGTTGTACCATGTACACCTGTTCCTCAAGGTCACCTTGCAGGAACGCATTCTTTACATCCATCTGATGTAAGTGCCACCCCTTGGCCGCGGCTACTGCGAGCAAAACATGAACGGTCGTCATTTTCGCGACCGGCGCAAACGTCTCATCGTAGTCGATGCCGTGTTTCTGCGCGTAGCCCTTTGCCACTAGCCGAGCCTTGTACCGGTTGACCGAGCCATCGGTGTTGTACTTGACCTTGTACACCCATCTACACCCGATCGGCTTCACACCCTTCGGTGCGTCAACCAGGTCCCAGGTCTCGTTCTCCGCCAATGCGTGCATCTCTTCCTCCATCGCGGAGCACCAATTCGCGTCCTTCGCCGCTTCTGTGTAGCTCTCTGGCTCACGCACTTCCGCTACACGGGTCATGTACGCATAATGATGCGCCATGTACTCGTTGTATCCGAACCGCACAACTGGGTTCTTCTGGCGGGTAGATCGGCATAATCTCACATTAGCCGATGTCGAGGCCTTCTCGGTCGACGCGGTCTTCACCTTTAAAGACACGTCACCGGTTCCCTCGGAGTCGGACTCGCGTCGGTCTGACTCGTTCCTATCCGTGCCGGAATCCGACACCTTCTTCTTCCCTTTTTCTTTGTGCGTAAGCCGTCTCCTCGGCTTCCTGCGCGGGGAATGCACGACCGAGTCTCCACTACTTGCTGGCTCTTCATCGGACTGGTTGTACGGACCCAGTCGTCCAATCGGTCCACTTAACTGGAGCGAAATCGGACTCTCTTCGCGGGTCTCAATTTTGGGCTCATCCGGAGGCATCTTGGCCTCGCTAACCTCATCGTCAGAGCTCGGATTGGAGTCGAGGTTCGTAGTCGGGGGCAGGTACCAGGACGCGGACTCGTCAAACACAACGTCGCGGCTGACACGCGCTTGTTTGGTGCGAGGGTTATAACACTTATAACCCTTCTGCTCGTCCGAGTAACCGACCAAGATGCATTTCTCGGCCTTTGCGTCCAACTTCCTCCTTTTCTCCTTCGGTATATGCACATACGCAATGCTACCGAACACCCTCAAGTGTCACAAGTTCGGCTTTGTTCCGAAATATAGCTCTTCTCCTCCAGCATCGCCCGTGCCGCTTCCACAATCGACCGATTCTTTCTCTCGGCCACGCCGTTCTGCTCTGGTGTGTATCTACAACTGAATTCGCGGCGAATTCCCATTTGTTGTAGGTAACCGTTGAATTGACCGGAAAAGTACTCTTTCCCGCCATCCGACCGCAGGCACTTGATTTTTCGTCCCGTTTCGGTTTCCACGAACCCTTTGAGGTCCCGGAAACAGTTGAAGACTTCGCTCTTCCTCTCAATGAGGTAGATCCACGTGTGCCGCGTGTGGTCGTCGATGAAGGAGACGAAATATCGGCTCCCGCCAAGACTAACGTTTTGTGCCGGCCCCCACACATCGGAGTGTATAAGGTTGAGTTTGTTCCGGCTCCGGTTTCGCTTGTTGGGGAAGGGAAGTCGGTGTTGCTTCCCGAGCTGGCAGGCTTCACAAATTTGTGCCTTTCGGCCACTAAATTTGGGCAATCCGAACACTACCTGTTTCGATTGCAGATCTTGAAGCCGTTGGTGGTTGACGTGGCCTATCCGCTTGTGCCACAAGTCGATGTCCGACTCGGTCTTTTGTCCCTTCGCGAACATTGCGGTGCCGCCGTCAGTGGAGTCGAGGATGAACATCCTCCCGTCTCTGCGCCCTTGCGCAATCACACGGCCTTCTTCCTCAATGAAGCACCCGAGGTGTGTAAACTGAACCTCCATCCCTTGGTCGACGATCTGTCCGACCGAGACCAAGTTTTTCGTGATTGTCGGAACATGCAGCACGTTCATGAGTTTCCCTTTCTGCCCAACATGGCTAAGGGGAACTTCTCCGACATTCGCGATCGGATGCGGAGTGTCGTCTCCTGTTGCGACTACTCCAGGTTGTATCAGTTTTTCAAGGTACGAGAACCACTCCTTATGGCTTGTCATGTGGTTTGACGCGCCGGAGTCTACGTACCACACCTCGTCCGATCTCGGGGTGGTCTGCTTCATTGAGTTTGCTTCGTGTCTCGTCACAAAGGCAGTTCCTTCTCCGGCTCTCCCGGAGTCTTCGGCGTAGTGCAATCGCTGCCGATTTCCCTTGTCGGTATGTCTGGAGCCGTTCCCAGAACCAGTTCTCTCCGAATCGGCATGCTTCTTCCAGCACTCACTTTCCTTGTGGCCTTTCTTGCCACAGTACCAACACTCCGCGATGGACTTCCCTTGCCGGTTCTCATCGCTTCGACTCCCCCTGTTTCCGGAGGATCGGCATCACTTCGGTGCCTTATTTCTTGATCTCGTCGGCCGCCTCCATTGCGTGCCGACTCGCCTCGTCCTCCACGTCCACGGGGCCTATCTCCCTCCGTGTACAGGATTCTGCTGTCGGTGTGCGTGCTTGTAGACGCACCCGCGTGGTTCTCCTCTACCAGGAGCATCGACTGTAAGTCGAAAAAGGACGACATATTCTCCCGGGTACACAGCCATTCGGAACGCTCCGAACTTCGACGCCAAACCTCCGAGACAGATCTGGACCATCTCGCTCTCCTCGATGTTCACCTCTATGGAGGCGAGGGAGTCGTAGATATCCTTGATCTTCAAGGTATAGTCCGCCACCGACAAGTCGCGTTGTCATAGGTTGCTCAACTCCTGTCAGAGCTGAAGCTTCCTGGCTGTGGTGCTCGCGGCGAAGATCTTCTTCAGATTTTCCCACGCACCCTTCGGCGTCTTTGCATCCCGAACATAGCTCAATAGTTGTTCGCCCACACACGACGCGAAGTAGTATAATACCCTGCTCGCCGATTGCTCCCATGACGGAAAGTCTCTGTGTGTCGATTCGGGTGCCGCGTCATTAGCTCCTTCGACATAACTCCAGTAGCCGTGCCCGAGCAGGTACTGGTGCATCTTGTAGGACCAAGACGCGTAGTTGGTTCTGTCGAGCTTCTCTGTTGGAAGCGAGCTTGCCATGCCTCTATCCATCGTTCTTCTTGTTCTTCTTCGTCAAGCTGTGTCGGATGCAGAGAGGTTCTCAACCCTCACGCTCTGATACCATGTAGAAAGTAACGTGCGGAAGCAAGTATGAAGACCGAACAGAAGGAAGGAAACTTAGGTTCAATGGAGAGCTTGAGCTTACGCAGTGTACTCGGGAGAGACAGAGAGAGAAACACAAAAAACTATATTCAACAATAATACTCAATCTGTACATAAGACGTGCTTAGTGAGCACTTTTATACAAGTCCTAGAAGGACTGACTGAAGTACTGACAGTACTTCAATGCTCATCAAGAGCTCCTACACTAACTCCCAAATATATTCCTCACGGAATATCTTTCCTAACGGCCTCCCGGTTTATGCACTCGGCCTAACCGATCGGTCCCAACCGATCCGGTCCTCGGCTTCTTCAACCGATCCGGCCGATGTTGAGCTTGTCTCTCAACAGAAACCTTTTTTGAAGCCGCGAAGGACCCACGATGGATAGAAGCAATGAACGAGGAGATGCGTGCACTACGCAAGAACGACACATGGGATAACGCTCCCCACTCACCGCACAGGAAGGTGATCAGATGTAGATGGATCTACAAGGTGAAGTATAATGTCGACGGCTCCGTCAACCGCTACAAAGCTCGACTCGTAGCGAAAGGATACACACAAACACATGACGTCGACTACGAAGAGACCTTTGCCCCAGTGGCAAAGATGACGACGGTGTGGACCGTTGTCGTGAAGATCCGTCACTACGCGCGGATCGTGAGGCGGAACCGCCGGGGTTCTGAACCGGAAGGATTCAAAGTCGGTACATCCTTTGGCGCAAGCTTTAGCGAGAAAGTACTTAAGATAGATTGGGAAAGAGAGAAGTTGAGATTACACGATTGAGAGAGATCGATTGAACTTTTAACTTTAGATTTAAGAAACAAGTTACACGATCAATTTGATAACGAATTTCTTCTTCTTAATTTCATAACAAAAAAAACCGCCGTTTTTTCTCCTCCCCCTTCCTTCTTTTATAGATGCTCTCATGCATATGATGCATGTGAGGGTACAAGACATGAATAAAATGCATGTTTTCCATTTGGCGCTTATGTATTACATGTGGTGCATGATAACCATGTCACTCATTTTAGCTCTCATGTATGAGAATTTACATGTAAGAGTACAATGATAGAAATAAAAATTCAACTAAATGGCATGGCTTAAGGGTAAGCCAATTGACTCCTAACTCGGAGGTGCAAGGTTCAAATCCTTACTTGCCCTCCATGTATATGTATATATATTTATATATTTATTTATCTAGTCACCGGACGCCGGTTCGTGGGATGCCGTCGGTTACCGGTGCCTCGCCGGATGCCGTCGTCTCACCGGCGCCGGATGCCGCCGGATCACCGGCTCCATCGCCGGTCCGGTTTTGGTAGGCCAAAACCCTTTACGAGTAGCTAGCCTACCTCCACTCTTAGTTCAAGTTACCTTGAACTCTCTATGCTCCACGCATAGACACAAAGATAATAGCTTTTGCTCTACCTTATATATGATGAGAGCCGTATTTGTCGTGCTTATGTGGGATATCTCACAATTTTCTCTTTTCCTTTCACAAACTTTATACCCTCATATCTTGACATTTAGTTGTCCGTTTCTCGTGTAATAAAGTGCATTCGAAACCTCCATCATTTTGTACTTAGATACTAAATTTATTTAAAATGTTATCTTCACAATTATTGTATTATGTGATTCATACTCGTTTTTGTACGTTTTATGGGATTTTCACACTATTGCTGAAAATCTTCACGACATCCACCCCCACCAAACCGCACGTCCTCCGGTACGTGCCAAGAAGAGAGAAAGTGAGATTTCGGCTACGGTGATCAATTAGATTCCTCCATGTCTTCATTTACATCCGCCCTATTCTGTTCATCGTCGAGGTAATCGAGGTCAGGATCCTTGTCTTTGTCTTTTCTTGAAAATCTTTACTCTTTTTCCCGCAATGGGTACGACCAACCTTGATCCGTCTAGGTCCGCAAGGTGGTATGTGGCATTATCGTTGGCACTTGTCACCACATACGGCCCGAACCATCTTCTTGCGAACTTCCTTGTTGTATTGTGTTGATTGTCAAGGGTGCTGTCGTAAACCAAAACCCAATCCCCTTCTTCAATATTCTTGGGACGAAGTCAATGTGTGTTGTTGAACCGAACTTTGTTCTTTACTCGGGCTGCCTCCATCATCTTTCGTGCTTTTTCTAAATCTTCAGGTCTTCTTTCAAGTTGCCTTATCCGCGCCGCTAATAACTTTTCTCGGCTCATCTCGTTCTCCCACGGTATCGCTACCCATGAGGCGATCGTCCTTTCGATGGGCATAATCGGCTTTTGTCCATACATAAGCTCCGTCGGCATATACCCTGTCACTGAGCTATGCGTCGTTCTATCGGCCCACAAGGCATAGGGTAATAGTCGTGGCCAATTCCCGACTCGACCGTTGCATGCCCGTACGATGGCTTTAACGATAGGTCCATGCCCTCGCTCGATCTTCCCATTCGCTTCCGGATTGTAGGCAGTCGTGAGGGAGAGCTTCACGCCTAGTCTTTCGAAGAGCTCCGTCGCTTAGTGCGTGTCCATCTCCCCTCGGTCGGCCACTATCTTCCCTACACATCCATATCGACAAACAACCTCTTCAAGCAGAAATTTGCAAACGGCTGAAGTCGTCTTATTTGTCAAGGCTCGTCCTTCCACTTGATTTGTCAAGTCTTCCCTTGCCAGCGCTAAGTACTTCATTTGTCCCACTCCCATTGGCATCGAGACCAGATCCACCATCCATTTGAAGTGTATGGTGAGTGGGTATGTCGGCTGTAACTCATCACGATGACGTATATTTGAATATATTTGGCAAGTTTCGCATGTGGACACGAAATGGAGTACATCTTTGTACATGCTTGGCCACCAGTACTTCTCCTTCAACTTTTCGAACGTCGCCCATGTTCCTCTATGACCTGCCCAAGCACTCTCGTGGAATTCGGTCATCAGCGTCTCTTGCTCTTCTTTCTTTACCACCACTCGACGTGGTATTCCTGTCCTTCTTTTTGGATGTCGCCAAAGGAATCCTCCCTTCAAGAAGTATCGGTAAGCTTTCTTTCGGATTCGTAGGGCCTCCTCCTTTGTCAACGAAGCATCTGTCGTCAATGTTCTTAGGAATCTACCGATGAGTAACCACTCTCCTTCGTACTGGTTCTCGTTGAAGGCATGGAGGGTTTGCGTGTCCTGGTCTTCCGCCGATAATCGAGCCATCTTGAAGAAGTCGAGGGCGACATCTTCATCTTCCGAAACCATGTTACTTCCATTTGAAAATCTTGCCCTCGACAGCATGTCAGCCATGGCATTCTTCTTCCCTGCAATGTGACGGATCTCTGGGTTTAAAGACTTGATGTAGGCGATCCACCTTAGCATAGCAAGATCTGGGGTCGCACATCCCGAGACCATTCCGAGAATTGGGAGACAATCTGTCTCTATTATCACTTCTGACCCGATCAGGTAATCTTTGTCCGTCTTCACTGCCGACACAATACCCCAAACTTCCCGCTTGACTTGGGCATATCTTTGTTGCCGTTCGCTGAGAACCTTTGCTCCGAACCGGACGCCATATCGCGCATTATCTTCACCTTCTTGATTGATGACCCACTCGATTCCGGTTGGGCTCGTATCTACGGTCACGTAAATTGGTTTCCCTGCGGCATAGTCAGCCTTCCTTAGTGCCGAAGCTTCAAGAAGCAGTTTCTTTAATCTTCGCATCGCATTTGTGTGCTCGTCTCGCCATTCGAACTTCATTCTTTTCTTTAGTAGTCCATATAACGGTTCGACGACATGAGCGTAGTGAGGAATCCATATATGATAAAACGCGCACGCTCCAAGGAACCTTCGAACCTCCGTTTGGTTTTCGCATTCTTCTTTCATGTCTTGGATTGCGTTCACTTTGGATGGCGAGGGCTTCCGGCTGAATGCTCCACACAAGTGACCTACCACCAAGATCTCTGGTTGCCCGAATGCGGATTTTTCTCCCGAAAATGTCAAATTCGCATCTTCGAGCCTTTGAAGCACCTTCTCGCAATCTTTCATATGATCCGCAACGAACTTTCTACAACCCTCCTTATCTTTCGATTCATCTTTCTCCTCATCCGAACATCCTTTTATCGGAATATCATCCAAGAAGGGCATCGTGATGTCTGGGATGCAATCCTTCAAGACTTTATTCATGGCATTCACCATATGAGCCACCGAGTTCGTTGCGCCTTGGGGTAAGGTACACATCCGCACAAGCCCGATCGGAGTCCTCATGGTTGTAATGTCCCGACTGTCGATCGCCAATTGGAATTGGTCATATCCGGAGTAGAGATCGCCAATGGAGTAGATGGACCGGCCCACAAACGCTTCGGCAAATTCGTCCACGCTCGGACAGATTCCGGCATTTCGAATTGTCACCTTCTTGACGGGTTGAAGATCTTGGATGAATTGCAATGATCCATTCTTCTTCGGCACCGTGAACCACCTATTGGAATAAGGAGCATTCGACGGTTCTAGAATTCCCATACTCACCTTCTCCTTTAAGAGCTCGATCAGCTTCGGAAGGTGTGCTCTCGGAACTGGTATCGGTTTCAAATTCCAAGGCACATGAGGCACCATGAAGATCACCATCGGCTCTATAACCTTTGGGTCGGCGCATCCGATTTCTCATGGGAAGAATGCGAAAGCCTTCCCATGTCTCTCAAGCATATCGCGAAACATTCGCTCCTCTTCAGGGAGAAGGAAATCCTCCTTTCCAACTCGTAGCTTCCCCTTCGTCTCTTTGGTGAAGACATGACCTATCTTCTTCGGATCTCTTAAGCTTGGATTGTTAGCGACTTCCTTCATCTTTTGCCAGCTATCTTCTAGTAGCGGAACCGCAACTGGATTGATCTTCTTATCCACCGTTTTATATTTCGTGTTGATGTCAGCTTCCTTCATCGAGATGCCACGACAGTATTCATCGATGATAGCGTACATGTTGACGGAGTTAACCGAAATCACGCGTTGATTGTGAAGATAGCTCAAGTCCACAACGTCCTCGATTTCGCCAATGGTGTCGTTAAATGAGGCTTCTTCCATAATATGAGTCACGAACTCTTCTTCTTCTATTATGTTTTCTTCTTTCAGCATCTTCTCGAATTCTTGTATCCGACGCTTGTGCTTCTTGTCGAGTAGTACTAGTTTACATGCGCCACTAGGTGTGACATGTTATTCGCTAGCCGGACAAGGCCTAACACAAGGTGTCACGGAGACACTTCACCAAAGGGTGATTACGGCATAGGATTAAGATTCAACGATTACACCGACTTACGTAAGTTACACGATTAGAATGCTTGGTTAATTACACGCGTAAGATATAACAGTAATTACAGAACGGAAATCAACACAGAAGTATAAACACCATATGCTCTATTAATTATCCCCGATTACAATGGGGTCCGGGCCTTTAAATAGGTTTCCGGCCCGTAGTACAAAACGGTGCCTCTCGCACCTATTCAGGATCCGTCCGGATCTGGAACGGCATACCGTTTCCAGTCCGTCCGTCCACACTATGCTTATTTACAACCATACTTAATTAATTCCTTCACTCCGTATTTTGGACTCCTTGCCGGCCGGTAACACATGGCACGCCCGTGGGACAGTACCTTGTACGTCGAACCCTTCTCGGCCCCTTCATTGTTCACCCAAATTGTCCAAAATACTTTGTTCCAGAGTTTCCACTTGTTCTTCCGGTTGTGGTTGTTGCGGCTGTGCTTGCTGTTGCTCTATAGGCGGCTGCTCCGTTTGTTTCTCTGACTCCGGCATCTCCGTTTGACTGCTTCCGGTCCGGTCTCCTTCCAGTAACGGTTCCTCATCACTGAGGTTGACCGTAACCGGTTCTCGTGCTTTCTCTTCCCGGATCCGGGACCTCTCGTAGCTTTCAAACTGGATCTGCGCTTCCAGCCTGTCGTCGTCCAGCTGAGCTACAAGTTGCCGGACTTGCCCTAGTTGGTCCTCTGCCAAGGCTTGAAAGTCTTCGGCCAGCTCATCTCTTATGCCGGTGAAGTCTTCGGAAGTCAGCATATAGCAATCATCTCCCTCCTTCCGCCGGTTCTCTACGTCGGCCCGGAGCATTTGGAGTTCCGCCGCGTTCGTGGCCCACTTGGTCCACCATTTGACGGACCCGTTGTCAATCAAGCTCTTGGTCTGGTTCAACCAGGCCCGCATTATATCCTGGATACGACTTGCTCCCATTTGCGCTCTACTTTCCACAACTTGTCGTTCCTCCTTCAACTGCTTGATGATATTCGCCGTATCCTCCGCCTGCTCTCTGTAGCGCGTCAGCTGCCCTTGATATGTTGTCTGCAGCCTCTGCAGTACCTCCGCCGCTCTTTCTTTTTCCGCCTGCTGTTGCCTGAGGAGCTCTGTCCGAACCTTCTCCGCCTCTTCCAACCGTCTTCTGTTTTCCGCTTGTTCATTGGCGTATGCCGTTGCGGTCCGATCAACTGCTTGCCGGAGCTCATTTGTCCGTTCCTTGTGCTCCGTTTGCAACCGTTTATACTCCCGGTGCAATTGCTCAAATTCCTCCGTTTTTTGTTTGAGCTTGCCGTTGATCTGGCGATGGTTCCGGTCCTCCCGGTCCTTTAGCTGCCGGAGTTCTTCTTTCAGGCGCTCTATTTCTGTTTCGGCGTTTCTCCGGAGCCTGTCCTTCTCTTGCAGCATTTTCTCCTTTTCCTCCTTGAGCCGGTCGTACGCTTGGTGGCCTTTTCGTAAGCTCTCCTCGGCCCGGCGTAGATTCTCAGCAGTCTTTTTGAGTTCTGCCTCTGCTGCCGTCTTCAATTCTCTTTCGCGGCTCCTCAGCGCTTCTTGGGCAGCTAGCTCATCCTTTAAGTCTGCAAGCTCTTGGGCTTGTGCCGCATTTCTCTCCGGAACGGTTTCCGTTGCCGGGGTCTGATTGCTATGTACAGGTTGATCTGTCGCTATATTCTGTACATTGCCCGGAGTCACCGGTGCTTGGACTTGTGTTGTCAAAGCTAATTGAGCCATTTCCCTTGTGACCCTGTCCAAGTCTTGTTCAAGGCTCCGGATTCTGGACCGGGCCGTCTCTAGATCTACGGTTGTGACGAGCAACCGTTCGTTGTGCGCTCTCTCCTCCGCCTCTATGTACTCGACCGCACCGACGATCTGCTCACCTACCCACCGTAGCCACATGCTACTGGTGCCTTGCTGCTGTACTGGTCGGGTCGGCTCGTTCACTGTGGAATTGTCTGGCCTGAGTGCCTGTATCTACCGTTCTGGTTCTACTCCTTGGCCGCCGTGTGTGCTGGCTGGGCTCGCCGGCTGTTGAGTTCCGGTTCTCGCCGTCTCCAGAGCCGTTGGAATGACTTATGGTATAGAAGTCGACAAGGCCGGTTCCACACGCACCGGTTCCGGTTCCTCCCTTGCGGTTTGCTCAGGTTGGGTTGGGGGCGTTTCTTCCTTCTGCAGGTCCGAACGCTCCCCCTCTGTCCCGGCGGTCCTACTTCTTGACCGTCGTTGGAGGTGCTCTTCTGGCTCCTCCGTTTCCTCTTCCTGGGTAACGGCATGTTTCCGTGCCGTCAAGGGTTCTGGTTCCTTCTGTCCCGGTCGCCGTATGGTTATCTTAACGGGTCCCACCGGTGACACCTCCTCCGGTACTGGGAGCCGTTTCTTCCCTTTCGTCGCCTTCGACGCCAGCAGCTGCTGTCGTTTGGACGCGGGTTTCGAGGTGCTTCCTTCCGATAATCTTGGCCGCTTCTTTGGCTGAACGGTCTCGACCGGCGGCACGAGCAATGTTATCCACTGAGCTACAGCATGCCACAGCTTCCGGCCCTCCTTGCCGTCCTTTCCTCGTACCATGTCGATTGCCGCGCACAAACCGTCTGCAATCAACACTGGCCAGTCCACCTGGATCCCTTCATAGGTGGCTATGATCATCCCTGCCCGATTTTTTGGCATGACAGGGGGTCGGGGGTACACGTGGCCGTACTCATGGAGCACTCGAGCTATCTCCCTGAACAACGGATCTTCGCCGCCCTGCGTTCGATAGCCTTTGCCGGCTACAGAGTACTCACCGAAATATCGGGTGAGTTGCTCCGAGGTTGGATTATCAATCTGAAAAATACCTCCCTCCGGAAGGCCTGTTAGTGCACGGATCGCTTCCTCGGTGATGACTTCTTTGTCGAGCTCCTTGATGACCTGGTCGGCTTCTTTGTGCGGTGGTGCCTCCATGATGGTCAAGAACCCGTCCAGTCCGTGTTGCCTGAACCATTTCCTGGCCGCTTCCGACAGCGTTTGTGGTTCCATGTCTGCTTCGAGGTCGAGGAAAGATGGCGAGGTAGAGTGGTGATGAGAGTGAGAGCGAGAGAGGGAGCGAGACAGAGAGCGTTCCGAACGTGGGGTTTCTCTGAGTGCAGGTTCGCGTTTGCTAAGCTTCCACTGCCTTGGTGCTTCTGTGCTTCTTGGCTCGCGAAAAAAGAAGGTCTCCATGCGTTCTTCTTTTTCTCTGTGCATCTTGGCGCCTTTTTCGAGCATGCGCACATCGTGTACCAAATTAGTATTAAGTAATGTGGCGGCTCTTAAATGCCCACTACGTACCTTTTCGCTCCTTGCTTTCCCGTCCGTTCATACCTCGATTTTTAATGATCTTTTTATTTTTTATTTTTATTTTAATGACGGTGTGTGACCTTACACATCCGTAGGTCCCTTCGGACCCTTACCGTTTTCCTTATGGGTTGCCGTGTCTTCCTTCGCCTCTGCTACGGGTTCCCCGTCGTCTTTTTCTTCCATCCGTACCGCTCCCGGACCGGTTCCCGGTATAGTGCCGGTGAGCTGCATAAACGGGTTCTTTGGCATCGGTCCTTTATAGGGCTTTAGTCTAAATCCGTTCACCCACTTGCCTAGTACTTCACCGGCAAGTGTCCCTATCTGATAGGACCCGTTGTATTCCCGTGTCAGCCAATACGGGCCTGTCCATCTAAACCGGAGTTTACCCGGCATCTTGCCCATCCTTGTTTGGAATACTAGCACCGGCTTTCCGATTTCGAACATCTTTTCATTACCTTTCCGGTGACGGTCAACGAACGCTTTCCGTCGTCGTTGCTCCAGTTCCATGTGTAGGATGCTGGCCAGCCGTTGCTCCTCCAGTTCGCATAGTGCTGCTAGCCGCATTTCCTCCGACTTCTTTTCATTCAGCCGTTCCCGTAGTTGGATCCGTAAGCTTGGTACCTGAAATTCCACCGGCATGACCGCCTCTAAGCCGAACGCTAACCGGAACGACGTTGTCCGGATACTTGTTTTGTATGCCGTTCGGTACGCCCATAGCGCGCTATGGAGCTTTGTATCCCAGTCCGTCCGGTTTTCGTTGACGATTTTGCGGAGAATGTTCTGCAGCGTTTTGTTGGTGGACTCCGCTAACCCGTTCGCCTGTGGGTAGTACGGTGTGCTTCGTTTATGGACCACGGCATAGAACGTTGTTAAGCTTTCCACTACCTGGCCGAGGAAGTGCCCTCCTTGGTCGCTGATTAATTCAATCGGACATCCATATCGGCACCAAATGTTCTCGTACAGGAATTTTGCTGTGGATGACGCGGTATTGTCTCTCAAGGCCTTAGCCTCCACCCATTTAGTGCAATAATCCGTTGCCACGATGACATAACGATTACCCGTTCTCATTGCCGGTGGCTTGAACGGTCCGACAAAATCCAACCCCCACTTCTGGAATGGCTCTAATGGAAGTACCGGTTGGTGTGGCATCCGTGCTTGCTCCGTAGGCTGGCCCATTCGTTGGCATAGGTCACATTCCTTAGCATACTTGACGGCGTCTTTTAACGTCGTGGGCCACCATAACCCGCTCTGCCATACTTTCCTTGCCGTCGCTTCCCCGGCATAGTGTCCTCCGGCAACCCCACAGTGTGCTTCCCGTAAGATTACTTGTTTCTCGTCACTACGGACTGCCCGTCTCCATATTCCATCTGCTCCTTTGTGGTAGAGAGTGTCCCGTAACAGACAGAAATTGCGGCTCTGCACCGCCAGTCGTTTCCTCTCGTCTCGGTTCATTTCCTCCGGTGGCAGGCCCGTGCTTAGGAACTGGTGCATGTTTGTCAGCCACCTATCTTCTGATGCCACCGTGTCGTCCGCTGCCGTTTCCGGGGTGATACGGAATAATTCTGCGTCCGGGAATTCATCCGCTACTCCGTCGCCTGATTCTCCGGACTCTAACCGGCTCAGGTAGTCTGCTACGACATGCTGGATACCGGGCCGGTGGAAAATCTCGAATTCGAACTCCTGCAACAGCAAGGTCCAACAGGCCAACTTACCGGTCAGGGACGCCTTGGACACTAAGTACAGGAGCACCGAGTGATCCACATGAAAGGAGAACTTCCTTCCCAATAGGTAATGACGAAACTTTGTGACACTATAGATCATGCCTAGGGCCTCCCGTTCCGTCGTCGAATAGTTCTTCTCCGCTTGGGACAGCTTCCGGCTGGCGTAATATACCGGCCGGTACCATTTGGGCTCCGTAAGTTGCATTAAGGCGCTGCCGATAGCGATGTCGGAAGCGTCCACGAACACATGAAATTCCTTGCTCCAATCCGGAGGCTGCACGACGGGTGCTTGCGACAAAAGTACCTTCAGGGCATTGTATGCCTTATCCTCCGTATCCGTCCATTGGAACAGTGTCCGATGTACCGCGGTGTGTAATGGTGTAGCCAAGTCAGCCAAGTGACGGAGCATCCGGCTGTGCCACCGGATCTGTCCTAAGAATCGGCTCAGTGCTTTGGCCGTTTTCGGCGCCGGTGCCCCTAGTATCGCGTTTACTTTGTCCGGGTCGACCGCAATGCCCTCCTTACTTACAATGTGTCCCAGTAAGATTCCACTTGAAACCCCAAAGATGCATTTTGCTGGGTTTAAGCTTAGCCGGTATAACCTACACTTTTCAAGGCATAACCGTAGGTGTTGCAAATGGTCTTTTCCCCGGCTATAGACTGCAAAATCATCCAGGAAAACCTGCATGAAGGCAGGAATGTATTCGCCGAAGATCTCCATGATGATTCGCTGGAAAGTTGCTGGTGCCGTTTTTAGGCCGAACATCATTACTTCGGCCACAAACACCCCCCATTCGGTGACGAACGCTGTCTTCTCCTGGTCGTCAGGGTGCATCCGGATTTGATTGTATCCGCTGAACCCGTCTAGAAAGCTATAAACTTCATGGCCGGCGACGGCATCCAGTACTCCATCCGTGAACGGAAGAGGAAATGCATCCGTAATTGTGGCTGCATTTAGTTTCCTGTAATCTACACACACGCGGATTTTACCGTTCTTCTTGGGGACGACGACGATGGGGCTCAGCCACGTCGCTTTCTTTACCGGCCGGATGAAGCCCACTCTTAGGAGTTTGTCGATTTCCTCCTTCACTTTGGCGGCGTAGTTGGGGTTCATTCGGTAACGTCTTTGCGCCACTGGTTTCGCGTCCTTGCCTAAGTGGATCTGATGCTGATATAATTGAGGGTCCAGCCCTCGCATGTCTTCGTATGACCAGGCGAATACGTCGCGAAACTCCGTGAGAAGTTTGATCATCGCCGCTTTATCTTCCGGCTTCATTTCTTTGGCGATGTGTACCGGCTTTGATTCGTCCTTGCTTCCTAGGTTCACTTCGTGGAGCTGGGATGCTTTTACCCGTTGGGAAACGGTCATTTCCCGTTCCAACGCTTCCTGTGCTTGCCGTAATTCCCAAATCGTATCTTTGTCTGGTTCGGCTTCGGTTTCGTCCCGTTGCGGCAAGTATGGCGCTACGGCTTCAGCCACGTCAATCTCGAAGAGTGGTACGATCTTCGGGTGTTCCTCCAAGTACTGGGCTTCTTCGTCGTCTGCCAACCCTTCAAGCATGTTCACGCATTCTGCATACAGCGGTGTGCATTCCTTACCGTTGCTCGTCCGTGGTTGTGTCGGTACCCGGACCTTGGCTTTTCCGCGCCGGAAGGTAATCATATTTTTCCGCCAATTTTGCTTGATGTGTGCTGTTTTCAACCATGGTCTGCCCAGCAACAGTGGGTACGCGCCTTGCGCCTGTAGCTGCAGCACTACAGCCGAGATGTGAAATGTGTGACCTCCTATGGTGACTTCCAATTTCCGTATTAAGCCCGTCGGCCGTACAGAGCTCGTATCCGCCATCCGTAGCCAGAACGGACATGGCTCCCATTCATGTATACCCAAGGCATTGCACGTGCGGAGGCTTATTACGTTCACCCCGGAACCTCCATCGATTACTGTGCCGGGAAGTTCGTGCCCTTTGACAATAGCTGTAATCACCGGACTACTAGTGTCCACCACCGTCGGTCCCTCCTCCGGATTCGAGAAGAGGACTGGTGCCGGTGGGGCTATACCGTCTGTCATGCCCGTTTTTAGTCCTTCCGTAAATCGCAGCACGAGCTGCAAGAGTCTTCCTAATGGCAACGTGATCTGACATTCTTGCAGTGCTTGCCATGTCTCGTTTTCTGCGTGGCTACCGCCGGTACTCCCTATGGTATTCGCCTTTTGCCGTTCCACGTCCACGACGTTCCTTCCATTGGCTTCCTTCACCCATTCCGTCGCCTGTTTTCGTATGGCCTCTTGTGTTTCCCACTCTTTGGCCATGCCTTTCGACCGTGTGGTTACTTGCTGTACATCCGTCACTTCCGGAACCACCATATTAACTGCTGGCCGTTTCTCGTAGCTCTTTACCGGGCACTGGTTACTGTAGTGGCCTTCCTGCCTGCAGTAGTAGCAGTACTCTTTACGGGTATTGCTGGATTCAGCATTGCTGGTAGCCGGAGTCGGTCCCGTAGTGAGTGGTGCGTTCTGTGCCGGTTGGCTCCTTGGGGTTCCATGTTCCGGGTCCCTAGGGTGACCACCTTTCTTGAAATTACGTTTCTTATTATTCTTATTTTTATTGCGGTAGTCCGGTCGTGGTGGATCGTAAAATCGGCCGTAGTCCTCCTGGTGCTTCCGGTAACCAGGGGAATGGTCTCTGTCGTATTGCTCGTGTCGTCTGTTGGACTCCCGATAACGGTCCGATCGCTCATACTGGTCGTAGTTATCATGCCGATTCCCGTACCGGCCATCATTCTCTTGTCTATCTCCGTACCGGGCATCCTGTGCCGGTCGGTACCGGTTCATTCTTTGCCAACGATCGTCATCTTCGTCTCGGCTGCTTCTTGGCTCGATCCGTCGGACGGGTGGTGCTTGTCGGTTTAACAGGTTATACTCGCACCGGTCCGTTGTATGACTCTTGGATTGACAAATCACGCACTGGGTTCGCATGGTGCACTCCACTGCCGAGTGTCCGGCATTCAAGCAGATTGTGCATTGAATTGCCTGCCGGAACCGGAGATCTTCCTCGGTGGGTAACGCCCGTTGCAGTGTTCCCAGCGTAAGCCATGAGCTTGACTTTTCCATTTCTCTGACCCGGTCAATGACCTGGTCAATGGTGCTTCCTCGAAAGTTGATTACCGTACACATCGTGCGTAACGGTTCCCGGAGTGCGTTTAAAAATATTGTCCGTAATTCCTCCTCCGGGGGTGCACGGGCAAGCTGGCTATGCATTCGTTGGAAACGGATGACGAATTGGGGAATGCTTTCCCCTGCCTCCTGTCGGATCGTATAAAACAGGCCCACCATTGTCGTTTGGTCGACCTCCTTGTGGAAAAAATGCAAGAATTTTGCTTTTAATTCTGCAAAGGTTGTGATGGTGGCCGGGTCCTGCGTCCGCCGCCATCGTGTCGCTGGTCCTTCCAACGTGACCCCGAATTCCGCTATCTTCGAGCGTTCTTCTTCCTCCGGTGTCATTCGCTGGGACGTGTGATTTGCTTCCCATGTCTGCTCGAAGGCATGAACATGCGCTTCCGCGTCTGGATCATCGCGATACTTTGAGTATTGGAACGACATGTCGTCGTCCAGTATTAGGCCGCGGTTTAGTGGCGTTTGTTGATATCTTTCCGGTTTCCTCTCCGGTTCCACTTCCGGTTGTTTTGCCGGTGCTTTTTCCGGTTCCTCTTCCGGTTCTTTTTCCGGTTCTTTCACCGGCTCGTCTTCCGGTACCTTTGCCGGCTCTTTCGTTGGTGTCGGTGGCTTTGCTTCTTCCACTTCCGGTGTTGATGGGTTGACGGCTTCCGTTTGCGGTTCCGGTTCTGGAGTCGGCACGATATCCGACCCGTCGTCCTCCGGGCCGCCGGGGGTATCGTTGCTGCTCCGGTAGTTCGTGTGCACGCTGTATCCCCCTTCGGAATCCGATTCGTAGGCTGAAAAGGCTCCTGCCTCGTTTTCTCCGCTTGCCAGCGCCGCCAGGAGGTGTTCGGTTTCCCGGAGACTACTTAGACTGCTTCCGTCGTCCTGGTCGCGAGTTTGCTGTAACCGAAGAGATTCCTCCGCGACTCTCTGGATCTCGTTGGAGAACGAACGATCCGAGCGAATTTCGTGCGCTGCTTGCTGGAAAGTCTCACGCCGTCTTTGCCGTTCGGCGAGGCGTCGAGCTCGGTCTGTAACCAGGTCGTGCGTTGGTCTAGTCATCCATTACCGTCGTTCGCTGCGAGAAAGCAGGAATCGTGGTCGCCAAAACTGTGTTATTCGCTGGCCGGACAAGGCCTAACACAAGGTGTCACGGAGACACTTCACCAAAGGGTGATTACGGCATAGGATTAAGATTCAACGATTACACCGACTTACGTAAGTTACACGATTAGAATGCTTGGTTAATTACACGCGTAAGATATAACAGTAATTACAGAACGGAAATCAACACAGAAGTATAAACACCATATGCTCTATTAATTATCCCCGATTACAATGGGGTCCGGGCCTTTAAATAGGTTTCCGGCCCGTAGTACAAAACGGTGCCTCTCGCACCTATTCGGGATCCGTCCGGATCTGGAACGGCATACCGTTTCCAGTCCGTTCGTCCACACTATGCTTATTTACAACCATACTTAATTAATTCCTTCACTCCGTATTTTGGACTCCTTGCCGGCCGGTAACATGACACATATTGCTTCTCCTCGCAATCCACGCACTCTTCTTTCTTGTGGGGTCTTGTGATTGCTCGGACTATTTGTGCCCCATGCTTCAATAGTCCGCTCTAAAAATCCGAGGATTCGCCTCCGAGACTATCTCGATTCCTTTCATGATTGGCTCGCACCGTTAGGAATTGGACCGATCTTTGGTTGTTAAGACTCTTTATTCGTGCGAAGGCTGCTCCATTATCAAACACTTTGGTCTCCATCCGAGATGATGTGATATAAGGTTGCCCTAGGATGACAGGATGCGACGCCAATTCTTGTACAAAGAAGTGTTGATCCATCTCCACATCCCCGATCATGACTTTGATATTGGGACAAGCTCCGTACAAGTCCTCCGTAGACTTTGTTGCCGTGCGAATCTTCCATCAGTGGTTTGTATTGATTGGCCATCTTCCTTTTTTGTAGAAGTCGGTTGACATGAGGCTGATCTCCGAGCCGTGGTCGATCAAGGCTACCACGGTCTCTTTCTTCTCCCCGATCTTCACCGACGTCTCCGTTGTCGCTCGTGCCCAATGAGGTCGAGTATAGTGGTTGTCCACCATATCTTCATCGACTTCGTCTCTTGCCATCGTTATGGCATTCATTTTTGCTTTTTGCGGCTTCTCTTCTTCCTCGTCCGATTGTTGTCTCTTTCTCTTTACAAGGTCCACGATCATGTCATGGAACTCCTTCTTCATAATGCCAAGCAATTCCCTCAAGGACAAAGTTACGTGGCTATCAAGAACTCGTTCTTCGAGAATCTTCTTTAGGTCCGTCGTCTGCTCTATGTCCGACCTTAGCTTATAGGTAGGTATAGTCCTTGTCCTCCGAGCGGGGTCTTCGACACCAACCTTCACGGGCTGAACCGTTTCTTTAACTCGTATGCTCGGCTCCCCTTTTCGGCTTGATTCTCGTTCCTCCGTTTGTAAAGGTCGACTCATCTCTGCATCGTCCTTCTTTTTCGCGTTCCTTGTTTCATGTCTTTTTGATGGGCCTTGCTCTTCTATTCTCTTTCTCTTTTCTTCGATGAACACCTCGTGGTTGTCACACATCACCTCTGCGAGTATGGTGTTGTCGTCCACCGGATCCGACCACCCGGTTATGCTTTGCACGCTTCGGTCCGCAAGCTCTACCTCGTTCGATGTGACTTTTCCCTTCTTCTCATATTCGAGAACGGAAGTCCAAAACTTTGCTCCCGCTCTAGCAGCTTCAGTCTTGTCTTTTTCGACTCTTATTCCGGCCGACGCAGCATAGTGCATCGCATCCACATGAGTCGCATCGGCATCCTCCATAGATTTCTTCATTCCTCCTCTTCCGAAATTCAGCCGTAGGGGTCTTCTAGTCTCGCTTGAGCAGATCATGTTGTCCTCTATGTATACGATATTTTGTCGAATCGCCTCTCGAAGGCTCGCACAATCCCTTCTCATGTGGTCCATGCTATCGCACCACACGCATCTAAAGGGTTCTTTTCCTTTAGGGCCCCGACGATTCATGTTGGCTAGCATGACCTTCTCGAACTTCTTCGCTAGCTCTTCAATGATGTCGTCATCAATCTTCTTTTCTTCCACGTTACTTTGTCTTGGCGGCTCAGCTACTTTCGGCGGTCTTGCTTTCTCCGTGGTAGTCGATCCCGTCAAGTCGGTGTCATCAACCCATTGGCGACGCTTGTCAAGCCTATTGCATGCCCGCTTCACCGCGATCCAGTCCGCTACGAGCCCATTTGCTTGGGTATCATCTTCGAGAAGAGTCCCCAAATCCCGTCTATCCTTTATGTCCACGGCCTTCAAGAAGTACAAAGTCTTGTCCTCTTCCAGCAACACTTGGTCCGTATTGGGGAGACGACTAAACATCTGGTCGAATTCGTCGTACACCCTCGAGACGCTCATCTTCTTATTCTTCTTCTCTATCCACTTCATCAGGGCATGTCGAGTCATCCTCGTTGAGTCTTCAGTCACGAACTCCGCTAGTATCATTTTCTCGAACTCGGACCATGTTGTCTTACCTTCTTGAAGCTCGATGACGCGTCTTTGGATGTTGTTGGCGACAACTCTCTTGAAGCTTACGATTTGACGTGCCTCGGACACGTCCCTCTAATTCATCTCCCTTCTATATGCATCAAGGAACTTCGTAACGTTCCTTCCATCGAATTGGCCCTCGAGCTCTACGACACGATCGACAACCTTCTCCACGCTCGCGTCATTGTCCCGAGATCTCATCATTTGCTCGACGATTAGCATCATCCTTTCGAGCTCTCCCGCTTGGTTGCTTGAGGATGCCATCTCCAAGTATTAATCTCGACTTGATCCTTCCTACCACCTCTTTCACGTCGGGTTCACCACTGAATTATGTCGTGAAGATCCGTCACTACGCGCGGATTGTGAGGCGGAACCACCGGGGTTCTGGACCGGAAGGATTTTAGCGAGAAAGTGCTTAAGATAGATTGGGAAAGAGAGAAGTTGAGATTACACGATTGAGAGAGATCGATTGAACTTTTAACTTTAGATTTAAGAAACAAGTTACACGATCAATTTGATAACAAATTTCTTCTTCTTAATTTCATAACAAAAAAAACCGCTGTTTTTTCTCCTCCCCCTTCCTTCTTTTATAGATGCTCTCATGCATATGATGCATGTGAGGGTACAAGACATGAATAAAATGCATGTTTTCCATTTGGCGCTTATGTATTACATGTGGTGCATGATAACCATGTCACTCATTTTAGCTCTCATGTATGAGAATTTACATGTAAGAGTACAATGATAGAAATAAAAATTCAACTAAATGGCATGGCTTAAGGGTAAGCCAATTGACTCCTAACTCGGAGGTGCAAGGTTCAAATCCTTACTTGCCCTCCATGTATATGTATATATATTTATATATTTATTTATCTAGTCACCGGACGCCGGTTCGTGGGATGCCGTCGGTTACCGGTGCCTCGCCGGATGCCGTCGTCTCACCGGCGCCGGATGCCGCCGGATCACCGGCTCCATCGCCGGTCCGGTTTTGGTAGGCCAAAACCCTTTACGAGTAGCTAGCCTACCTCCACTCTTAGTTCAAGTTACCTTGAACTCTCTATGCTCCACGCATAGACACAAAGATAATAGCTTTTGCTCTACCTTATATATGATGAGAGCCGTATTTGTCGTGCTTATGTGGGATATCTCACAATTTTCTCTTTTCCTTTCACAAACTTTATACCCTCATATCTTGACATTTAGTTGTCCGTTTCTCGTGTAATAAAGTGCATTCGAAACCTCCATCATTTTGTACTTAGATACTAAATTTATTTAAAATGTTATCTTCACAATTATTGTATTATGTGATTCATACTCGTTTTTGTACGTTTTATGGGATTTTCACACTATTGCCGAAAATCTTCACGACACCGTGATCGCACTTGCAGCGGCAAAAGGGTGGCACCTCCACCAAATGGACGTCAAGAATGCCTTTCTTCAAGGAGAATTAGACGAGGAGGTGTACATGGTACAACCACCCAGCTTCGAATCACGCATTCATCCAAAAGCCATATGCCAACTCAAGAAGCCTCTCTACGGCCTCAAGCAAGCACCGCGTGCTTGGCATTCAAAGATTATGCAATATCTTCATCAAATTGGCTTTCGAATGTCGAAATTTAACAACTCCCTCTATGTACGACACGACTTTAGAAGCTTAATTGTCATCATCCTATTCGTGGATGATCTGGTCATTGGAGGTGAAATTCTAGTCGACATCAACAAGGTCAAGTCCCTCCTCTCCGGAAAATTTGAGATGACGGACATGAAGGAGCTCCATTACTTCCTTGGCATCGAAGTAATTCGGATTCCAGCTGGTATTATGATCTCTCAATGGCACTACATTCTCAACTTGTTATACAAGTTCCAGATGACTGAGTGCAAATCGATCGTTACGGCTCTCGATCGAAACCTCAAACTAGATGTTGACTCTGGCACAGACGAGTGCGACCCGACCCAATATCGTCAACTGATTGGGAGCCTCATCTATCTCACGATCACACGACCCGACCTTAGCTATCCAGTTCGACTCCACAGCCAATTCATGCAAAAACCACGTGACATTCACTTGGATTGCGCTAAGCGAGTATTACGATATGTGAGCGGCACAATGGATTATGGCGTTTCTCTACGCATCGGCCACACCAATACGACTCAAAGGGTACACAGATGCGGACTACGTTGGCTACAAAGCTGATCGACGATCGACCTCCGGATTTGTCTTCTCCCTCGGCAGTAGAGTGATTTCCTGGAGTAGCAAGAAGCAACCTACCATCGCTCTTTCGAGTACGGAGGCGGAATACAAGGGTGCAACCGTAACTGCATGTGAAGCTGTATGGTTCAAGAGGATTTTGAAGGATCCGGGCGTTCCCATCAAGGATCCGACTCCCCTTTACTACGACAACATGAGTAGTATATATCTGGCTTGGAACCCGGTGTCCCACGCACTCACAAAGCATATTGAAGTGCACTATCACTTCATTTGAGAGCGCGTTGTCGTGAAGAATTTCGGCCATAGGCGAAAACCGGGGAACATTGTCTACATCGGCGGGGTGCAGCGTCTGTACGCACCCATGTACATTGGGTGTGAATGTTGAGGGCGCCTTTATGGCGCCGAAGAGTAGTCAAGTCGGGACAGACGATCCCATGAAAGTCGGGATTTGTCCCACATTGTAACGCATCCCTCTCCTTGTTCTATAAAAGGGAGGGAACGCCCTTTGTAAAAGGGTTGCCCATTTTGGATTAGAGGGTATACCGGTAGGTTTAGGGTTAGGTTTCTTCTACTTCTTCTTCTTCCCCTTCGTGTTCGTTTAGGGTTGGCTGCAACTTATCTCCTGTGCAAGACCCCCCTCGGTGCGACGAGCCCGAGAGCTCCCCGACGGCGGCTTGACAGCAGACGACTGTTGTAAACTATCCTAGTCCGGCTCGAAGCCGGGAGTGTATTCTTCTTATATATATATATACATATACGTTTGCGTCTGTTTGTGTATATTGGCGTATTGTTGGTGTCGGGTGCTCCCCTCCTTCCCTGCATTTCCTGTACAAGAGGGTGTGTGTGTGTGTGTGTTTGTGCGCGTGCGCATGAGTCGGTGTCAAGCACACTCTCTCACTCCCTCTCTCTCTTCGGCTGCTTCCGGTGTGTTTCAGGGGTGCCCCAGAAAACGGTGAAGTGTGACTTCCTACGCTCCGTCGCTCCCTACTCCAAGACCCCCGTGGTCCCGCCTTTCTCCACGCACGCGCGTAACAATGCGACATGTTTGGTGAACCCGACGTGAAAGGCGGCAAGGGAGGATGGAGTCGGAAGACGACGACCTTGCGGAGATGGTGGCCGAAGTGGTGTTGGAGTCGGCACGAGTGGTGATGAGGCGAGAAGCAGCGCAACAAGCGGTTGAGCGAGTGGTCGAAAGAGTCGGCCGTTTCAACGGGGACAAAGTCCCATCTTACTTGGAAGCCTTCAACGCGGAAATGGAGGGGCGTGGCGTAGACGAGGCGTTGAGGCTGGAGTTCTTCTGTCGGGTCGTAGCGGTCCGGATGCATGCGGAAGTAAAGGAGCTCCGTGAGGCTCATGGTTCGTGGGAGGCCTTCAAAGAGGCGCTCTTGAAGGCATACGGAGGACGGCGGAAGAGCCGGGGACGACACGACTTCGACCAATGGGTAGCATCGGCAAAGACCCACCGGGGCGCGACGAAGGCGTTCCGAGAGTTCGAGTGACGGCTTGCTCCGCTCCCGGAGTGGGAACAAGGTTTGATGGGGGCGGACAAAGTCCTTTTGTTCGTCTGGTCGATTGACCGAGCGGAACAGGAAGCCATCGGGATTGAGCTCGAAGACGATGATGGAACGAATGGGCTTACGGAGGACTGGTCGAAGGTCGGAAGGGTGTGCCAACGGCTAGATGATGAGTGAGCCGAGAGGGCTAAGAGGAAGGGACGCGACGGCGTGCCATCACAGCGGGAAGAGGCCGAACGACAAAGAGAGTCGGCAAGGGTCGGCGTTGGGTCCAGGATTGAGGAGGCGTACGAAGCTCTCAAAGCGATGCTCGAGGAAGAAGGAAGATCGGGGCCGGAAGCCGAGACCGAGGAGACGGACTTGCCCCACGCGATGGCGGAAGATCGGTACGATGGTACCACGGGAGAGGGTGCGGATCGAAACGCCCTCTCGACTTGCGGAGAGAGAACGGCCAAGGACGAGGCCGAGATACAGATCGCGGAACCGGAACGTTGGGACCAACGGTTTCGGGCGTGTCAGCTCGAGATCCCGGTCATTGAAGAAGCAAGCCCAGACGGGGCTTGCGCGATCGGTAAGAAGTCGACCACCGACCACGGAGAGCCGGTGGCTACGGACAAGGGCGTAAAACGGACGGGCGATTCCTTGTGTCTTCCCACACTTGCTCCCGAGACAATGGCAGTTGGGCCCGAGTCCCACGTGAGTGCCAAGCGGAGGAAGGCGGCGGCGAAGGGCCAAGAATCACCGGCGTGACGATACGGGGAAGGAGCGGACGAAAGCCCACGGACCCGATTCCGGAGAACTTGGCATTCGGGCCCGTATGCCCATCTAAGACCGAGGAGATGGATGGCGGTACCGAGGGGTCCTAGCACGATGCCAGCGAAGTTGGATGGGAAACGGCCTGTGAGGAGGCCGAGGACGGACAAGGCACGAGAGGATCGGCATTCCGATACGGGTGGAGCGTAATCCGGTCGTGGATCGTTCGATCGGGGCCGGACTCAGCATGAAGGGGCCGATACGGAAGAGGGTGCGGGACGAGCCGCCCTCTTTTAAAATGGAGAGACAGACCGACCGGGCGAAGGTCGAGATTAGGAAAGAGAATGGAAGCCGGTCCTATGGGATTCCCTACACTGATTCGGCTGCAGGCCCGACTGCCCGCATGAGTCCGACAAGAGAGTCGGTGGCGACAGGAGAACGGGACTCGACAATCCGGAGGAAGGACGAACGGACCCGAGCAAGAACCGGGCGGAGCGAACTCCCGGATGACCATTCCGGGAGGGAGGAAGAGAGCAAAGCCTACGAAGGATCCTTCACACCAGTTCTAGAGACTTCGGCAGTC
Source organism: Azolla caroliniana (assembly GCF_043228905.1). Lineage (NCBI taxonomy): Eukaryota > Viridiplantae > Streptophyta > Polypodiopsida > Salviniales > Salviniaceae > Azolla > Azolla caroliniana. Next base: position 7,265,247 of record NW_028230449.1, on the reverse strand, counting down.
GGCAACGCGGTCGACGTAAGACCAAGATACTGACGGTGGCGGCGAGGTGACGAAGGCAAGGGCTACGGAAGGGCGGTCTACGGAGGATCCTTCACACCGGTTCTAGAGACTTCGGCAGTCGGCAACGCGGTCGACGTAAGACCAAGATACTGACGGTGGCGGCGAGGTGACGAAGACAATGGGTGTAAGGAAGTCCGGTCCTACGGGATCCCCACACCGGATCCGGAGACTCCGGCTGTTCGGCCAACGTGGCAACGTAAGACCGAGGGAGAAGGAAGGTGGCGGCGGGAAACGGGACCCGACTACGCGGAAGACACGAGGAGAGTCCGGGAGGGACTCAAACAAAAGACACCCGACTTTCGGCAAGCATAGAAACGGAGTCCGGCCCTATGGGACCCTCACACTAATCCGGAGACTCCGGCAGTTCGGCCAACGTGGCAACGTGAGACCGGGGGAGAAGGACGGTGGCGGCAGGGAACGGGACCCGATGACGCGAGGTATCGGAAGGAGCCGATAGGGGTGAACACGGGGAGGTGTGTCAGGTTGGAAAGGCACACCTTGGACAGAACAAGAGTCTCGCGAGTGGCCATCACGGGTCGGATCGAAGTGTGACTACGGGACGGTGCTCGGCGCGGGCGAGGCCGAATGAAGGAAGCGGAAGAAGACACAAGGGAGGTGCCGAGAACGAAGGGACAAGTGCCTAGTGGATTGCACAGGGTCGGAACCAGGACGACAAGAGATGCCGGAGGAGGATCTTCCACACTCGCTTCGTAGATCTCGGTAACTCCGTCGAAGTAACAAAGACTGACACGGCAAGCCGGGGTGACAAGCTGGTGGGGGCGAGGGGACGACGACAAGCGAAAGACCCAGGACCTGTTTCAGCAGCACGACGACGGGAAGGGCCAAGCGGGCTACTACGGGGTGTTCCTCGGATGCAAAGGACACCGATATGCGGGTGAACAGTGATGCACGATCAGGCCGGAAAGGGGCTGACGAGGAGTGCAACACGGGCAGTACCAAACAACAGACGAGGGTAGGTGACACACGGAGGTGCCGGAGCGGAAAGGCGAGCACGAAGAAGGCCGGAAAGGGATCTTCCACACCGTTCCGGAGACCATGGCGGTTCGAGCCGACGCGGCGATGTAAGACCATGGAGAAGGAAGGTGGCGGCGGAATGACGAAGGCGACACGAAACACCATCGGGACATCACGATTCGACAACGGAGGCCAAGCGGGCTGCCACGGGCATTCCTCTAGCGGAGGACATCGGGCATACGGCGGGAAGCGGGGCGTTCATACGGCCGAACAAGGGCCAACGGAAGAACGCGTGCTACGAAGATCGCGGCAGAGGACCCATCGACGGGTCGAACGAGCCTACGGGGAGGCGAGCGCGAAGGAAGACTCGAAGCCGCCGGATCAAACCGGCAGCGAGCCGAGATGCGGATCACGGGAGGCCGGTTTCACACCGGCCGAAATCTCTCACCCTTCAACCAGATTGGCACGTACCGGTGGACGTGCAGTTAGGTGGGGGCGGATGTCGTGAAGAATTTCGGCCATAGGCGAAAACCAGGGAACATTGTCTACATCGGCGGGGTGCAGCGTGTATACGTACCCATGTACATTTGGTGTGAATATCGAGGGCGCCTTTATGGCGCCGAAGAGTAGTCAAGTCGGGACAGACGATCCCATGAAAGTCGGGATTTTTCCCACATTGTAACGCATCCCTCTCCTTGTTCTATAAAAGGGAGGGAACGCCCTTTGTAAAAGGGTTGCCCATTTTGGATTAGAGGGTATACCGGTAGGTTTAGGGTTAGGTTTCTTCTACTTCTTCTTCTTCCCCTTCGTGTTCGTTTAGGGTTGGCTGCAACTTATCTCCTGTGCAAGACCCCCCTCGGTGCGACGAGCCCGAGAGCTCCCCAACGGCGGCTTGACAGCAGACGACTGTTGTAAACTATCCTAGTCCGGCTCGAAGCCGGGAGTGTATTCTTCTTATATATATATACATATACGTTTGCGTCTGTCTGTGTATATTGGCGTCTTGTTGGTGTCGGGTGCTCCCCTCCTTCCCTGCGTTTCCTGTACAAGAGGGCGTGTGTGTGTGCGTGTGTGCGTGTGCGTGTGTGCGCGTGTGAGTCGGTGTCAAGCACGCTCTCTCACTCCCTATCTCTCTTCGGCTGCTTCCAGTGCGTTTCAGGGGTGCCCCAGAAAACGGTGATGTGCGACTTCCTACGCTCCGTCGCTCCCTAGTCCAAGACCCCCGTGGTCCTGCCTTTCTCCACGCACGCGCGTAACAACGCGACAACGTACAGGCCGAAGATGTCGACCTTCAACACATCAACACGAATCTTCAGACGGCCGACATCTTCACCAAAGCCTTAGGAGCTGACATGCTTCAACAATTCATGTCAGACCTTGGATTGACGATCCCTGACTTGCCAAGCTTGAGGGGGAGTACAAGCGAGAATCGAATACCGTTTGAACCGGGTACGAGTCGAAGCGGACACCGGAGATCGTCCAAACTGGATACCAACCGAAGCAAACATCAATCGAAAGGAACCAACCTGAGTTGAGCTTGAGGGGGCATGTTGAGAATCAAGCTCAACATAGTGCAACGTGTGAACACACCTTTTGAGAATCCATGATTACTCTAAGGTCAAGAGTCACACCACTACTCTCTAAACATTAACTATGTGTCATAGAATCATATTCTATGGCACATAACTAATGAGTTACATATTCCCCATGACTATGAGTCTTCACATTCCCCAAGAGAGAGAGTGGTGGTTGTAGTTAGTTAATGAAGAGAGAGGGTGACTATATATAAAGCACCCTCCTCACACTTCATACTAAGTCGGTTGTGACTCCTTGTAATGCTACATTTTCATTTATCATATTCTCCTTGTTAATATACATCTCCTTCTTCTTGAGTACTTCATTTTTGTCTCTTATCCATCTTGTGTTTCTCTCCTCTCCTCTTTCCTCTCACACATACACATAACACACATCTCTTCCACTACACAAGAATCACCATTGATTCTTTACAGTTAATAATATGTTCCAATTCCACTGAACAAAAGAAACACATTCCTCTAACAATGTTTCTTTTGTTGAATGCATCCCCCGATGGTAAAGCTCCAACTATAACTCTATAAATCAATACCTTAGCTCGTAGCATCAATTGAGAACACCAACTTGCCTTGATCACATGAAACGACTAGGTAATGGGCTTATGAAAACCCCATATATTTACAACCATTTCTTCCATCCACTTATGTTTGTCAATCAAAATTTGATAAACATAATTTATTGAGATCATAGTCAACCTCCTATTTCCAACAAATGTCCAATTCAGCTCTTGAGATCCCCCATCTAAATTAGGAATTGGCTCATACAATTACAATAATCCTTTGAACTTATCCCAAATAAAGGTATAATCTCTTGGAATATGAAATGTTGATCTTGCTATTTGAGAAGCCATTAATATTCTTTGTGACACCAAACATAGCATCCTTGACTATTAACAAACCCAACCTAGTCATCCGAGTAAATTGAAGGTTAAGAAAATGTTTACCTTCCCACCTCGATAACCTTGATATCACCAAAACCTCCATTTATAATGAATTGACACATTTCCTTTCTCATCGAGGATACCATTGCACAAAATCCAACATACTCTGCCAAAATGTCAACAAATCATTAACTATGTGAGACCCTGCACATTTGACATCCCTTTTAGAATTACCGATATTCCACTAATTAGCATCAATCGTCGTGTTTCCAAGATTAATTAATTCATGTATTCTTTATGAAGTATGCCACCATTTTTGTCCAAGGTTGTACACCCTCAAACATAAATTGAATGAAAGTAAATCAACGAGTCATCCTATGCTCATATAAATTCAACATTGATGTCCCATCTAGACGTTTTGGAGTACAAACATGATCCCATGACAACCATGACATGACACTTTTCTCTTTTCTCTTCCATAACAACATTTACATTGAGTGTGACACAATTTTAAGTGCTTACTTTGACCATGGTAACAAAGGAAGATGATAAGTCACCATAGAGACCAAAATAGATTGGACCACCTTAAGCCGTACATGAAAAGGTTAGAATTAAGACCTCCAATACATAAACTTATCCTCTAGTTTTTTAGAATCTACCCACTCAATAAATTTCACATGAGAAACGTCCACCTTAATTGGATACCCAAGGTGACTGTAAACGTAAGTGTTTGCGGAAGCGTAAAACAGAGAACAACACACACAGAGAGAGAGAGAGAGAGAGAGAGAGAGAGCAGAAAACAATTTCAAAATTATATCAAGACTCTGTACACACACTGTGCTAAGTAGCACTATTTATACAAGTCCTCTTGGGACTGACAGAAGTACCATGTACTTTAATGCTCACACGAGCATCTGACACTTACTACGAGACTATAGCTACCTAGTAGTCTATCCTATACTAGGCTTCCGATTGGACTTCCGGTTACAGATTGCACCCGGCCTCCACTGCTTGCCGGTTCGGTTGCTCACCGTCATACCGATCCGTTTCGCCCAATCCGTCTCGCTTACCTGCTCCGGCTTATTCAGTCGATCCGGCTCCGGTTGAGCTTGCCGCTCAACACTCCCCCTCAAGCTCAACCTGAGGTGGGGTCGTAGTGTCGACCTCTGTGGCAGTCGGTTCTTCCAACCGACTTCTCCTGGCGTCACTCCGCCTTGCTCGCGCTCCTCGTCCGGTCCGGTCTTGTTTGCCGCGACCCCTTTGGTTCTGCGCGCCTCGACCCTCTCGGTCGGCATGTCTGCTCAATAGGCCCATCTCAGCACTCACGTTGTTGTGACTCCGGCGCTTGCCGATCCGTCGGTTCTCCCACGATGGCATCGACTTCCCCTGTGTCCGTGTCCCCATGGCCTTCAGTCGATCCGACTCATCCGAATCCATCTGTTGATCCGAGTCAGTTGTCTCTGACTCGTTCCAGCTCTTGTCCGAATCGGTACACTCCGATTCGACTTCTGGCTTCAGGCCTCTCACCACATCGGACCACTTCCGAGTCTTGGCCTTCTCCATGCTTCCCTCAGCTTCTTCAGCCGGTGAACCGAAATCGAATTCTTCATTCGACTCCGCATCATGGTTAGTACCGTCGTGATGACCTCCGCACAGCATGCACTTCTCTTCCTGAGTGCACAACTCTTCTTCACAGCCGCTTGCTCCGACCTGTTCGGATGTGTCGACTTCCTTCGTCGACTCGGCTTCCTTCATCTTCTTGTCTCCTCTTCTTCCGGCTCTCCTCTTACCGACGGGTTCAACAGTTTTTTTGCCTTTGCCCGTTTCGATAGAGACTTTGCCCTTGCTTCTCCCCCTCAAGTGCGGCACGTCGAGATGCTGAATACCAAGCATGTCGGTAAAGTGCTGCAACTTGTCCGATCTGAGCGGCTTGGTGAAGATGTCGGAAACTTGCCGATCCGTATGAACATACCGTAGGTCAACTTCACCGCTCAGGACCCGCTCACGCACGAAGTGGTAGTGCACCTCGATGTGCTTTGTGCGAGCATGGAACACAGGGTTCCTGGCGAGCTGTAGGCTGCTCATGTTATCGTAGTAAATCGGGATCGGGGTCGGTACCTCGATCCACAAGTCTCGCAGCAGTCGCCGAAGCCAGATGGCTTCACAAGTGGCAACGGTAGCGGCCCGGTACTCAGCCTCAGTGCTTGACAAAGCCACTGTGGGCTGCTTCTTGCTGCTCCACGCAACGGCCGCGCTACCTATGGAGAACATGTATCCGGAAGTGGAGCGGCGATCAGATGCATCGCCAACCCAGTCAGCATCCGTGTAACTGACAAGCTCTTCGGGTATACCTTGCCGGTACAGCAGTCCCCGGTCCTTAGTGCCATTCACATACCGTAATATTCATTGCGCGCACTGAAGGTGCTCCAGGGTCGGCTTCTGCATGAACTGACTTACCACGCCGACCGGATAGCTGATGTCAGGTCGGGTGATGGTTAAGTATATCAGGCTTCCGACAACCTGTCGGAACCGTTTCTCATTGCAGGCCAGTCCGGAGTTGGGACGGAGCTTCTGGTTCCGGTCCAGGGGTGTGGAGACAGGTCGGCAATTCGTCATGCCGAACTTATACAACATATTCAACACGTAATGTCGTTGTGAGAGCAATATGCCGTCGGGGGTCCGGATCACTTCGATCCCAAGAAAATAATGGAGGTCCCCCAGGTCCTTCATTTCGAATGTGTCCGACAACTGGGACTTGACGCGGTTGATTTCGGGAAGACCCGGTCCGGTGATGACTAAATCATCCACATACAAGAGTATACATATCAGACCGTCAGAGCCTTGCCGGATGAACAACGAAGAGTCCGACTTAGAGACAGCAAACCCCAGCTTACGCAACCGGTGCGTGATCTTCGCGTTCCAAGCTCGGGGGGCTTGCTTCAAGCCGTAAAGCGACTTCTTCAGTCGGCATACCGCCGACTTGTTCATTTCCGATTGAAATCCGGGGGGCTAAGTCATAAAGACTTCTTCTTCAAGCTCTCCTTGAAGGAAGGCATTCTTCACATCCATCTGGTGAAGATGCCACCGCCTTGCCGCAGCAACCGCTAGTACCACACGAACTGTCGTCATCTTCGCCACAGGAGCGAAGGTCTCGTCGTAGTCGTAGTCGATTCTGTGGGTCTGCGCGAATCCCTTCGCCACTAACCGGGCTTTGTACCGGTTAACATAACCGTCGGCGTTGTACTTGACCTTGTACACCCACTTGCATTCGATCAGTTTACAGTGACGGGGAGGATCAACTAGGTCCCAAGTTTCGTTGGCATCGAGTGCCCGCATTTCTTCGTCCATAGCGGCACACCAATTTGCGTCCTTTGCCGCTTCTACGTAGCTCTCCGGCTCACGCACTTCTGTCACCTTAGTCATGTACGCATAATGATGCGCCATGTAGTCATTGTACCCGTACCACATGACGGGATCCTTCTGGCGAGTTGATCGGCGCAACGCACCGTCACCTGATTTGAGGCCCTTCTTGGCCAGTTCGGTCTTCGTTGCCGAAGATCCGCCTTTCTCCTTTCCGGAGTCGGATACGCACCGATCCGACTCTTCGTTGCCGATTTTGAATTCCGACATCTTCCTCTTCCCCTTCTCTTTGCGCGTGAACCGTTTCCTTGGTTCCTTGCGTGGGGAGAGCATGGCAGAGTCTCTACCACTTGCCGTCTCTTCATCTGACTGGTCCAACCGACTCAGTCGCTCGTTCGGTCCACTCAACCGTAACGATTCCGGACCCTCAGCTTGAGTCCCGGCTTCATCATCCTCTGCCAGGGCTGATTCAGGCTCACTGGCCTGATCTTCCGGCATTGGGTCGGGATCGGAAGTCGGAGTCGGTACGGAGTACCAGGATGCCGATTCGTCGAACTCGACATCCCGGCTAACTCGGACTTCCTTCGTCCGGGGGTTATAGCACTTATACCCCTTTTGCTCTTGAGCATAACCGACTAGGATGCATTTTTCCGATTCTGCATCCAGCTTTCTTCGCTTCTGATCCGGCACATGCACATACGTTATGCTGCCGAATATCCGAAGGTGTCTTAAGTTCGGCTTGTGCCCGAAATACAGCTCATGAGCTGACACCTTGTCACCGATGCGGTTTTGTATGTAGACGGCCGTCTGGACCGCCTTCGCTCAGTAGAACCGGGGCATGCTCTTTTCCTCCAGCGTTGCCCTTGTCGCTTCGACGAGTGTCTGGTTCTTCCTTTCGGCCACACCGTTTTGCTCCGGTGTGTATCTGCAGTTGAACTCTCGCCGAATTCCCTTCTGCTGTAGATAACTAGTGAATTGGTCGGGAAAATATTCCTTTCCGCCATCCGACCGAAGGCATTTGATCTTCCTCTCCGATTCCCGTTCCACCATCTTCTAGAGGCTCTGGAAACAGTCGCAGACTTCGCTCTTCCGCTCAATGAGGTAGATCCAAGTATGTCGAGTATAGTCGTCGATGAAGGAGACGAAGTATCGGCTCCCACCAAGGCTTACACTTTGTGTCGGTCCCCACACATCCGAATGGATGAGATCGAGCTTGTTACAGCTCCGGTTCCGTTCGGTGGGGAATGGAAGCCGGTGTTGCTTCCCAAGTTGGCAGGCTTCACAAATTTCGGCTCTCCGGCCGCTGAACTTCGGCAAACCGAAAACGACTTGTTTCGTTTGCAGGTCTTGAAGCCTCCGGTAGTTGACGTGGCCTATCCGCTTGTGCCACAGGTCGATGTCCGACTTGACCTTCTGTCGTTTTGCGAACAGTGCGGTGCCAAAGTCATTGGTGTTGAGGATAAACATCCTCCCGTCTCTGTGCCCTTGCGCAATGACTTCGCCCTCATCCTCAATGAAGCACCCGAGGTGCGTAAACCGCACCTGCATCCCCTGGTCGACAATCTGATCGACGGACACCAGGTTTTTCGTGATTGTCGGAACGTGTAATACGTTCATCAGCTTCCCTTTCTGTCCGACGTGGCTTAGAGGGACTTCTCCGACGTGCACGATTGGGTGAGGAGTGTCGTCTCCGGTTTCGACTACTCCTAGTTGATCCAGTTTCTCCAGAAAGGAGAACCACTCTTTGTGGCTCGTCATGTGGTTCGACGCGCCGGAATCAACATACCACACTTCCTCCGTTTTGGAAGTGGTCTTCTTCATTGAGTTTGCCTTGTGATTCATCACCAAGGTTGGCCCCTTACCGGCCTTTCCGGTTCCGGATCCTCTTGATCCGTTTGCGTAGTGTGAGTTTTGTCGGCCATCCTTACTGGTCTTGCCGGATCCGGATTTGTCCGAATCGGCACGCTTTCTCCAGCACTCGCTTTCCCTGTGGCCTTTTTTGCCACAGTACCAGCATTCCGTAGCGGATTTGTCTTGCTGGCCTCCGGCACCGCCTTGACTCCCCCTGCTTGTGGAAGTCCCGGAACTGCTGTCGGCACGTTCATAGTGCCTCCGTTCTTGCTCTTGCCGATCGCCTCCATTGCGTGCCGACCCACCTCTTCCACCACACCCACGGAATCGATCTGTTCCCGTGTACAACATTCGGCTGTCCGGGGATGCACTGGTAGATGCACCGGCGTGGTTCTCCTCTACAAGGAGCATCGACTGTAAGTCGAAGAATGAGGGGGTATTCTCCCTTGTACACACTGCAGTCCGGAACACTCCGAACTTGGACGCCAGGCCTCCGAGACATACCTGCACCATCTCGTCTTCCTCTACGGTAACATTGATAGAGGCGAGCGAGTCGCAGATCTCCTTTATCCGGCCCGTGTAGTCTGCCACAGACATGTTCTTCTGTCGAACATTGCTCAACTCTTGTCTAAGTTGCAGCTTCCGGGCAGTGGTGCTTGCAGCGAAAACCTTTTTCAGGTTCCCCCAAGCATCCTTCGGTGTCTTGGCGTCACGGATGTGGCTGAGCAGCTGATCGCCGACACTGGACACGAAGCAGTACATCACCCTACTTGCCGCCTGTTCCCATACCGGGAAGTCCTTGTGTGCCGAGTCGGGAGCCGCATCATTCGCTCCTTCGACATAACTCCAGTACCCGTGTCCAAGCAGGTACTGGTGCATCTTGTAAGACCAGGATGCGTAGTTGCTCCTATCGAGCTTCTCCACCAGGAGCGACGTAGCCATGCCTCTATCCATGTCTTCTACTGTGTCTGTTTTCGACCTGTTAGGGTTTTCTTCTCAAGAGTAAATGTCTGCAGCAGAGGTTCTCAACCCTCGCGCTCTGATACCATGTAAACGTAAGTGTTTGCGGAAGTGTAAAACAGAGAACAACAGAGAGAGAGAGAGAGAGAGAGAGAGAGAGAGAGAGAGAGAGCAGAACACAATTTCAAAATTATATCAAGACTCTGTACACACACTGTGCTAAGTAGCACTATTTATACAAGTCCTCTTGGGACTGACAGAAGTACCATGTACTTCAATGCTCACACGAGCATCTGACACTTACTACGAGACTATAGCTACCTAGTAGTCTATCCTATACTAGGCTTCCGATTGGACTTCCGGTTACAGATTGCACCCGGCCTCCACTGCTTGCCGGTTCGGTTGCTCACCGTCATACCAATCCGTTTTGCCCGATCCGTCTCGCTTACCGGCTCCGGCTTATTCAGTCGATCCGGCTCCGGTTGAGCTTGCCGCTCAACAGTGACGACAAATCATATGACGATATACTATCTCTCCTAACGATCCCAACCCTAAAACATTTTACTTTGTACATGAAATGAGGACAGATTTATGCATACTAGTCCTCAACCTTGAAGCATTTGAAAACAATTTGTCACGGGTAGAAAATATACACAAGTGAGTAGAAGATAATCAAAGGCATGAGTTGAGTAATTGAAAGACTTTGTAATTGGTGTTGTTCACCTTGATTATAATCTAGGTGAACACACATATTTATATAAGTTCTGGGATTGAATATCTCTAGAATATACCTAAGAAATATCTCTAGAATATACCCGAGAAATATCTCTAGAGTATACTTGTCTAGAATATACCATAGAACATTTCTAGAATATACTTGTAAAGAATCGAGAGAGATTTAGTGCAGTGGAAGACGATTGTGTGTGTGCACGTAAGACATGCAGAGAGAGAGAGAGAGAGTGCCCAAATGGATGTAACTCAGTTGGTAAGGTTGCCCAATGGAGACCAGGTGGTCATGGGTTCAACCCCTACATTCCACAGTGGCATCTAGTGAAATAAAGATATATATGAAGTATATAATAGAGAGGTGAGAAAATTGGGTTTCGAACCCAAGACACAGTGCTTGTAGTGTTATCGACTTACCACTAGGGTAAGCTAATTACGATAAAGAGAGAGAGTGTGAGAGAGAGAGATCGAACAAGAAACTGTATACTTCCAACAACTACTAAGTTACAAAGGCTTGATTTAAATACCAACTAGGCTAGGGCAAGTTCCCTTTCAACTATTTACAAAACTAGCATGGTGTGTCCATGAGCTAGTGTGAAACCTATCTCTATGGGAAGTTGAGTTCGACTCTCAACAATACTAAAGACTAGAATATTTTATATGCTAGGCTATACAATATTAACCATATATTGGGTGTGTTATAAGTAAGAGGTTTGAGTCACATCCTAGATGTGACATAATTTCTACAAATCTCTTGTCTTACTAACATTTTCGTGATTAGGTACCAAAAACATGATATGGTCATCTGCAAGAGCTTGAATAATACATGGCTTCCCTTATGGGAACCGTAGTGTAAGCAATCTTCCTCCATAGCCATATTATGTAATTTAACAAGAATAGGGTGTGCCACAATAGTGAATAATAAAGAACTGATCGAGCATAATTGTCTAACTGATTTTCAAATAGAAATACTGTTGTAACTTTGATTCTGCTCATATCAATCGTTATTTGTGTGCGTCGATCCGTCTCTCCCACCACGACCAGGGGCCATTCCACCTCTATGTACAACATCTGGTTGTCGGTGGCGTGTTCTTCAACGTACCCACGTGGTTCTCCTCCACGAGAAGCATTGATTCCAACTCGAAGAGGGATGCAATTTTCTCCCTCAAGGAAGACTTGCACCATTTCATCCTCCTCCACCATCATGTTGATGGACCCCATCACACTCGCAGATCTCCTTTATTTTGGAGGTGTAATCGGCCACCAACATGTCCTTCCACTGGATGTTCAACTCCTGCCTGAGCTGCAACTTTTTGGCCGTCGTGCTTGCTGCAAATATCCTTTTCAGATTTTGCCTAGCTTCCTTTGGCGTCTTCGCGTCCCGAACGTAATCGAGCATATGATTGTGAACATAGGACGCCAAGAAGTACAAGACTCGACTTGCTGCTTGCTCCTAGGCCAAGAAATTTCTATGTGTTGGCTTCGGCGTTACTTCGTTCGTCCCTTCTATATAACTCCAATACCTATGCCCAAGCAAGTACTGGTGCATATTGTATTCCCAAGATGTGTAGTTATTCCTATCGATTTCTGTCCGGAAGATGTTCACTTTGTCTGTGTTGAAATGTTGTGTCGATTGCAAAGGATTCTTCTAACCCTTATGCTCTAATACCATGTAAAATGTAAGATGCGGAAGCTTACACAAACAACCGCTTAGTTGGCAACAAAATATTAGACAGTTAGGTATCCATAGAGTTCAGAGATGGAGACAAAGTACACAGTGAGAGAGGTAGTGTTAGTAAACAACATAAACAAAATTCTATTACAAAAAGACTATGTACATACAATGTGCTCACAGAGCACTTTTTATACAAAGGGTGTACAGACACTAGTAAATGAGCTTATTCATGAGCTCTAACACTAATTGACCTATAATATTCTTATAGGCTCAATTCCCAAAACCTTGTGTCTGTCATAAACAGGACGCCACATGAAAGGTTTGTCATAAATAGGATGCCACATGAAATTGCGAGGGTTGAACCCATGACCTTTTTGGTGTTACTAGACAACCTTACCAGTTGAGCTATATCTATCAATGCATTATATTATATAAGATTCAACTTATTACCTTGTAAATTGATCACTAGAACTTTCAAGAACCTTCTAGAGAATGCATCTTCATGCACTCTCTAGAAGTTTTCTAGCTTTCATGCATACCTCCACATTCTTGTATAAATACTCGGGTGCACCGTGATTACAATCAAGGTGAACAACATGATAGGATTTCGGTCCCTCCGGATGGGATATGAGTACCCGGCAAGGAAGATCCGGTGAGAACCGGATGATGCAGGCCCGGTTTTCATTCTCAGCTCTTCCATATATATATATATATATATATATATATATATATCCTTTCCACTCTCTTCTCTCTATATCTCTCAAAACAAAACGGTCGTTTTGTTTGGTTTCCCCTTTTTTTTTCTTTCTTTACACACTAAAAAATGTAACTTACATTTACCCTTGTTGAGAGACAAGCTCAACATCGGCCGGATCGGCTGAAGAAGCCGAGGACCGGATCGGTTAGGCCGAATGCGTAAACCGGTACACAGACCGGTGCGTAAACCGGGAGGCTGTTAGGAAAGATATTCCGTGGGGAATATATTTGGGAGTTAGTGTAGGAGCTCTTAATGAGCATTGAAGTACTGTCAGTACTTCTGTCAGTCCTTCTAGGACTTGTATAAAAGTGTTCATTGAACACACATATGTATGGAGTGTGGTGAGTAGAGATTGAGTATTTGGTTTTGAATATAGTTCTTGTGCTCTCTCTCACTCTCTCTGTCTCTCCCGCGTACACTGCGTAAGCTCAAGCTCTCCATTAAACCTGAGTTTTCTTCCTTCTGTTCGGTCTTCATACTTGCTTCCGCACGTTATTTTTTACCTGGTATCAGAACGCGAGGGTTGAGAACCTCTCTGCAGCCGACATAGCTTGACGAAGAAGAACAAGAAGAACGATGGATAGAGGCATGGCGAGATCGCTTCCAACAGAGAAGCTCGACAGAACCAACTACGCGTTGTCGTGAAGAATTTCGGCCAGAGGCGGAAACCGGGAAACATTGGCTGCATCGGCGGGGTGCAACGTGTGTGCCCACCCTTGTACATTTAGTGTGAATAACGAGGGCGCCTTTATGGTGCCGAAGAGTAGTCAAGTCGGGACAGACGGTCCCATGTAAGTCGGGGTTTATCCCACACTGTAACGCATCCCTGTCCTGGTTCTATAAAAGGAAGGGAACACCCTTTGTGAAAGGGTTGCCCATTTTTGCGTTAGAGGGTATACCGTTAGTCTAGGGTTAGTGTTTCTGTTTCTTCTTCTTCTTCTTCTTCTTCCCCTTCGCGATTTACTTAGGGTTTGCTTCGGCTCAGCCTCTTGTGCAAGACCCCACTCGATGCGACGGGCCCGAGAGCTCCCCGACGGCGGCTTGACAACAGACGACTGTTGTAAGCTATCTTGGTCCGGCTCGACGCCGGGAATGTATTCTTCTTTTATATATATATATATACGTTTGCGTCTGTCTGTGTATATTCGCGTGTTCGTTGGTGTCAGGTGCTCCCCCCTTCCTGCATTTCCTGTACTTAAGGGTGTGAGTCGGGTTGGCCTGTGTGTGTGTGGGTGTGTGTGCGTGAGTCGGTGTTAAAACGCTCTCTCTCTCTCTCTCTCTTCGGTTGCTTCCGGTATGTTTCTGGGATGCCCCGGAGACGGTGAAGCACGACTTCCTACGCTCCATCACTCCCTAGTCCAAGACCCCCGTGGTCCCGCCTTTCTCCACGCACGCGCGTAACAACGCGACATATTTGGTGAACCCGACGTGAAAGGCGGCAAGGGAGGATGGAGTCGGAAGACGACGAACTTGCGGAGATGGTGGCCGAAGTGGTGTTGGAGTCAGCACGAGTGGTGATGAGGCAAGAAGCAGCGCAACAAGCGGCTAAGCGTGCCATCATAGCGGGAAGAGGCCGAACGGCAAAGAGAGTCGGCAAGGGTCGGCATTGGGGCCAGGATTGCGGAGGCGTACGAAGCTCTCAAAGCGATGCTCGAGGAAGAAGGAAGATCGGGGCTGGAAGCCGAGACCGAGGAGACGAACTTGCCCCACGCGATGGCGGAAGATCGGTACAACGGTACCATGGGAGAGGGTGCGGAACGAAACGCCCTCTCGACTTGCGGAGAGAGAACGGCCAAGGACGAGGCCGAGATACAGATTGCGGAACCGGAATGTTGGGACCAGCGGTTTCGGGCGTGTCAGCCCGAGATCCCGATCATTGGAGAAGCAAGCCCAGACGGGGCTTGCGCGATTGGTAAGAAGACGACCGCCGACCACGAAGAGTCGGTGGCTACGGACAAGGGCGTAAAACGGACGGGCGATTCTTTGTGTCTTCCCACACTTGCTCCCGAGACGATGGTAGTCGGGCCCGAGTGCCCACGTGAGTCCCAAGCGGAGGAAGGCGGCGGCGAAAGGCCAAGAATCACCGACGAGACAATACGGGGAAGGAACGGACGAAAGCCCACGGACCCGATTCCGAAGAACTCGGCATTCGGGCCCGTATGCCCATGTAAGACCGAGGAGATGGATGGCAGTACCGAGGAGTCCTGGCACGATGCCAGCGAAGATGGATGGGAAACGGCCTGTGAGGAGGCCGAGGACAGATGCGGCACGAGGAGATCGACATTCTGATACGGGTGAAGCGTGATCCGCTCGTGGATCGTTCGATCGGGGCCGGATTCGGCGTGAAAGTGCCGATACGGAAGGGGGTGTGGGACGAGCCGCCCTCTTTTACATGGGGAGAAAGACCGACCGGGCGAAGGTCGAGAGTCAGAAGGAGAATGAAAGCCGGTCCTATGGGACCCTCACACCGATCCGGAGACCCCGACTGATTGGCCAACGCGGCAACGTAAGACCGATGGAGAAGGACGGTGGCGACAGGAGAACGGGACCCGGCAATACGGAGAAGGACGAGCGGACCCGAGCGAGAACCGGGCGGAGCGGACTCCCGGATGACCATTCCGGGAGGGAGGAAGAGAGCAGGCCTACGAAGAGGCCGAGGACACGGTACATCGGTACCACGGGAGAGGGTGCGGAGTAAACCGCCCTCTCGGCATACGAAAAAGGACGACCCGGGACAGGGTCGGGAAGACAAATCGGAGGCCCACGGAGGAGCCTTCACACCGGTTCTAGACACTTCGGCAGTTGGCAACGCGGTCGACGTAAGACTAAGATACTGACGGTGGCGGCGAGGTGACGAAGGCAAAGGGGCTATGGATGGGCGGTCCACGGAGGATCCTTCACACCGGTTCTAGAGACTTCGGCAGTCGGCAACGCGGTCGACGTAAGACCAAGATACTGACGGTGGCGGCGAGGTGACGAAGGCAAAGGGGCTATGGATGGGCGGTCTACGAAGGATCCTTCACACTGGTTCTAGAGACTTCGGCAGTCGGCAACGCGGTCGACGTAAGACCAAGATACTGACGGTGGCGGTGAGGTGACGAAGGCAAGGGCGTAAGGAAGTTCGGTCCTACGGGATCCCCACACTTAACCAGAGACTCCGGCAGTTCGACCAACGTGGCAACATGAGACCGAGAGAGAAGGTTGGTGGCGGCGGGAAACGGGACCCGACTACGCAGAAGACACGAGGAGAGTCCGGGAGGGACTCCAACAAAAGACACCCGAATTACGGCAAGCATAGAAACGGAGTTCGGTCCTATGGGACCCTCACACCGATCCGAAGACCCCGGCTGATCGGCCAACACGGCAACGTAAGACCGATGGAGAAGGACGGTGGCGGCAGGGAACGGGGCCCGACGACACGAGGTTTTGGAAGGAGTCGGTAGCGGCAAACACGGGGAGGTGTGTCAGGCCAGAAAGGCACACCTTGGACAGAACAAGAGTCTTGCAAGTGGCCATCGCGGGCCGGGTCGAAGCGTGACTACGGGACAATGTTCGGCACGGGCGGTGCCGAACAAAGGAAGCGGAAGACGGCACAAGGGAGGTGCCGGGAACGAGGTGACAAGTGCCGAGTGGACTGCACAGGGTCGGAGTCAGGGGATGGCAAGAGAGGCCGAAGGAGGATCCTCCACACTCGCTTCGTAGATCTCGGGAGCTCCGTCGAAGTAGCGAAGACTGACACGGCAAGCCCGGAGTGACAAGCTGGTGGGGCGAGGGGACAACGGCAAGCGGAAGACTCGGGACCTGTTGCAACGGCACAAAGACTGGAAGGGCCAAGCAGGCTACTACGGGGTGCTCCTCGGATGCAAAGGACACCGGTATGCGGGTGGGCGAAGATGCACGATCAGGCCGGAAAGGGATCCTCCACACTATTCCGGAGACCATGGTGGTTCGAGCCGACGCGGCGATGTAAGACCGTGGAGAAGGAAGGTGGCGGCGAAAGGACGAAGGCAATGCGAAACAACATGGGACGACCATCAGGACATCGCGATTGGACAACGGAGGCCAAGCGGGCCATTACGGGCATGCCTCAAGCGGAGGACATCGGGCATACGACGGGAAGTGGGGCGTTCATACGACCGAACAAGGGCCAACGAAAGTACGCGTACTACGGAGATCGCGGCAGAGGACCCATCGATGGGTTGAACGAGCCTACGGGGAGGCGAGCGCGAAGGAAGACTCGAAGCCGACGGATCAAACCGGCAGCGAGCCGAGATGCGGATCACTGGAGACCGGTTTCTCACCGACCGAAATCTCTCACCCTTCAACCAGATTTGGCACGTACCGGTGGACGTGCAGTTAGGTGGGGGCGGGGCGGATGTCGTGAAGAATTTCGGCCAGAGGCGGAAACCGGGAAACATTGGCTGCATCGGCGGGGTGCAACGTGTGTGCCCACCCTTGTACATTTAGTGTGAATAACGAGGGCGCCTTTATGACGCCGAAGAGTAGTCAAGTTGGGACAGACGGTCCCATGTAAGTCGGGGTTTATCCCACATTGTAACGCATCCCTGTCTTGGTTCTATAAAAGGAAGGGAACACCCTTTGTGAAAGGGTTGCCCATTTTTGCGTTAGAGGGTATACCGTTAGTCTAGGGTTAGTGTTTCTGTTTCTTCTTCTTCTTCTTCCCCTTCGCGATTTACTTAGGGTTTGCTTCGCCTCGGCCTCCTGTGCAAGACCCCGCTCGGCGCGACGGGCCCGAGAGCTCCCCGACGGCGGCTTGACAATAGACGACTGTTGTAAGCTATCTTGGTCCGGCTCGACGCCAGGAATGTATTCTTCTTTTATATATATATATATATACGTTTGCGTCTGTCTGTGTATATTCGCGTGTTCGTTGGTGTCGGGTGCTCCCCCCTTCTTGCATTTCCTGTACTTAAGGGTGTGAGTCGGGTTGGCCTGTGTGTGTGTGTGGGTGTGTGTGCGTGAGTCGGTGTTAAAACGCTCTCTCTCTCTCTCTCTCTCTCTCTCTCTCTCTCTGTCTTCGGTTGCTTCCGGTGTGCTTCTGGGATGCCCCGGAGACGGTGAAGCACGACTTCCTACGCTCCATCACTCCCTAGTCCAAGACCCCCGTGGTCCCGCCTTTCTCCACGCACGCGCGTAACAACGCGACAACGTCTTGGTCCTACAAGATGCACCAGTACCTGCTCGGGCACGGCTACTGGAGTTATGTCGAAGGAGCTAATGACGCGGCACCCGAATCGACACACAGAGACTTCCCGTCATGGGAGCAATCGGCGAACAGGGTATTATATTGCTTCGCGTCGTGTGTGGGCGAACAACTATTGAGCTATGTTCGGGATGCAAAGACGCCGAAGGGTGTGTGGGAAAATCTGAAGAAGATTTTCGCCGCGAGCACCACAACCAGGAAGCTTCAGCTCTGACATTAGTTGAGCAACCTACGACAACGCGACTTGTCGGTGGCGGAGTATACCTCGAAGATCAAGGATATCTACGACTCCCTCGCCTCCATAGAGGTGAACATCGAGGAGAGCGAGATGGTCCAGATCTGTCTCAGAGGTTTGGCATCGAAGTTCGGAGCGTTCCGAACGGCTGTGTACCTGGGAGAATACGCCATCCTTTTTCGACTTACAGTCAATGCTCCTGGTAGAGGAGAACCACGCGGGTGCGTCGACAAGCACGCACACCGACAGCAGAATGTTGTACACGGAGGGAGATAGGCCCCGTGGACGTGGAGGACGAGGCGAGTTGGCGCGCAATGGAGGCGGCCGACGAGATCAAGGAAGAAGGCACCGAAGTGATGCTGACAGCAACTCCGGACCCTCTGGAAACAGGGGGAGTCGAAGCGATGAGAACCGGCAAGGGAAGGCCATCGGGGAGTGCTGGTACTGTGGCAAGAAAGGCCACAGGGAAAGTGAGTGCTGGAAGAATCGCGCCGATTCAAAGAGAACCGGTTCCGGACATACCGACAAGGGAAATCAGCAGCGATCGCACTACGCCGAAGACTCCGGGAGAGCCGGAGAAGGGTCTGCCTTCGTGACGAGACACGAAGCAAACTCAATGAAACGGAGCACCTCGAGATCGGACGAGGTGTGGTACGTAGACTCCGGCGCGTCAAACCACATGACGAACCATAAGGAGTGGTTCTCGTACCTTGAAAAACCGATACAACTTGGAGTAGTCGCAACTGGAGACGACACTCCGCATCCGATCGCGAATGTCGGAGAAGTTTTCCTTAGCCATGTCGGGCAGAAAGGGAAACTCATGAACGTACTGCACGTTCCGACAATCACGAAGAGCTTGGTCTCGGTCGGACAGATCGTCGACCAAGGGATGGAGGTTCGGTTTACACACCTCGGGTGCTTCATTGAGGAAGAAGGCCGTGTGATTGCGCAAGGGCGCAGAGACGGGAGGATGTTCATCCTCGACTCCATTGACGGCAGCACTGCAATGTTCGCGAAGGAACAAAAATCCGAGTCGGACATCGACTTGTGGCACAAGCGGATAGGCCACGTCAACTACCAGCGGCTTCAAGACCTGCAATCGAAACAAGTGGTGTTCGGATTGCCCAAATTTAGTGGCCGAAAGGCACAAATTTGTGAAGCCTGCCAGCTCGGGAAGCAACACCGACTTCCTTTCCCCAACGAGCGAAACCGGAGACGGAACAAGCTCGACCTTATACACTCCGATGTATGGGGGCTGGCACAAAACGTTAGTCTTGGCGGGAGCCGATATTTCGTCTCCTTCATCGACGACCACACGCGGCACACGTGGATCTACCTCATTGAGAGGAAGAGCGAAGTTTTCGACTGTTTCCGGGACCTCAAAGGGTTCGTGGAAACGGAAACGGGACGAAAGATCAAGTGCCTGCGGTTGGATTGCGGGAAAGAGTACTTTTCTAGTCAATTCAACGGTTATCTACAACAAATGGGAATTCGGCGCGAATTCAGTTGTAGATACACGCCAGAGCAGAACGGCGTGGCTGAGAGGAAGAATCGGTTAGTTGTGGAAGCGGCACGGGCAATGCTGGAGGAGAAGAGCTTGCCCAAGTTCTACTGGGCCGAGGCGGTAAGGACCGTAGTATACATCCAGAACCGGATCGGAGAGAAAGTGTCGGGGCACGAGCTATATTTCGGAACGAAGCTGAACTTGCGACACTTGAGGGTGTTCGGTAGTATTGCGTATGTGCATGTACCGAAGGAGAAAAGGAGGAAGTTGGACGCAAAGGCCGAGAAATGCATCTTGGTCGGTTACTCGGACGAGCAGAAGGGTTATAAGTGCTATAACCCTCGCACCAAACAAGCGCGTGTTAGCCGCGACGTCGTGTTTGACGAGTCCACGTCCTGGTACCAGCCCCCGACTCCGAAGCCCGACTCCAATCCGAGCTCTGATGATGAGGTCAGCGAGGCCGAGATGCCTCCGGATGGGCCCGAAATCGAGACCCGCGAAGAGAGTCCGATTTCACTCCGTTTAAGTGGACCAACTGGATGACTGAGTGGGTACGATCAGTCCGATTAAGAGCTGGCGAGTAGTGGAGACTCGGCCGTGCATTTCCCGCGCAGGAAGCCGAGGAGACGGCTTATGCGCAAAGAGAAAGGGAAGAAGAAGGTGTCGGATTCCGGCACGGATGGGAACGAGTCAGACCAACGCGAGTCCGACTCCGAGGGAACCGGTGACGGGTCTTTAAAGGTGAAGTCCGCGTCAACCGAGAAGGCCTCGACATCGGCTAATGTGAGATTACGCCGATCTACCCGCTAGAAGAATCCTGTTTTGCGGTTCGGATACAACGAGTACATGGCGCATCATTATGCGTACATGACTCGTGTAGCGGAAGTGCGTGAGCCGGAGAGCTATGCAGAAGCGGGTAAAACGCGAATTGGCGTGCCGCGATGGAGGAAGAGATGCACGCATTGGCGGAGAACGAGACCTGGGACCTGGTTGACACACCAAGAGGGGTAAAACTGATCGGGTGTAGGTGGGTGTACAAGGTCAAGTACAACACCGATGGCTCGGTCAACCGGTACAAGGCTCGGCTAGTGGCAAAGGGCTACGCGCAGAAACACGGCATCGACTACGATGAGACGTTTGCGCCGGTCGTGAAAATGACGACCGTCCGTGTTTTGCTCGCAGTAGCTGCGGTGAAAGGGTGGCACTTACATCAGATGGATGTAAAGAATGCGTTCCTGCAAGGTGACCTTGAGGAACAGGTGTACATGGTACAACCCCCCGGATTTCACTCCGGAACGAACTCCTCAGCAGTATGCCGACTGAAGAAGTTCCTTTACGGACTAAAGCAAGCCCCGCGTGCCTGGAACGCGAAGATCACGCAACAACTGCGTTGGATGGGCTTCGTCACGTCAAAATCGGACTCTTCCCTGTTCATCCGGAAAGGTCGACTCGGACCGGTTAGTATTTTACTATATGTTGATGACTTGGTCATCACCAACGCCGACCTAGGTGAAATCGACCGCGTGAAGCTCCAGCTTGCGGCATCGTTCGACATGAAGGATCTGGGGGACCTTCATTACTTCCTCGGGATCGAAGTGATCCGTACCCCCGAAGGCATATTGATCAACCAACGTCATTACGTGCTGAGTATGCTCTTCAAATTCGGGATGGTCGACTGTAAGTCCGTCTCGACTCCTCTGGACAGAACCGTCAAGCTTCGTCCCGATACGAGAAAGGTATGTGACCCGACGAGGTTCCGACAAATTGTTGGAAGCCTCATATACTTGACCATCACCCGACCCGACCTCAGTTATCCGGTCAGAGTGATCAATCAGTTCATGGCGTGACCTACCGAGGAGCACCTTCAATGTGTGCAACGCATACTTCGGTATGTCAACAACACTAAGGACCGGGGACTGCTATATTGGACCGGTGCAACCGTGCAGTTAGTCGGCTACACCAATGCTGATTGGGTTGGCAACGCCGCCGATTGCCGATCCACGTCCGGATACGCGTTCTCCCTTGGGAGTGCCGCAATCGTGTGGAGCAGTAAGAAGCAGCCGACAGTTGCACTGTCGAGCACCGAAGCTGAGTACCGAGGAGCGGCTGTCGCGACATGCGAAGCCATATGGTTGAAGTGGCTACTTAAGGACCTGCAAGAGGAGGTGTCAGATCCGACGACGATCTACTGCGACAACCTTAGCAGCGTCCAGCTCGCGAAAAACCCCGTTTTCCACGCACGAACCAAGCACATTGAGGTGCACTACCATTTCGTCCGTGAGCGTGTCCTTTCCGGTGAAGTCGAACTTCAGTACGTTCCGACGGATCGGCAAACTGCCGACATCTTCACCAAGCCTCTTGGTTTGCGGCAATTCTCAGGTGCGCTCGGATTGCGTCACCTCGACGTGCCAAACTTGAGGGGGATGTTGGGATTTCGGTCCCTCCGGATGGGATGTTCGAGTGATGAAGACCCCGGTTACAGATCCGGATGATGAAGACCCCGGTTACAGATCCGGATGATGAAGACCCCGGTTACGGAGCCGGATGAAGAGTACCCGGATACGGATCCGGATGATGAAGACCCCGGTTACGGAGCCGGATGCTGAAGACCCCGGTTACGGAGCCGGATGACGAATGTACCCGGAGAGAGATTCGGATGCGGGGACATACTTGTGAATATGTTTGCTAAGAGCCCTTGAGGCTATATTTGTAAATAGCCCGAAAGTCATATATGTATAAATATGACTTAGGGCAAACAGTTTTTTGTTGTTGCTCATTTTTCATGAGAAGTGAGAGCAGCCGAGAGAGAGAGTGAGAGACGAAGAGGTCGTTGCCTTTGTGTATTACCGCCGCCTGTGGCGAAGACAGTGAGCTCAAGGTTGTTGCCTTGTAGCTTCACCAGTGTACATCCCTGTTCATAGTGATAGTTGGAGTTTGAGGACTCCCGTGGTTTTTCCCATTTAGGGTTTTCCACGTAAAACATCCAGTGTACCTTTCTCTCTATTGTTTTGTGCATTTTCTATTTCCTGTTTTCTGTGAGTTGATCCCATTCCTCGGTTGTGGCCGAGCACTGTTTTTCAACAAATTGGTATCAGAGCGACGGTAACACAGAAAATGGAAGGCGGCGGTAGTGGGCCTCCGGGCATGATGGTGCTGAACGCGCAGAACTACGCCGACTGGAAGATAAAGATGGAGGATCTGCTCATTGTTCGGGACCTGTATGAACCGATCGACAGGTCGGAAATACCCAAGGGGGTACTTGAGTCGGAGTGGAAGCTCCTGAATTGGAAAGCCGTAGCGACGATCCGACAATATGTCGATGTAAGCGTCCTACAACATGTGGCGAACGACACCAACGCATATGAGATGTGGAAGAAGCTGTCGGGCCTCTACGAGAGGAAGAATGCGTTGAACCGGACCTCCCTGATGAGGAAGATAGTGAACCTCAAGTACTGGGACGGCGAGAGTATGGTGGAACACGTAAGCACGTTCATGGGATTCGTGAACCAGCTTGCGGCGATCAAGTTCCCGTTGGAGGATGCAATGCAAGCCATCATCCTGATGTGTACATTGCCGGAAAGCTGGGAGAACTTGGTGGTGACTCTCAGCACCTCCTGCACGGAAGATAACTTGTCCCTACAAACGGTAAAGACAAGTATTTTGAACGAAGAAGCGCGTCGGAGAGATAAAGAACCGGTCTCCGACTCGAAGGCGCTGCTTACCGAATCGGATCGGGGAAGACAATGGCACCGGAGTCCGCAAAGACGAGAGAAGTCGGGGACCCGGTCGCAGTCAAGAGGAAGGCCCACATGCTTCCACTGTGGGAAGCCGGGGCACTTCCGGAAGAATTGTCGGCATTACCGAAAGGACAACGGAGCCGACGACACCGATTCGAAGAAGTCACCGGAGAGAAACGGTGCATACCGGGGAGCGACGGACCGGAGAGGTTCGGATCGGCGAGGGCAGGACCGGAAAGGAACGACGGCACTCGCGGCAAGTGAAGAAGAGATAATGCTCATTACCGAAGAGAGGGAGCTGAACCTTGCCGGCGTAGAGATGACCTGGGTGGTCGATTCCGGAGCGTCGTTCCACCTGACCCCGGAGAAGAAATACTTCTCATCCTACACAGCCGGTGAGCACGGCTTTGTCCGGATGGGAAATGAAGGTACATGCCGGATTGCCGGCATAGGAGACGTGTGGTTGATGACATCAACCGGATGCAAGATGCTGCTGAAGGATGTTCGACACGTTCCGGAGGTTCGATTGAACCTGATTTCGGCCGGGAGACTAGACGATGAAGGCTACACGGGTAGCATCCGGAACGGTGTCATGAAGTTCAGCAAAGGGAGCCTGATAGTGGCTCGGGCCCGGAAGGTCAACACCCTGTACCTGATGAATTCCCGGCTCTGTCCGGAGGAGCTGAACGTGGCAGCCGACACTGCCGGTGAGCTGTGGCACAAGAGACTGTGCCACATGAGTGAGAAGGGGATGAAGAGGCTTGCAGAAGACAACCTTATTCCAGTGAAGCATGTGCACCTGGAGAAGTGCACCGACTGCCTGGCCGGTAAGCAAAACCGGACCTCCTTCCACTCAAGGCCACCGACGAGACGTAGCGCACCATTGGAGCTGGTGCACACTGATGTGTGTCAGGTAGAAACGAAGTCACATGGCGGAGCCCAGTACTTCGTAACATTCATTGATGACCACAGCCGGAAGCTGTGGACGGCACCGTTGAAGACAAAGGACCAAGTGTTGTCCGTCTTCAAAGAACTCCACGCGAGAGTGGAAAGGGAATCCGGCAAGAAGCTGAAAGTGATACGAGCGGATAACGGAGGGGAATACCGGGGGCAGTTCCAGGAGTACTGTCGCTCGAAGGGAATCCGGCTCGAGTTTACTGTGCCGAAGACGCCGGAACTGAACGGGCTGGCCGAGAGGATGAACCGGACCATAATGGAGAGGGTCCGGAGTATGCTGGCGCATGCGAAATTACCCAAGGGGTTTTGGGCTGAGGCGATGTCGACGGCGACATACGTGATAAACAGATCACCCTCAGTACCTTTGGACGGAGACACGCCGCAGAGAGTGTGGACCGGTAGGGAAGTATCCTACCGGCATCTGAAGGTGTTCGGGTGTCTCGCATACGTGCATGTGGCAAAGGACCGGAGAGGAAAGCTAGATCCAAAGACCCGGCCATGCATATTCCTCGGTTACGGTGACGACGAGTTCGGCTACCGAGTATGGGACCCGGTCGACAAGAAGATATTCAGGAGTCGAGATATCATCTTCATGGAGGACAAGACACTCGCCGACTGGGAGTCGGAGAAGAAGATGAAGAGCTCCAAGTCGACCGGTGAGGATAAACTCTACGAGGAGCAGTCCCGACCGGCAAGGGACCGGTTAGCACTCGAGGATCCGGCCGAAGACGGTGAAGAAACAGAACCGGCCGAAGAAGAAGATGAAAATGATACCGGAACCGGCCCCGATCCCGAAATGGATTCGGATGAAGAAGAAGAATCGGAAGAACCGGTTACCGAAGCTCCCGAACGGAGATATCCTCTAAGAGAGAGAAGGGCCCCCCGGAGATTTCCGGAACCAGAGCACGTGCTGCTAACAGACGAGGGGGAGCCGGAAAGTTTTGAAGAAGCAAAACATGACACCCAGAGCCGCAGGTGGTTGAGTGCCATGCAGGACGAGATGGATTCCCTGCATGAGAATCACACATATGAACTTGTGGAGTTGCCGAAAGGAAAGCGGGCACTTCGAAACAAGTGGGTGTTCAAGCTGAAACCGGGAGATGCCGGAAACCCCCCGAGATACAAAGCCAGGATCGTGGTGAAGGGGTTTCAGCAAAAGAAGGGCGTCGACTTCGACGAGATATTTGCCCCGGTAGTAAAGATGACCTCCATCCGGACGGTGCTGAGCATAGCGGCAAGCATGGACCTCGAGGTAGAACAGATGGACGTGAAGACGGCATTCCTTCACGGTGACCTCGATGAAGAGATCTACATGCAGCAACCGGAAGGATTCGAGAAGAAAGGGAAGGAGCACCTGGTATGCCGGTTGAAGAAGAGCCTTTACGGACTGAAGCAGGCTCCCCGGCAATGGTACCGGAAGTTCGACTCCTTCATGACCGACGAAGGGTACCACAAAACGCAGTCTGACCACTGCGTGTTTGTGAAGAAGTTCGAAGGAGGAGACTCTCTAATACTCCTCCTGTACGTGGACGACATGTTGATCGTCGGACGGGACCAGGTCAAGATACGGATGCTGAAGAAGGCTCTTCACCGAACCTTCTCAATGAAGGACTTGGGTCCGGCGAGACAAATACTAGGGATGCACATCATCCGGGACCGGAGCAAGAAGCAGTTGTGGCTGTCACAGGAGAAGTACGTGACAAAGGTGCTTCAACGGTTCAACATGTCGGAAGCAAGACCGGTCGGATCAACCCTCCCGGCAAACTGCAAGCTGTCCAGCAAGCAAAGCCCCAGGACAAAGGCTGAGAAAGAGGACATGATGAAAGTACCATATGCCTCTGCTGTCGGAAGCTTGATGTACGCAATGGTGTGTACAAGACCAGACATTGGATACGCAGTCGGAGTGGTGAGCCGGTACATGAGCAATCCCGGCAAAGAGCATTGGAACGCGGTCAAGTGGATACTCCGATACCTGAAGGGCACGGCAAACGTGTGCCTCCGATTCGGCTCCGGTAAGCCCGAACTCGACGGCTTCACCGATTCGGATATGTCGGCTGATGCAGATACCAGCCGGTCCACATCAGGGTATGTGATGACCTATGCAGGGGGAGCCGTTTCGTGGCAGTCGAGGCTGCAGAAGACGGTTGCGTTGTCAACCACGGAGGCGGAGTACATGGCAGCTGTTGAAGCCGGCAAGGAAATAATATGGATGAAGGACTTCATTAGAGAGCTCGGGATCCGGCAGGAGGAGTATCGACTCTACTGCGATAGTCAGAGTGCCATCCACCTTGCAAAGAACGCGGCCTACCATTCCCGGACAAAACACATCCAGCGTAGATACCACTGGATCCGGGAAAGGATAGAAGACAAGGAGTTCGTGCTGACGAAGATTCACACGGACGAGAACGGGTCGGATATGCTGACCAAGGTGCTCACACCCGACAAGCTGGAAGCATGCCGGAAGAGGATCGGGTTGGAGAGACATCCCATGCCGAAGTGAAGGGGGAGTTTGTTGGGATTTCGGTCCCTCCGGATGGGATGTTCGAGTGATGAAGACCCCGGTTACAGATCCGGATGATGAAGACCCCGGTTACAGATCCGGATGATGAAGACCCCGGTTACGGAGCCGGATGAAGAGTACCCGGATACGGATCCGGATGATGAAGACCCCGGTTACGGAGCCGGATGCTGAAGACCCCGGTTACGGAGCCGGATGACGAATGTACCCGGAGAGAGATTCGGATGCGGGGACATACTTGTGAATATGTTTGCTAAGAGCCCTTGAGGCTATATTTGTAAATAGCCCGAAAGTCATATATGTATAAATATGACTTAGGGCAAACAGTTTTTTGTTGTTGCTCATTTTTCATGAGAAGTGAGAGCAGCCGAGAGAGAGAGTGAGAGACGAAGAGGTCGTTGCCTCTGTGTATTACCGCCGCCTGTGGCGAAGACAGTGAGCTCAAGGTTGTTGCCTTGTAGCTTCACCAGTGTACATCCCTGTTCATAGTGATAGTTGGAGTTTGAGGACTCCCGTGGTTTTTCCCATTTAGGGTTTTCCACGTAAAACATCCAGTGTACCTTTCTCTCTATTGTTTTGTGCATTTTCTATTTCCTGTTTTCTGTGAGTTGATCCCATTCCTCGGTTGTGGCCGAGCACTGTTTTTCAACAGGGGAGAACAGTCCCGAACGACCAAGCAAGGCAGCAGGAAAGGAGTGGAGACCGCGACACCGAGTCAATTGACTCGGTTGTCGAGTTCGACTTTGGATCGGCTGAAGAAACCGAGGGCAGACCTGCAGAAAAGTCCGGAAGCAGACAGAAGGGGAGCAGCCGAAGGAGAGAGCCGAAGCCAACCACGCATGGGGAAGATGACGCCATCGAGGGCGAGAAGACCGAAGACAAGTTGGAGACAGCCAACTCGGACGAGAGCGAAAACCGATCGGAGGTAGCCGAGTCGGTTCGGATGTTTGATTTAGATACGCTGAATCAACCGAGGCCCAAGCGGAAGAAAAGGCGGTAGGAGAAGCGTCAACACCGCAACAACAGAAGAGCTGATAAGGGCCACATGAGTAGACAAGCCGACCGGAAGGGTCGAAGCGCGCGGAGTCGAACAGGTCGTGGAGCGCGAGCGAGGCGTGAAGCCAGCAGGAACCGGAGCTGTGAGCCCAAAGATCCCGAAGAGCCTCAAGTTGAGCTTGAGGGGGAGTGTTGAGAGACAAGCTCAACATTGGTCGGATCGGCTGAAGAAGCCGAGGACCGGATCGGTTGGGACCGATCGGTTAGGCCGAATGCGTAAACCAATACGCAGACCGGTGCGTAAACGGGCCGTTAGGAAAGATATTCCGTGAGGAATATATTTGGGAGTTAGTGAAGGAGCTCTTAATGAGCATTGAAGTACTGTCAGTACTTCTGTCAGTCCTTCTAGGACTTGTATAAAAGTGTTCATTGAACACACATATGTATGGAGTGTGGTGAGTAGAGATTGAGTATTTGGTTTTGAATATAGTTCTTGTGCTCTCTCTCACTCTCTCTGTCTCTCCCGCGTACACTGCGTAAGCTCAAGCTCTCCATTAAACCTGAGTTTTCTTCCTTCTGTTCGATCTTCATACTTGCTTCCGCACGTTATTTTTTACAACCCTTTTAAAGAAATAATGCAAGGGTAATAATTACTAAAGAAACAAAACATTAGTTTTGTTTTATATTACTATCTACTACTAATAATAAATATTATTAAAAGAAAAAGAAAAAGAAAATAGTGACCGGTGTCGTGAAGAAAACCGTCCCTTAGCGTAATCGGTGCATAGCGCGCGTGAACCCGCTCTTCACGCGTGCGCGCCCTTTAATGTATATAATAGAGAATGGGGTACAAAGGTATATCCTAGGTAGTTAGATTCGGTAGGTAGGAAGTTAATGAGGGAAACGGCTCCCCTCTTGAAGCTATAATAGATAGGGAGACACGGGGACACAGGGAGGATTTTTTTTTTTTTTGAGAAGAGGAGGAAGTGTTGTCGGACCGAAACCGGACGCTTCTCCTCTGTTCGTTCTCCATCGCTCTTCTCTGCAGGTTTTCGGGAGGCTCGCGCTACTTCGAGGAACGCCCGTGTGCTTCCGGTAGCACCTCCATCCTATCCCCTTTCGTGCGCAGACGAGCAGGCATCGGCATCTGTTCGTCGGCCTGTTCGGTTGTAACCGCTCGCGTGCTCTGTTGTGTATTTGTCATTCATTAATATACAAACATTTGTGTCTCTCTGTCTCTGTGTCCACTCGTGTCTTCTTCGTTGACAGGGCCGTGTCCCTGTGTTTCTTTGCTCATACGTAACCGAGCGTCTCTCTCTTTCTCTTTCCCCTTTTATCACCTGCTCTTTGGTTCAAGACCCCGGTGGTCCCGCCTCGTTTCTCCACGCACGCGCGTAGTAACGCGACATCTTTGGTGAACCCGACGTGAAAGAGGCGGCAGAGAAGCAGAAGATGAGGGGGTCGGATCTTGCAGAGGCCATGGCTTCGGCCATGGACCGGATAGTGAGCGCGCACGAGGGCACCGGCGCCCTTGACAGGGCTATTGAGGCGATCGTCGGTACGATCGGCCGGTTCAGTGGAAAGGATGCCACGAGTTGTTTGGCGTCCTACCGGGTGGAGATGTTGATGAGGGATATTCCGGAAGAGAAGTGTCTTGCCGGATTCCCTCGAGTGGCGATGCTGGGCATCCATGCAGAGGTGCTCCAGGTCCGGGCGGAGAGCCAGACCTGGGAGGAGTTCGAAGGACGGCTCCTGGAGAAATACGGGTTGGATGACGCCCTTCGACTTTCGAAGCGGAGCTTCATGGAGTGGGTGGAGTCCCCCAACAAAGGAAGAAATGCGTCGGTACTCCTCCGGGAGTTTGAGGAACGCTTTGCGCGCCTTTCGGCACTCGATCGAACCGTTCTGGACACAAGTTGTGTCCTACTGTTTGTCAAATCGGTTGACGCACGCGATCGGGAGCAAGTGGGCTCTTTACTGGAAACCGAAGACGGGCTGATGGCCGACTGGGCCGCGGTAAAAAGAGTCTGTGGCCGTTTTGACAAACGGTGGGAGTGGGCTGATATAGGGGCGGGTCCTGTTGCAGCAAGGAAGCTCGAACCAATACCTCAGGCGCGAAGGGAAGAGACCCGGGAGTGGCTCGAAACCGGTTCAACTTCGACCAGCGTGGTCAGAGGCTCGTCCGGGGGAACAACGTTGGAGGAGTTGACACGAGCGGTAAAGGATCTCTAGATCGCCCAGGCTCGGAGGGAAGGCGGCGAATAGGCTCGTGACTGACGGTCTCCGGCAGGAAATAGGTGCATGTGGTGCGACGAGGTCGGCCACATCCGGAAAGACTGCGAGGACTTTGCAGAGGCTTTGAGAAGCCGGGTAGTGTACCTGTGGGAAGGTCGGGTGCACGCCAGTGATACCCGGAGGGCCCTGAACCGAAACGATGGGCGAGGAGGAATGAAAAGGCTGATGGAAGAGGCGGCGGCCCGGCACGCGGAGACCGTCCACTACTCGGCGTCAGCCGGTATTCGGGTCGGAGGCAGCGAGGCCCGAAAGGAGAGCAAAGCCGGGTTCTGGCCGACGATGCTAGAAGGCCTCGCCGGTGCCCGACTAAGGAAAGACGAGGCAGACCACGCGGAGAAGCGGGTCCATGAGGTGACCGGGTGGAGTGACCCGGTCGAAGAAAAGACGGGTTTCGTCGAAGCAGCTTGCCAACACTACGAGGCTCTGGTTGAAGACAAACAGGTAGGTTAAACTGGAGGGGTCGGACCCTCACAGAGATACGAAACCCGATTCGAGCCGAAACGGAACGAGGCCGGCGAGACCAGTGCCCGAGATAACCACAAGAAGGGCGGATACCGGTTGGGCACGGAGATCGAAAGGACCACGGACCTACGAAAGGTCCTGGAAGAACGAATCCTCGACAGCAAGGTGGAACTGTCGTTGCGGGAGGTGCTCGGAATCACCAAGAAGGAGTTCTACGACTCCATCGTAGACTTGGTGAAGAGGAAGAGGCTGTTGACGGAGACAGAACCGGAAAGGCCGGTGGAGGTGCGGACGATGCACATAGAGGACATGGCGCTTGAAGACGAGTGGGCGGAGAGCCACTATTCGAGTCCACACTGGGCCCGAGCGACCACGGAAACCCCGGTGAAGATCGGAGATGTTCAGGAACCGGTGGTGGCGCTGGTGGACCACGGTTCGGAAATAAACCTGATGTCCATGGACTTCTACAAGAAGGGGAAATGGCCGATCAACACCAAGCACGGGTGGAAGATACGGGCGGCGACGCGCGCCACCAAGGAACTACACGGGGCCTGCCCAAACGTGCGAATCAAGATCGGCGACGTCGAGATAGACCAACACTTCTTTGTGCAGGAGACGTCCTCGCACCCGGTCATACTGGGAGAACCGTACATTAAGGCAGCACGGATGGAGACCAAGGTGCTGAACAATGGGTCGGCTTATGCGAGGGTCAAGAGTCAGGACAGGCGTCATTCGGTCCAGTTCCTGACGGTGCGACCGAACCACGAACGAAACCGCGAGTCCCTCGGTGGCGAGAACCGAGAGGATTTTTAGAGAGGGTTGTCAAGGCGTGGGGCCGCGATAGTCCGGACACTCCGGGAAAACCCCACAAATGTACAATAGAGGCGAAACCGAAGAAACCTTGTACCATAAGTAGGAAGTTTTGTTTCTCCGACAACGGAGGGTGTACGATAGTTGACGTCGTTGGCCGAGAAAAGACAAGGGAGGAAGAGCGACTTCGGGCGTGCGGAGTTCTCGGGCCTAGCGAGGAAATCAACGGAGCCGTGGAGGTGGTCTCCTTCGACGATACCTTGGGAATACTGCGAGAGGTGGTCGGAGAAGGCCTTAAAGAGGACCGGACGATACCGGTTTGTTCAGAAGAGATGTACGAAGTCATCGCGGACTTCAGTCGAGGGCTCGAGTCAGATCGGACGGCCCGGGTTAACACGAAGTACAAGACTGTGGACCGGAAGGTAAGGCCGGTCACGGCACCCTTACCGGAGGGCAGCGAGTTGCGAATCAAGGGGGTCGCGCCGGACCCCAGTTTACAAGATCCGGCCTGCATAGGACACACCTTCACCGACAGAAGAGATCAAAATCAGTGGGGGCGGGTTCCTACTGCCAGCGGAAGAAGACCGGTTTCGGAGAATGCTCGGAAGGCACGGGAAAGCCTTCGCATTCTCACCGGAAGAGATCGGGTGCGTAGACCCGACAGTCGTGAAACCGATGGTGATATTCACGGTACCGCATGTGCCGTGGAATCTCAAACCAATTCCGGTACCGAGAGCTCACATCCCGGAGCTGATGGAGCCGTTGAGGCAGAAAGTCGATATGGGCATCCTCGAACCGTCGAGTGCCCCGTACTCGAACCGGTGGTTTACCGTACTGAAGAAGAACGAGACATTGCGCTTCATTCAAGACCTGCAACCGGTCAACAGAGTGACCATTCGGAACGCAAGAATCGGACCAACGATAGACGAGTTCGCGGAGGCCTTCGCCGGAAGGTCAACCTACTCGGTCGGTGATCTGTACTCGGGGTACGATCAATTCCAACTAGCCGTGGAGAGCAGAGACATTACGACGATGCGGACTCCTCTCGGCCTAATGCGGATGTGTACCCTGCCACAAGGAGGGATGAACTCAGTGGCCCACATGGTGAATGCGATGAACAAGGTGCTGAGGGATTCTATCTCAGACATCACCATGCCATTCTTGGACGACATCCCGATCAAGGGATGTCCGGTGGAGGAAAAGGACGAAACGATCGGACCGGATGGATGCCGGAAATTCGTGGCGACACACATTGACAACTGCGAGAGGGTGCTGCAGAGGCTAGAGGACGCGAGGCTCACCTTCTCCGGGGAGAAATCGGCCTTCGGGCAATCAGAGATCATGGTCATCAAACATCTATGCGGACCGTATGGCCGGAACCGGTCTCCGGCTAAGGTGGGAACCATCTCCGCAATGAAGCCCGACTGTAACTCGGTCACAGAGGTACGGAGGTTCTTGGGAGCATGCGCGTTCTACCACATATGGATCCCGCATTACGCCCACGTTGCCGAGCCGCTATACGGGTTGCTGAAAAAGGGGCGAAGATTCAAGTGGCGAGACGAGCATACAGAGTCGGTTCGAAAGATGAAGGAGGCTCTTGCTGCAGCTCCAGCACTCCGGAAGGCTGTCTACGAGAAAGGCACTCCCATCTACATAACGGTAGATACAAGCCCGATCGGGATCATATGGGTCGTCAACCAAGAAGATGAGGACAGCATTCGGTTCCCAATCCGGTTCGGGGCGAAGGTCCTCAGCGAGCGATAGCGAGGATACGCCCAGGTTAAACGCGAACTCTGGGGTATCGTTTCGGCGGTGAAGGCCGATAAAGATTATCTGATCGGAACAGAGGTGATTATCGAGACGGACTGCCTGCCGATTCTCGGCATGGTTTCCGGATGCGCAACCCCGGACCTGGCAATGCTCAGGTGGATAGCGTACATCAAGTCCCTGGATCCGGAAATACGGCACATTTTTGGGAAAGACAATGCCATGGCCGACATGCTTTCGAGGGCGCGATTCAACGACGAGGGCGGCATGGTTTCGGAGGACGAGGAAGTCGGCGTGGACTTCTTTGAGGCGGCTTACGTAACAACCAAAGGGGGGAGCACTCCGGCGCTTAACGATTTCAACGAGAGCAAGTACGGCGGGAAGTGGCTGCAGATTGGGGGATTCTTAAGGACTATGACGCCGGACGCGTCATGGACAAAGGACGAGGCCAACCGGATCCGGAAGAAAGCGTACCGATTTTTTCTCCGGGACGGATACTTGTGGAAGCACCCGAAGAAGAGAAACGGCATCCCGCTCCGAGTAGTGGCGATGTAGGAGGAACATGAGGAGTTGTTGAAGGCCTACCACAACAGCCCCTGGGCTGGACACCGTGGGACGTGGGCCATGTTCGAGAAACTAAAGGGGAAGTACTGGTGGCCGGGACTGTACCGGGACGTGCATCGGTTCGTGACAACTTGTGAGAGCTGTCAGATACACTCCATAGTCCGACATCGAGACGAGCTTCACCCTACATACCCTCCGGCCATCCACTTCAAATGGATGGTAGATTTGGTGATGATGCCGATGGGCATAGGGCAGATGCGATATCTGGTGCTGGCCCGGGAGGACCTGACAAACCAAGTGGAAGGCCGAGCCCTGCAGAACAAAACGACCGCGGCCGTGTGTCAGTTCCTGATCGAGGACGTGATATGTCGGTACGGGTGCGTCGGGAAGATCGTGGCTGACCGCGGGGAGTTGGACGCCGAAGAAGCCGAGGAGTTGTTCAACCGGTTAGGGGTCAAGCTCTCGCTCACCACAGCGCACAATCCGGAGGCGAACGAGAAGGTGGAACGCGGACACGGACCGATCGTCAAAGCGCTAGTCCGGGCGTGCGGAGGCCAGGTCAGGAATTGGCCACGACTGTTACCTTATGCCTTGTGGGCGGACCGGACAACGCACAGTTCGGTAACCAGGTTCATGCCGTCAAAGCTCATGTTCGCACAGAAGCCGATCATGCCGATGGAACGGACAATCTCCTCTTGGGCGACAGTGGACTGGAGAGACGAGATGAGCCGGGAAGAACTGCTAGCGGCGCGTATACGGCAGCTCGAGCGGAGGCCAGAGGACGTGGAACGAGTGGCGGAGAGACTTCGGACGGCGAGGATGAGGAACAAAGCCCAGTTCGACCGGACGCACCGGCTCAAACCAAAGAAAATCGAGGAAGGCGACTGGGTGCTAGTCTACGACAGCAGCCTCGACAGCCAGCACCGGGCAACACGGAAGTTTGCAAAGCGGTGGTTCGGGCCTTACGTGGTAACGAGCGCCAACGACAACGAGACGTATCACCTGGCGGAACTCAACGGTACGAGGATGGCGATACCGGTAGCAGGGAAGCAGATCAAAGCGTTCAAGAAGCGCCACGACGGCGAACCGGATCTAAGAGGCCCGGATAGCGACAACGAACAGTCTGAAACGGAGGACGAACCGATGGACGAGGAACCGGAACCCGGACCGGTTTTCTCCAACCAGAACCCAATTTTGGCGCATACCGGTGGATGCGCGGTTAGGTGGGGGCGGATGTCGTGAAGAAAACCATCCCTTAGCATAATCGGTGCATAGCGCTCGTGAACCCGCTCTTCACGCGTGTGCGCCCTTTAATGTATATAATAGAGAATGGGGTACAAAGGTATATCCTAGGTAGTTAGATTCGGTAGGTAGGAAGTTAATGAGGGAAACGGCTCCCCTCTTGAAGCTATAAAAGAGAGGGAGACGCGGGGAGACAGGGAGGATTTTTTTTTTTTGAGAAGAGGAGGAAGTGCTGTCGGACCGAAACCGGACGCTTCTCCTCTATTCGTTCTCCATCGCTCTTCTCTGCAGGTTTTCGGGAGGCTCGCGCTGCTTTGAGGAACGCCTGTGTGCTTTCGGCAACACCTCCATCCTATCCCCTTTCGTGCGCAAACGAGCAGGCATCGGCATCTGTTCGTCGGCTTGTTCGGTTGTAACCGCTCGCGTGCTCTGTTGTTTATTTGTCATTCATTAATATACAAACATTCGTGTCTCTCTGTCTCTCTGTCCACTCGTGTCTTTTGCGTTGACAGGGCCGTGTCCCTGTGTTTCTTTGCTCATACGTAACCGAGCGTCTCTCTCTTTCTCTTTCCCCTTCTATCACCTGCTCTTTGGTTCAAGACCCCGGTGGTCCCGCCTCGTTTCTCCACGCACGCACGTAGTAACGCGACACCGGATACATTAACAATCTACCCCTCCGGTCACACAAGGAGAGGATTGCTTGTGTCTCAACTCATCTCCATTCCAGCAAGCTTGGCACATAGCTCAAGCTTCTCCCTTGGAACCACCTTTGTTAGCATGTCAGCAACGTTGTCATTTGTATGAACTTTCTCTAATTGCAACATTTGCTCCTCGATCGCCAATCGTAACCAATGATACCTTATGTCGATGTGTTTTGTTCGTAAGTGATACATTGAGTTCTTGCTTAGGTCCATTGAACTTTGACTGTCACAAAAACCCACATAAGTTAATTGACTCAAACCAAATTCTAAAAGAAACCTTTTCATCCAAAGCATTTCTTGGCCAGCCTCAATTGCCGCAATGTATTCAGCTTCCATAGTGGACAAGGCAACACACTTTTGCAATTTGGATTGCCATGATATAGCTCCCCTACAAAAGTAAATAAGAAACTAGATGTAGATTTCCTACCATCAAGATCTCTGACCATGTCTACATCTATAAAGCCTTCAAGAATTGGTTTAGAACATCCAAAACAAATGCACATCTTAGATGTACCTCTCAAATACCTTAGAATCCATTTTACAACATTCCAATGAGATTTACCATGGTTAGAGATATACCTACTCACTGTACCAATTGTGTGTGCAATATCTGATCGTGTGCTAACCATAACATACATTAAGGATCCAACCGTCGAGGCATAGGGAATCGATGACAGCTCATCTCTTTCCTCCTTGGTATCTTGACAACATTTCCTACTCAATTTAAAGTGAGTGGCAAGAGGAGTACTTATTGGTTTCGAATGTTGCATGTTGTTCACATTTCGAGGATTCTTTCTATGTACATTTCTTGTGAAAGCCACAATTTCTTCGACTCTCTATCACGAGTTATTTGCATACCTAAATGTGCTTAGTAGGCCCTAAATCTTTCATGTCAAAAGTCTTAGATAACTCCACTTTTAGCCTATTAATCATATTTAGGTCTTGCCCAACAATTGGCATATCATCAACGTACAAAAGAAGTATAATAAAATTACCAACCTCAAAT
The DNA here is from genome assembly GCF_043228905.1 of Azolla caroliniana. Classification (NCBI taxonomy): domain Eukaryota; kingdom Viridiplantae; phylum Streptophyta; class Polypodiopsida; order Salviniales; family Salviniaceae; genus Azolla; species Azolla caroliniana. The sequence goes on along the minus strand of NW_028230449.1, from coordinate 7,228,392 downwards.
TGTTTAACATACACACAATGGTCCACATTAGTTCTTTCATAACCTTGACTCACCATAAAAGAATCAAACTTTTTATACCATTGATGTGGTGCTTGTTTTTAAGCCATAAAGACTCTTTTTCAACCTATATACCAAATGTTCTCTCCCTTTCTCTTTAAAACCCTCCAGTTGTTCCATGTATATATTTCCGTGTTTAGGTCACCATGTAAAAAGGCAGTTTTCACATCTAGTTGTTCAAGTTCAAGGTTTAAACTAGCTACCAAACCTTACACAACTTGTATCGAACTTAATTTTACAACTGGTGAGAAAATTGTTGAGAAATCAAATCACAATAAACAAACTGTGTTGAAATACGAATCACAGATATGCCAAAAAAGAAAAGGACAAACAATGGTGCACAGAGATTTAACGTGGAAACCCTAAAACGGGAGAAAACCACGGGAACAGAACTTCACTATGTATAATGGATATACAACACAGAATGTTACAACACTCCTTCGAGTGTATCAACCACGCAAGGCTCTTGACGTCTGCTGTTACGCACACAACTATGACGCCGCTCACACTCACTCTCTCTGTCTCACACACTCTCGCACTACTTCTGTTCTACTATCTCCTGTTTTGCCCTAAGTGTATTTATACTTATACACTGTATGGGCTATTTACAAATGTAGCCTCTGCGACGTATCATTATTATTATTGTTATAATAATAATCGAACTATCAAATAGTCAACTCATTGTTTTCGACTCTTCGATTGTCGGCTTTCTGAACAATAGGATCTTCCCTGTCTTTGACTCTTGGCACTCCTTGGTCCGATCAGTCGGCTCCTCGTAGTCATCGACTGTCAGCAACTTATGGATAGTCAGTTCCTCCTCCCACTGGAGGGACATATTCCCAACAAAAATTTCGTCAAAATCATTTCCTTTCTTTTGACCATATCCTTTGCTTTCACAATTTGTATTCGTACTGAAAATCAAAATCAAATGAGCTTTTACCCTTTTGTTCCACACGAGATTTTTATTCTCGTTGACCTCATCTTAGGACACCTGCGTTATCTTTTAACAGATGTGCCGCCCCAGCCAAACTCCCCACCTGACAATGTCTTCCGCCTCACCACCAAACGAGCTTTATATTTTATAAAGTTATCATCACCCCTTTTTAACTTAAACAACCACTTATTTTTCAAAGCTTTCCTACCCATAGGAAGTTCAACTAGCTCAAATGTGTTATTCTTTTTCAAAGAATTAATTTCTTCATGCATGGCCTCTACCCAACTATCTTTGTCTTTAAGCGTTTGTACATCATGAAAACTTTCTGGTTCACCTTCATTAGTGAGTAAAACATATTCAGAACTAGCCTATAACAACTCTATCCACGCATCCACTAAAGTTACGCCATTTTATGCTTATACGGGATGTCACCCCCGGTGGAGTGTACTTGAAACCCCAGAGGTGTCCACAAATCCGTGCATGGAGGATCGTTTGGAGCGATTACGCAAGATACAAGCGGATTTATCTACTCATCTCCAGCAAGCTCAACAAACACACAAGGTCTACGTGGATCGTCATTGACTTCCATCCAGTTTTACTATTAGAGATCGGGTGTGGCTGCTACGACGACACATCAAGACTACTCGCCCATGTGAGAAGTTGGATTATCGGCGATTAGGTCCTTTCCGTATTATCGGAAAGATTAATGATGTCGCTTTTCGTCTCGATCTACCTCCTCAACTTCGGATACATCCGGTGTTTCATAGTTCTCTCCTCGAACCCTATCACGAGAGCACCATCCCAGGACGTCTTATACAACCTCCACCCCCGATCGAGCTTGAAGATGGGCCGGAGTACGAGGTTGCCGCCATCCTTGATTCCAAGATTGTTCGTAACAAGCTCTACTATCTAGTCGATTGGCTAGGCTATAGTCCCAACGAACGTACTTGGGAACTGATCGAGAATGTGACCAATGCTCGTGCTCTTCTTGAAGACTTCCATCGTCAATATCCACACAAACCGGGTCCTCAATCCAAGATGACTCGTGACACTCGTCGTTTTAAAGGGGGGATAGTGTCATGATATGGCAAAACTCGAACCCTTGACCTTAGGTTATATGGGTCGAGCTCTTGACCATTAGATCATCTATTGTAATACGTAGGATATTATTTTCATTTACATTTTATTATAGGAAATTAATGTATATTCCAAATTTCTCTGGAACATTCTAGAAGCTTCAGGATTACTCCTGAAAACACTATAAAAGAGGGCACTAGGCATTATGTTGAACCAAATTGGTTCAACACCAGTCTTAAGCCTTTTAGCCACCATTGTATATTCTCTTCACATAATACATATCTTTCTTATCATCACTCTCTCCCTCTCTTGATCTCTCTCCCTCTCTCCGTCTCGCTCACTTCTTCCTTCTCTCAAAGAAGTTCTACACCTCTCATAGTACTAATCCTTCGTTTAGTACTAATTCCTTCTCTGTCTTAGTACTGTTGCTGACAGTGGCTACCGACGGGTTTCAAGCAAGTATCCACGGGCTATGACAACAAAATCCAAAGTGGGAAGCGTTTGAAGAGGCACTAAAGACCACGTTTGGTATCGAGGACTCCTCCAAGGCAACGCGGAGAGGATTCGAGGATTGAGTGGAAACGCAGGACAAGGGGATGAAGGTCCTCAATGTGTTTTCGGCATTCGAAAGTCGGTTCGGGAGGTTGTCTGCGAGAGATCAAGCTATCCTCACACCAAACAAAGTTATCATGTTCTTACGAGCCGTAGACGTCTGGGATTGGAAGGATCTTGGAGTGCTTCTGGAGGACACGACTACCGAGAGTGGCCTCACCGAAACATGGGAAAGCGTGCAGGATATCGTCGTGCGATACACAAAGAGGGGGCAATGGCTTGCCAACGAAGAAAAGAGGGTTTCAAAACCGATTCCGAAACCAAGATCCGGATCGGAAGACCATCAACCGCGGGCTCGGGAGACTACGACCGAGAAGGGAATCGACGCAACCATGGTGGAGCAATTGCTGAAGGAGATGGAGAATCTGAAAATCGCGATGGTGAAGAAGATGGAAGACCGTCCCACAAGTTCCAAGTACATGGACCGTCGATGCATATGGTGCGATAGCACCGAACATGATCGGAGAGATTGCGACGAGCACAAGGAGGCGCTACGACGGGATCTTATCTACTATGAGGGAAATCGGATTCATTCGATGGATTCTCGGAAGCCACTCCGACCGAACTTCCGAAAAGGCGGCATGAAAAAGGTCCTAGAGGAGGAGATCGCGGCGAAAGACAATTATGCGACAACCGCGGGAATACGTGTGGGGGAGTCATCTGCAGCAAAGGCGTCTTTTTGGCCGGAAGTGTTAGAAATCTCGAAGAAAGCTGACCATGATGAAATCCGAAGCGCTACGGAATGTATCTGCGAAGCTACGGGATGGGAGTGCCCCATAGATAAGAATGGCGTACATGCGCTATGTCAATTGCATGAAGTGTATGTGGATGAAAAACGACGACGCACAGATGATGCGGTCGGACCATCAAAGACACCGGAAAACTGGAGCTCCGGAGGGAAGGGAAAAGAAAAGACGATTCCGGCATTCAAGCTCGCCTCCGACATAGAACAACAAACGGACTTGAAAAAGGTGTTCGAGGAGAGAATCCTCGATAGCCGGGTAGAATTTTCGCTTCGGGAACTACTCGGAATAGCGAAGAAGGAGTTTCACAATATTCTTGTGGATCTTGTGAAGAGAAAAAGACAAAGTACGGAGGAAAATGCTACAAGGGTGAATGCAAATACCGTTTTAATGAATGACACCGAAGTGGAGGACGAGATTCCGAACTCCCACTACACAAGGCCACACTGGGCACGTGCAACTACGGAGACTCCGGTCCGAATCGACAACATCAAAGAGCCCGTGCTAGCATTGATTGATCACTGATCGGAGATCAATTTGATGTCCAAGGAGTTCTACTGTCACGGACACACCAAGTGCGGACTAAGACAGAGCATAGATGATGAGGCTATGACAGAGCGATGACGCGAGGAACAAGAGCATAAAGATAGAGATGAAGATCAAGGAGAGAGGATGGGCGAAATGGGAATACTAGATTGATATGTCCATGACTGGCGTTGTTCACCTTAAATTCCTTCAAGGTGAACTCAACTATTTATACTAAGTGGCATGTGTACCTGTTGCACGCATGTGATACAATAGAGCATGTAGGCAGTAGGTACGCATGCATGTGCCAAGTGCTAATAATACAAGGGAGAAATTATGCACATGATGCTAGCTAAAACCTACAATGAGGAAGTATATACATGATTATATGCTAGATGTGTGGTTAACACATAACACTCGATTACAACATGGTTACGTCAAGAGTTCGAATCTTGACATTATCCCCCCTCCAACGATGCCTTCCCAAATCGTTTGTCGGCTTAAGGGGATATTGTTGATGAAAATCTTAGATCACCTCCAAAGTATTTTGTAAACCCTAGACAAGGAGTAACCCTTCCACAAGACGGGGTATTTAACACCAACGGGCATGAGCGACCATGTGTGGTCCTCGCCTAGAACTGGAACACAAATATCAACGGGTGTGAGCAACCATGTGCAGTCCTCACGGGGAGCATGAACACCAAGGGGCATGAGTAACCATGTGGGGTCCTTGCCGGGAATTGGAATGGTCCTCGCTGAGAGTTGGAACACGAACACCAACGGGCGCGAACAACCATGTTGTCCTCACTGAGAAATGGAACACGAGCGAGTGAGCGACCGTGTGGCCCTCACCGGGAACTAGAACAGGAACAACAACGGGCATGAGGAACCATGTCGGTCCTCACCGAGATTTGGAACACAAACAATAGTTGGAGTGAGTGACCATGTGTGGTCCTCACCGGAGATTGGAACACGAACACCAACAGGCATGAGAGACCATGTTGGTCCTCGCCGAGAGTTGGAACACGAACACCAACGGGCGTGAGCGACCATGTGTGGTCCTCACCGAGAACTGGAACATGAGTTGCAATGGGCATGAGCGACCATGTCGGTCCTCACTAGGATGTGGAACATGAAAAATAACTGGAGTGAGCGATCATGTGCGGTCCTCACCGGAGACTGGAACACGAACGGGAGTGAGCGACCATGCGGCTCTCACCGGGAACTTGAACACGAACGTGCGTGAGCGATCATGCAGCCCTCACTGGGAACTGGAACACGAACACCAACGGGAGTGAGCGGCCTTGTGCAGCCCTCACCGAGAACTAGAACACGAACACGAACGGGAAAGAAACTAAAAAATAGAGACAATGATGAGGAGAACTAAAAGCCAATGAAAATTATGAGAAGAAACTAGGAGATAGAAATGGCGAGGAAGATAGGAAATGAAGCGATGTTGATGATGGTACGGTGACGATGGTAACTCTAGAAGCAAGGGCGATGACGGAGACGGGTGATGCTTCTAGTTGGAAGGTGAACAAACTGTCACAGACACACCAAGTGCGGACTAAGACAGAGCACAGACGATAAGTCTATGACAGAGCGATGACGCGAGGAACAAGAGCATAAAGATAGAGATGAAGATCAAGGAGAGAGGATGGGCGAAATGGGAATACTAGATTGATATGTCCATGACTGGCGTTGTTCACCTTAAATTCCTTCAAGGTGAACTCAACTATTTATACTAAGTGGCATGCGTACCTGTTGCACGCATGTGATACAATAGAGCATGTAGGCAGTAGGTACGCATGCATGTGCCAAGTGTTAATAATACAAGGGAGAAATTATGCACATGATGCTAGCTAAAACCTACAATGAGGAAGTATATACATGATTATATGCTAGATGTGTGGTTAACACATAACACTCGATTACAACATGGTTACGTCAAGAGTTTGAATCTTGACATCTACCGGAAGGGGAAGTGACCTATAAACACTAACCATGGATGGAAGATCCGGGCAACCATTAAAGCAACGTAAGATCTATTTGCGGTTTGTCCGGATGTGACGGTGAAGATTGGGGATGTCGAGATCGACCAAAATTTTTTCGTACAAGACAAGCTCTCACATTCCATGATCCTCGGGAAACCCTTTATCACGGTTTCACGGATGGAGACAAAGGTGCTCGATAGCGGTGCGGCTTTCGCACGAATTCGGAGCCAAAGCGGAGGGAAATCTGTCCAATTCCTAACTGTGCCGACAAATCATGAAAGGAACAAGAGAGAGCTCTTGTCCCAAACAAGGATGGATTTTTAGAGCGGATTTTTGCGGAGTGGGGAAGTGATAGTCCGAGAAGCCCTGATACCCCACACAGGAAGAAAACTCTCGGGGCAAAACAAGTACGAATCGGTCCGGATGGGGCATCTATGTACACGGCCGTAACCAGAGGAAAGAAGAAAGAATACCGAAAAGTAGAGGATAAGTTGCGGTCGGCATCAATAATAAAAGAAGACGAAGAAATCGTGGGGGTAGTCGAAGAAATGTTCTATGGGAACACGCTACAACGGCTTGAAGATCTTGTGGAGGATAAAAGCCAAGGAGACTGGGTAGTCCCGGTGGAATCGGTGGAGATGTACGAGATCATTGCAAAAATGGGGTCGGATGCGCTCCGCAAAGAAGAAGCAATGGTAAGTACGAAATACAAGACTGTGGAGAAGAAAGTGAAACCGGCTGCGGGACCATTACTCGCCGATAGCGAGCAAAAGAGGAAAGAAGTCTCGGGAGATCCGACACTTCGGAAGTCCGTGGATATCAGACATACCTTCACGTATGAGACCCGGAAGAAACTTCGGATCGGTGGAGGTGGTTTCCTCTTACAAAAGGAAGAAGAACGGTTTCGTGAGATGTTGGAGCAACATGGAAAAGCGTTTGCATTCACATCAAGGGAGATAGGGTGCGTTGATCCGAAGATAGTGGAGCCGATGGTGATCTTCACGATTGACCATGTGCCGTGGAACCTGAAGCCGATTCCGGTGTCGCGGGCGCATATTCCCAAAATCATCGACTTGCTCAAGGAGAAGGTGGCGATGGGGATTCTAGAGCCATCAAACGCTCCGTACTCAAATCGATGGTTTACGGTTCCGAAGAAGAATGGGTCACTTCGATTTATCCAAGACTTGCAACCGGTGAACAAAGTCACGATCCGGAACTCCGGAGTTGGTCCGATAGTGGACGAATTTGCAGAAGCATTTGCCGGTCGTGCGATATACTCCATCGGAGACCTATACTCGGGGTATGACCAGTTCCAACTAGCCGTGGAGAGCGGAGACATCACTACCATGCGGACACCGATAGGATTAGTCCGGATGTGTATGCTACCACAAGGCGCGACGAACTCGGTCGCATATATGATGAATGCAATGAACAAGGTGCTTCGAGACTGCATTCCGGAGATAACGATGCCGTTCCTAGATGACATTTCGATGAAAGGATGCGCGGTAGAAGAAAAAGATGAAACTATGGATGATCGGGGATGCCGAAAGTTTGTAGTCGACCATATTCGTGATTGCGAGAAAGTGCTTCGAAAGTTAGAAGATGTGCACCTAACACTTTCCGGAGAGAAATCGACATTCGGACAAGAAGAAATATTGGTAGTCGGACATCTATGTAGGGCCTTATGGCCGAAGACCATCACCAACCAAGATTGATGCGATTCAAGCTATGAAAGAAGTATGCGAGTCACAATCCGAAGTCCGAAGGTTTCTTGGAGCATGTGCATTCTACCACATATGGATTCCGCACTATGCACATATTGTGGACCAACTCTATCACTTGTTGCTGAAGGGTAAGAAGTTTGAATGGAAACCGGAGCATACCAAAGCCGTGAAGAAGCTCAAGAAATCACTACGGAGGGCAAAAGCACTAAAGAAGCCGAACTATGACGGACTGGTTATAGTAATGGTTGACACAAGTCCAACATGAATCGGATGGGTCATCAATCAAGCCGACTCGGATGGTTCACGATATCCGATCCGATTCGGAGCAAAGGTTCTCAACGAAAGGCAACACGGATATGCACAAGTCAAAAGAGAATTATGGGGAGTCGTGTTGGCAATCAAATCAGATCGAGATTATTTGATCGGAAACGAAGTAGTGATCGAAACGGATTGTCTTCCGATACTCGGGATGATGCGATGTTGCACGATACCGGATGTGGCTATCCTAAGGTGGATTGCATATGTTAAGTCACTTAATCCGGAGGTACAACACATCTTCGGAAAAGACAATGCGGTAGCGGATATGCTATCAAGGGCGTGGTTCAGAGATGACATAACCGAATCCGATAATGAAGAAGTTTCCGAAGACTACTTTGCTTCAGAGCACATATGCCGCGTGAACATAATCCGAGAATTCCGGGAAGAAGAATACGAGGGAGAAAGCTTGTTGATCGGGAAAGTGCTACAAGAAATCGAGGAATCATCAGACAATAAAGAGAAGAGAGCCAAGATCCGAAGTAAGAAGCGGCAAGTCCGAAAGTTCTTCTTGAAAAATGGATTAATATGGAGGGAGCCGAAAAGACCGGATGGCATACCACTTCGGGTAGTCGGGATGAAAGAGTAATGAAACCGGATACTGTCCAAATTTCACGAATCCGATTGGGCTGTACATCAAGGAACATGGGCAACTTTTGTGAAAATCAAACAAAAATATTGGTGGAAGAACATGTACAAAGATATAGCGGAGTTCACGGAAAGCTGCGAGAAGTGTCAAATCTACTCCGGAGTTCGACATCGAGATGAGTTACATCCGACATTCTCACCGACAATCAACTTCAAGTGGATGGTTGATATTGTAGCCATGCCAACCGGGATCAGACAAAAGAAGTACTTGGTGTTAGCTCGGGAAGATCTCACAAACCAAGTTGAAGGTCGGGCGCTACGAAGGAAAACGTGTTCTACGGTATGCCAATTTCTTTTGGAGGAGGTGTTTTGCGGGTACGGGTGCGTAGGACAAGTGATTGCAGATCGGGGAGAACTCGACTCTGATAAAGCTATGGAATTCTTCACCAAACATGGAGTTCGGTTAACACTAACAATGGCATACAATCCGGAGGCCAACGGTAAAATCGAACGAGGACATAGTCTGATCGTCAAAGCACTTGCCAAAGCATGCGACGGAAGGGTGAAGGATTGGCCGCAGATGCTCCCATATGCACTATGGGCGGATCGGACGACGCATAGCTCCGTAACCGGTTACATGCCGGCAGAACTTATGACCGGACAAGCACTTGTAATGCCGACGGAAACCGCAATCGCGACATGGAGAATGCTACCATGGAAGGAAGACATGAGCCGGGAAGAACTACTCGCGGTAATAACCGGACAAAGAAAACTAGCAAGCACCAGATGAAGTAGAACCGGAAAGAGTCGGATGAAGAAGGTCGGTGAGAGTCTCTCACCAGATGAAGAGACATATTTGTAAATAGAAGAAAGTATAAAAATATATATATTACATGCATAGGGCAAGATTCGAACCTTGCACCTCCATGTTAATAATGTTAAGCCTTATCATTATACTAGCGTATTATGAATTTTAAAGTTATACTAAACTTTATCCCATGTAAATATTCTAGATATGCATGGTACAAAAAGTTATTCATGCATACACACTCAAGTTAAAAGAAAAGATGGGATAGAAAGCTAATCATGCACATGTAGTGTGCATGAAAACTAAAGTTAGGAAAAGCAAGATGCTTGCATGTGATAAACTTAGACTCTTCCAACACTATATAAGGAAGAGAGAAAGATGTATAGGGGTTGTTGATTTTCTTTAGAAGGATTGATTAATACAAAATATTCGTGGGATTCACGATTTTACCATCTAATTCTCTCTTACAATCTAATTGCCCATTAATACATTATACTCGTGGGATTCACGAGTTTCATATCTTCTTCTTACTATCCCTTCCTAACTAACATTATCTCATATTCTTCTTTCTCGTAGTCCAAAACCCCATCGGTTCCCACCTGACTCACACAAACGATCCGGCGCCGAAAGGCACGACAACGCGCATGTGCACGACCATGTGGATGCTTTGGGTGTATGCGTGTGTGCACAACTGCGTGGACATTTTCGGACGTACGCGCGTGGGCAAGTTTCGGATGTACGCGCATGTGCAAGTTTCGAGTGTACACGTGCATGGCCGCTTGCACGTTTCAGACGGACACACGTGTGCGTGGATGCGTACACTACGCGGTCGGGACTTTTTGCGCGCGGACGCGTCTACGGTTTGGTTGCAACGCACGTACGGATTGCGCACGGGCTAAACTTTATGGATGATTAGGTCATTTGGCCGAATTATACGGACGGTCGCATGAAACTAAAAATGAAAGCATGTAACTAAAAGTAAAAGGCATGCAACTAAAAATGGAAGCATGCAACTAAAAGTAAAAGGCATGCAATTAAAAATGGAAGCATGCAACTAAAAGTGGACATGCAAAGTAACATTGGGAAGGGGGATCAAGAAAAGAACTCAATATATGTCCCATTTTTTCCCCTCTAGTTTTTTCTTTTTTCTTTCTTCTTTTTTCTTCTTCTCTCTCTCAGTCCTTGGGGGAAGAAATCTCTCTCATATTGATATCAGACTACTCCTTACATGGTGGTTGGTTCCTTCCTTTCAAGAATAATCTCTCATATTCATATTGGACCACTCCTTATATGGTTGTTGGCTCCTTTCTTTAAAAAAATTATCTCTTATTTTCATCTCCAACCCGTTGTAACAAGATTCTTGAATTATAAAAGAATCTATTTTCTTATGCAATAAATGAATGTTTTCTCTCATCTACTCGTCTTATATGTGAATTTTGTTTGTGTTGTACGTGTTGCACCAAATCCTTCTAGTCCAGAACCCCGGCGGTTCCGCCTCGCGATCCGCACATAGTGATGGATTTTCACGACATAATTAAGTGGTGAACGTGACGTGAAAGAGGAGGTAGGGAGGATATTAAGTGCAACGATGGCTTCTACAAGCGGAACTCAAGGAGAGGAATTAACGAAAGGCATGGTGTTCGTAGTGGAATACATGCTGAAGGTGAGAGATCGAGAAGCTTTAATCGACAAAGTTGTTGATTGTACGATCAAGATAGTTAGACGATTTGGTGGCAAGAACATCACGTATTTTCTTGCTACCTATCGGAATGAGATGCAACAAAGGGATGTCAATGATCTCAAACAAATTTCGAGCTTAAAATGTTTGGTGGAACTAGGGATCTGTGAGCACGTCATGGAGATCCAAAACGAGCATGCAAGCTGGGCGGAATTCGAAAAGGCACTTCTCACTGAATACATGCTTGAAGACACATCACAGATGACTTGACATACGCTAATGTCTTGGTTCGAGAAGAAAGGGAAGAAAATGTGTGCGTCTGTAGTATATGCCGAATTTGACCAGAAGTATAACTGACTTCTGAGTGTTGATCAACGAGTTCTCGATGGAGATAAAGTCCTACTATTCTTGAAGGCAGTGGATGTGAAAGATCGGCGTGAATTGGGTAACTTTTTGGAGGATGAAACACAACCAAATGGCTTGCTAGCGGACTGGGCGGCGGTGAAGAAGGCTTGTAGCCGTCTTGATAAGAGTCGACAATGGCAAGAGGAAAACTGATATGGAGAATCCACAATCGTGGAGGAGGAAGGCACTTGTGACGATCGAGTCTAACAAGCTGATCAACAATTTCGACAAGAAAGCGATGGAGGATTCTATAATCGAAGAGCTCTCCAAGAAGTTTGAAGCGGTATCTTTGGCCAACTTAGGTCGATGCGGACCGAAGGGAAAAGAAGCGTATAGATGTGTGTGGTGCGACAACTTCGAGCACTCGCGAAGGGAGTGCACTGACTTGCAAGACGCGATTCGACAAGAATGTCGTCTATTTGGAAGACAACATGATCCACTCGAGCGGACCCAAAAGCCACTACGAGTGAACTTCAGAAGAGGCAGGCTGAAAAAGATTGTGGAAGAGGAAGATGCAAGGCATGTGGAAGCCATGCACTATGCCGCATCAGCGGGAATACGAGTCGGAAGAGAGAATCTAAAGACGATCAAGCCGGGAGCTAGGTTTTGACCAACGGTATTCGAGTGCGAAAAGAAAGGAAAAATAGATTTGGAGGATCTAAAACATGCTGATCGGAATGTGCGACAACTTACCGGATGGTCGGATCCAGTCAACGATAACACAAGCTTTGCGGAGGTTGTGTGTGACAACTATGAAGCTCTTGTTGAAGAGAAGAGGAAAAGAACCGGTGAAGAAGATGGCACATCAAAGCGTCACAATACAAGGAATGCAAGGAAAGAAGGACACACCCAACCTGCGCCATGAAAAGAGATAGGAGAAACAAGCATGAATCTTGGTGGATCGAGCCAACCTTCTCGGATGGAAGTCAATGAATCTGTGAAGAAAGGAAAAGAATGAGCGGTGCCGACTTACAAGCTAAGGTCGGACATAGAACAAACAACCGACTTGCGGAAGGTCCTTGAGGAGAAGGTTTTAGATAGTCATGTCGACCTTACTTTGAGAGAGCTACTTAGGATCACTAAGAAGGAGTTCCACGATACTATCGTGGACTTGATTAAGCGGAAGCGACAACAATCGGATGAAGAGGAGGTGAAAACAAGTGCCATAACCATGGCAAGATCGGAAGAGGAGGAGGAAGAAGAAGTGATGGCGGACAACCATTACTCTCGGCCTCATTGGGCAAGAGCGAGAATGGAGACGCCGGTGAAGATCAGAGAGAAGAAAGAGATCGTGGTAGCCTTGATTGACCATGGTTTGGAGATCAACCTCATGTCGACTGAATTCTACAAGAAAGGAAGATGGCTGATCAACACAAACCACGGATGGAAGATACGAGCGGCAACGAAGGCCACGGAAGACCTGTACGAAGCTTGCCCCAATGTTAAAGTCACGATCGGAGATGTTAAGATGGATCAACACTTCTTCGTGCAAGAATTGGCTTCGCATCCCGTCATCCTAGGACAACCATATATCACATCGTCCTGGATGGAGACTAAGGTGTTTGATAATGGAGCGGCCTTTGTGTGAGTCAAGAGCCTTGATAATCAACGATCTGTTCAATTCCTTACGGTGCGGCCTAATCACAAAAGGAACCGAGGTAGTCTTGGAGGCGAATCCTCGGATTTTTAGAGCGGACTATTGAACCGTGGGGCACAAATAGTCCGAGCAATCATAAGTCCCCACAAGGAAGCAAAATAAGTGGATCGCAAGGAGAAGCAACATGTGTGACACCTAGTGGCGCATGTAAACTAACACTACTCAACAAGAAGGACAAGCGTCGGATACAAGACTTCGAGAAGATGGTAAAAGAAGAAAGCATAATCGAAGAAGAAGAATTCATGTCTCATATTCTAGAGGAAGCCTCATTTAACGACACCATTGGTGAAATCGAGGAAGTCGTGGACTTGAGCTACCCTCATGATCAACATGTGATTTCGGTTAACTCCGTCAACATGTACGCTATCATCAATGAATATCATCGAGGCATCTTGATGGAGGAAGCTGAAGTCAACACAAAATATAAAACAGTGGATAAGAAGATCAAGCCAGTTGCGGTTCCGCTACCGGAAGATAGCTGGCAGAAGATGAAGGAAGTTGCTAATGATACAAGCTTAAGGGATCCAAAGGCAATAGGTCATGTCTTCACCAAAGAGACGAAAGGAAAGCTACAAGTTGGAAGGGAATATTTCCTTCTCCCTGAAGAGGAGAGAATGTTCCGCGGAATGCTTGAGAGACATGGGAAAGCCTTTGCCTTCTCTCCACAAGAGATCAGATGTGCTGACCCGAAGATGATAGAGCCGATGGTGATTTTTACGGTGCCGCATGTACCTTGGAACCTCAAGCCGATACCGGTTCCAAGAGCTCACATTCCGAAGTTGATTGAGCTTCTAAAGGAAAAGGTTAGGATGGGAATACTTGAGTCGTCCAATGCTCCCTACTCCAATAGGTTGTTTACGGTGCTGAAGAAGAACAGGTCCTTACGCTTTATTCAAGATCTCCAACCCATCAACAAGGTGACGATCCTAAATGCCGGAATTGGTCCAAGTGTGGATGAATTTGCTGAAGCCTTCACGGGAAGATCGATCTATTCCATTGGTGATCTCTACTTGGGCTATGATCAATTTCAATTGGCCGTCGATAGTAGAGACATAATGACAATG